>NC_044560.1:109464899-109796410 GCF_007565055.1 Rhinopithecus roxellana | reverse complement strand
GAATGCTAACACTAAATAAGATTTAAGCAGGGTTTACTACCACCCAAACATTTTTTAAAGCTTTTGTGACGTGTTAGCTCCTTTAATCGTCATGGTAACCCCACGAAGTGGAAAGGATTATCCCCTTTGTAGATGAGGAAACTAGAACATGGAGGGTAAAACCAAAGAAGGATTTAGGGGCGCTGTCGTGGGCGGAGGTTTCCTTGACTGACAATGGCCATCAGATGGGAAAAAAAGCTTCCTCCCTGGGATGAAAATTAGAAGTCAAGGTAGAAAGAGGCAAATCTGCTAACGGAGGATCCAGTCCCCCTACCGGTCTGAGCCTCGCGTTGCAGCAAGACGTGAAGGTCAGGGCTGTGGAGGGACCCTCGCGGCAGTGGGTCGGAGAAGGGGCGTGGCTGCTGTGGGAGGAACCCAGGCCCCGCCCCCCTCGAGAGCACGAGTCATTTCCGTCCGCGGAGGAACTGAGCGCCGCCGGCCGGGTTGCAAGCCGGGCGCCTCGGGCAGGACCTCCCCGGGCAGGACCTCCCTGGTCGGAAGTGGCAGTGAGCCAGAGCAGCGGTCCCGGGTGAGTACAGGGCGGGGCGGCGGCATGTGCGAGGCTATCTGCCTGTGCCTTGGGAAGTGGGGATTCCAACTCGCGGAGGATGGAACACGCGTCGTCGCCTGGGAAACGGCGCGACCCGTGGCAGGCGAGGGGGTGGGACTTCCGGAGCAGTTAATGATGGGGAAAGTTCCTAGTGGAGGTGGGAGGAAGTGGGGCTTCCTCCAGCAAACTGGGGCTGTGCGCCACTCAAGCCCGTTTACCTGCTCCCCAGGCTGGCACCCAGGATGAGCGAGGTGGAAGCCCCGGGCCGCCTGTGGCTCGAGAGTCCCCCTGGGGGAGCGCCTCCCATCTTCCTGCCCTCGGACGGGCAAGCCCTGCTTCTGGGCAGGGGACCCCTGACCCAGGTCACGGACCGGAAGTGCTCCAGAACTCAAGGTGGGCGGGGCCTGAGCTGGAGGGGGTGAGGCCTGTTGCAAAAGCGAGAACAATCCAGAGGGACGCTTGGCTGCTACGCGGGATTGCGTGGTGCCGGCAGCTCCGAAGTCAGAAGGTGCTCTCTAGGGCGCACAGGAGGAAAAGTTTGTGCTTGATTTAGAATTAGCTAGATCCTTTGGGGGAGAGGGGATCGAGCCAATTTCGGGAGGATGTTCACTGCGCGGATGATACTCAGGCCATCTGGAAATCCAGAAACAGGCGACGACCCTTGTCAAGAGAAAACTTATCCTATGGAGAAAAGTAAATGTCACTAGGTTGGGATGGATGGTAACAGGCCAAGTTCCGGACCTGTATCTAGCCACATTTTTTGTAAAGGAGGAAACCAATTCTATAGAGAAAAGTACCTCCCTGTCCCTTACAAGGAAGGACCAGTGTCAGGCAATCCTAATGCCACCATCTGGCTACTACATGTCAAGGAGCCAGTCCCGTGTAGAAATAAAATGCCTCCGACTCCCTCCGGAATGGATGCTATAGCCTGAAGCAGGCCACACTCCCCAGAAATGAGGGAACCAATCACACAAGGATGCAAATCCTGACTCCACCCCTCCTTTCCTCAGTGGAGCTGGTCGCAGATCCTGAGACCCGGACAGTGGCAGTGAAACAGGTATCAGTGCCTCTGCAAGGGGCAGCAAGGCCTGGGGATGGGATTTGGGGAGGAATTGCAAGCCATCAGTGAAGTGGTACATTAGGAAAATCTGATTGGGGCCGGGCGTTGTGGCTCAAGCCTGTAATCCCAGCACTTTGGGAGGCCGAGGCGGGCAGATCGCTTGAACCCAGGAGTTCGAGACCAGCCTGAGCGACATGGTGAAACCTGTCTCTATAAAAAATTAGCGGGGATGGTGGCGCGTCCTTGTAGTTCCAGCTAATCGGGAGGCTGAAGCGGGAGGATCCCTTGAGCCCAGTAGGTCTAGGGTGCAGTGAGCAGTGATCACCACACTGTACTTCAGCCTGGGTGACAGCGAGAACCTGCCTCAAAAAAGAAAAGAAAAAATATGGCTAGGAGAGAAGGGAGTGTGTCCAGTAAAGAAAGAAGTGTTGCCTGTTTCAGTGGGGTGGGTACCTGTCCAAGCCCTTAGAAATTGGACAAGGCGGCCAGGCGCGGTGGCTCACCCCTGTAATCCCAGCACTTTGGAAGGCTTAGGCGGGCGGATCACCTGAGATCAGGAGTTTGTGACCAGCCTGGCCAACATGGCGAAAACCCATCTCTACTAAAAATACAAAAATTAGCCGGGCATGGTGGCGGGTGCCTGTAATCCCAGCTACTCAGGTGGCTGAGGCAGGAGAATCGTTTGAACCCGGGAGGCGGGGGTTGCAGTGATCCCAGATTGCACCACTGCACTCCAGCCTGGGCGACAAAACAAGACTCTGTCTAAAGAAAGGGAGGGAGGGAGGGAGAGAGGAAAGGAAAGGGAACGGGAAAGGGAAAGAAAGGAAAGGAAGGAAAGGAAGGAAAGGAAGGAAAGGAAGGAAGGGAGGAAGGGAGGAAGGAATTGGACAAGGCTGAAAACCCGTAACCGTTCCAAAGCCCGTTCGAAAGTGAAGCGGTGAGGCCTAAGGGTCTGATTAGTGGTGGAGAAAGGCAGATCTTTCCGCTGGGTAGTTGATTGGAGGAGGCCCCCGGTGGGGGCGGAGCCAGTCTCAGCTCCTACCTCTCTTTCTGCAGCTGGGAGTTAACCCCTCAACTGCCGGGAGCCAGGAGTTGAAGCCGGGGTTGGAGGGCTCTCTAGGGGTGGGGGACACACTGTATTTGGTCAATGGCCTCCACCCACTGACCCTGCGCTGGGAAGAGATCCGCACACCAGAATCCCAGCCAGATACTCCACCTGGCACCCCTCCGGTGTCCCAAGACGAGAAGAGAAATGCTGAGCCTCCGAAGAAGCGTATGCGGAAGTCAGACCCCGGCTGGAAGAACTTGGAGAAGCTGCTAGTGTTCACCGCGGCTGGGGTGAAACCCCAGGGCAAGGTGAGGACTACGCGGAGGGCTGAGGGAGCCGCCACAGACTGGGACCCAATCCCAGGTTTGTTGTGTGCTCTCTCAACTTCTTTTTAGCCTCCATTTACTTTTCTGAGAAATGGGCCTAATGATAAACCCAGGGTTCGTTGTAAGCAATGGGGAAAATGATGTATGTCAGCTCCTGCATGTCCCACGGTGACCACCCAGTAATCAGCAATGACCATGACTGTCTCAGTAGGAACTATTATGATGAGTATTTTTTAGGTCCAGAGAGACTTGAGTTCAAATGCTATTACCACCACAATCTGAGTCCCATGTCTCTCGTCTCTACGATGCTGAATCCATAAAACACGTGGCATAGTCCCCGACATGCGGTTAGCACCCAAAGCTTTGCTCCTGTTTTTATTTTCACGGTTATTAGCCCACCAAGGTGGAGAAGGCCAGGGGAGGAAGGAGACTGGGTAAGACATTAGCCCCCATTTTGAAGACTGTAATCCTGGGGCCAGGGTCATAAGGAGTAACAGGAGACAGTAAGGTTAAGATGTCAGGCCGCACTCAGAGGCTTCACGGATACTTGACATGGAGGTGTTCTGTGACTCGGTTTCCCCATCTGTGAGATGGCAGTGGTAACACCCTGCCTGGCAGGGTTGGTGTGAGTCAGCCTGTGAGTGGAGAGGGTCAGAGGTATCACAGTGCTGCTGTTCCTCTTTCCTTGGTGACACCAGGTGGCTGGCTTTGATCTGGACGGGACCCTCATCACCACACGCTCTGGGAAGGTCTTTCCCACTGGCCCCAGTGACTGGAGGTGATAAGAGGCAAAACAAGGGAGTGAGTGAGGCCTGGAGTCCACCTCTGGCCCCGGGTGACCCCTCCCGCTTCCTACCTGCCCTAGGATCTTGTACCCAGAGATTCCGCGTAAGCTCCGGGAGCTGGAAGCCGAGGGCTACAAGGTATGTGCAGCCGCCTGTTTGCATGGGTACATGCAGGTGGTGGTCCGACCTCAGGTCAGACCAAGGCCCTGGTGAGCAGGCGCCTGGTGACACTCTCTGCTCCCCAGCTGGTGATCTTCACCAACCAGATGAGCATCGGGCGCGGGAAACTGCCAGCCGAAGAGTTCAAGGCCAAGGTGGAGGCTGTGGTGGAGAAGCTGGGGGTCCCCTTCCAGGTATGGCTGGAAGGGAGGCTAGGAGCTATGTGGGGGCACAGAGATCCAGAGAGAGGGCTTCAGACTCCGGGGTAAGTGGGGCAGAGGCCTCAGGTGTTGTGATGCTGATAGGAACCCATCATCAGCTACAAATTCTGCAGCTCTGCTTGGCTGGGTGAGGGCTGGGGTAGCATCCAGTAGGTGCTTGAGGGGGAGCTGAGGCTGGTGGCCCCCTCCCATCCACAGGTGCTGGTGGCCACGCACGCAGGCTTGTACCGGAAGCCAGTGACAGGCATGTGGAACCATCTGCAGGAGCAGGTGAGTCTCGCAGTCTGCTCGGCTTCCCTCCTTTTCCTCGCTCCAGCCCCTCACTCCTGGGCTCCCTGCTCTCCGGCCAGGTCCAGGCCTCCTTACTCCTCCTGTCCTCCCTTAGACCTGCCTTCTGTTTTTTTGCTGTCACATCTTAGATGTTGGTCTTAGATGTTGGTTTACGAGACCAATGCCCTTAAACTTTCTAAATCAGAGTAGTAGAGAGAGAAGCTGTTCATTCCTTCATTCATTCGTTTGTGTGTGCATTTGTTCTGAAGTTTAGCGTGTTCTTGAGCTGAAGATAGCGGTGAGCGGGACAGCCAGCTACAGCGGGGCCCACACAGCGAGGGCCATGACTCTGGGCGGATGGGCAGACTGGCGTGTAAAACAGCAGGAGGGAGGGAGGTGGAGAAAGCAGGCATCGTTTCAGCTGTGGTGGGCACGGATGGCCTCTGAGGAGGTGACATCCGAGGAAAGGCCTAAGACAGAGGAAGGAGGAAGCCACGTGGACACCTGGGGAAAGTGGTTCCCCCCCAACAGGAGTGACAGCGAGTGCAAAGGCCCTGAGGCAGCCCCTAGCCTGGGCTAGTTAGGGACAGGGAGGCCATGCGGCTGGCCCTAAGCGAGGGAGGGGAGAGGGCAGGGCCACAGGGAGGGCCCCGCTTTTGCCCTGAGGGAGGGGGAGCCTGGGAGGCGCCGGCCCCCAGGAGACTGGAGCTGAGGCAGAGCGGGCGCCCTCTGGTGGCCGCATGGGGAACCGGCAGAGGCGGAAGCCGGGAGGCCTGGAGGGAGGGGGCTGCGTGGAGAGACCACAGGGCCAGGAGCACGGTGCAAAGTGGCTGGATGGTGGGGACATGAAAGGTTGGAGGATGAGGCCTGATGCGCGGCATAGACCAGGCGAAGCAGCCCCTGGGACCCGCTACTGCTGCTGCGGGGGGGACAGTTATGGGAAGGGCCTCCTCACTGCCGTCTCCCGCAGGCCAACGAGGGTGTGCCCATCTCCATCGGAGACAGCATCTTTGTGGGAGGTAAGGGCCTGGAGGCTGCTGAGGGTGGGCTGGGACCCCTCCCTCCGAGCTGGTGGGGACGGGGTGTCCCGTGTGTTCCAGACGCAGCCGGACGCCCGGCCAACTGGGCCCCGGGGCGGAAGAAGAAAGACTTCTCCTGTGCAGATCGCCTGGTGAGGCCCCTGCCCCCTGCCCCGCGCCCGAGCCGGACCCCGACCCGGGCCTGTGTCTGATGTCTGTTCTCAACCCCTAGTTTGCTCTCAACCTTGGCCTGCCCTTCGCCACGCCTGAGGAGTTCTTCCTGAAGTGGCCAGCAGCCGGCTTCGAGCTCCCAGCTTTTGACCCGGTGAGGCCCTGGGGTGGGGGTGGGAGCGGGAGGGCTCCCGGAGACGGGGGCAGCGTCTCACGTGTGTGCCCCTCCCCTCGAAGAGGACTCTCTCCCGCTCAGGACCTCTCTGCCTCCCCGAGTCCAGGGCCCTCCTGAGCTCTAGCCCGGAGGTGGTTGTCGCCGTGGGATTCCCTGGGGGTGAGTGCCGTGCCCCTGTGTCCTGAGCCCCTCCGGGGTCCTAGGCCACCCACCGACACTGCCCCCCCACACAGCCGGGAAGTCCACCTTTCTCAAGAAGTACCTCGTGTCGGCCGGATACGTCCATGTGAACAGGGTATGACTAGGCTTTGGCCGCCCCGTATCTATTCAGTTCCCATCTCCACCGCTCAACCAGTTTGGGGCGGCTTCCCTCCATCACTGCCTCCCCGACCCCGCTCTGGGTCTTCTCTCCCCTCGGGTCTCCGGATCCGTTTGTGACCTCTCGTGTCCCCAGGACACGCTAGGCTCCTGGCAGCGCTGTGTGACCGCGTGTGAGACAGCCCTGAAGCAAGGGAAACGGGTCGCCATCGACAACACAAACCCGGACTCCGCGAGCCGCGCCAGGTAGCGGGGAGCCTGCTGTAGGGTGGGCGGGGCCTGCGGCAGGGTGGGCGGGGCCTGCACATCCAGCTCCTTCCCCCACAGGTACGTCCAGTGCGCCCGAGCCGCGGGCCTCCCCTGCCGCTGCTTCCTCTTCACCGCCACTCTGGAGCAGGCGCGCCACAACAATCGGGTGAGCCTGCTCGGCCCGGTCACCCCCCGGGATGCACCCCGACCCCCCTCCTCACCCCCAGGTGCCCCCTCCTTCCCTTGACCCCTGGGCCTGCCGCCCCCTCTGATATCCCCAGTTTCGAGAGATGACGGACTCCTCTCATGTCCCCGTATCAGACATGGTCATGTATGGCTACAGGTACTGTTGGGGACAGCAGGGAGCAGGGGCGCTGGGTGGGCCACATGAGCCAGGCTGTCCCTCACTGTTCCCACCACTGCCAGGAAGCAGTTCGAGGCCCCGACGCTGGCCGAAGGCTTCTCTGCCATCCTGGAGATTCCGTTCCGGCTGTGCCTGGAGCCGAGGCTGGAGCGGCTGTACTGCCAGTTCTCCGCGGGCTGAGCCCCGCCCAGCTCCCGTCCACAATAAATGCTGTTTATCCTTGAGCTTGGCCGGCATTTTGCTGGGAGGAGGGTGGTCCCTGTGGGGGAAGGGCTCCAGGCCTGCCAGTTTTTTGCGTGGAAGCTTTAGGGACATCTTCAGGTAACAAAAGGTGGGGCCTTACAGAAGGGATTCCAGCTTTGCTGGGACCTGGCATGGGCATGTTAGACATCAGCCGGGGAACGGGCAGGGCACTGCCTGGCCCTGACAGCCAGCTGGTGAGCCCACAAGCCCCAACCCAGGGACTGGCTCAAGGCAAGGTGTGACCCCTGAGGACAAAATCCAGCTCAGGTTCTGTGACACTGAACTTGAACCCAGGGCCTGTGGATCTGGAGATTGTCAGGGAAGAGGGTGTGGGCAGCCGAGAGCCAGACCCAGTGAGTACCCAGGCTGTCCAGGCCTGCTGGGCCACCTTATGGCTAGGGGGCTGCCAGGCATGGGGCAGTGAGCAGAGGAGGCAGGCAGGTTTTTAAAAGGCTTTATTAGGGAAATGTAGAGGGGTGGGGACCATCCTTGGAGGTCTCAGGACACCATCCTCCATGTTGCTGGGCAGTTGAAGTCCCCAGGGGCCCCTGTTCAGAAGCATGTCACCTGGGGGCAGGGGTGCAGTGGGGGCTGCTGGCCACAGGCTCCCAAGCACTGACCCACATCCCTGGGAGCAGAGGCCCAGCCCCACCAGGCCTGGACACTGCACCTCCCATGGCCCTGTAGCCAGGATAGTTTCCCGGACTGCCAGGACTGCTGCCTCTCCCTCTGCTCTGGTCGCCCCAAGGCCAAGGTCGCCCTGCTTCTTTCCCAGCCGCACCCCACCCCCCCCATGCCCCAGGGTCCTGTACATGACAGGGTCACCACTCACCAGTCTCTGCCAGGGCCTCATCTGTGACTCTGGAGGGGCCCAGCCTGGGGTGGCCACTACCCCCCCATCTGTGGGAGGAATCAGAGGCCAGTGGTGAGCAGGCAGGAGGGGCGGGGCGGGGGGGAGGCTGAGCAGCCCTGGGGCCCAGCTGCCTCACCCCTCGTTGCTGCTGCTCCTGCTCCAGGTTCCGCTGCAGGACCTGCTGCTGGTTGGCAATGACACGCCGGATGCCGTTGACAAAGTTGCCCTGGTCGTGGGGGATGAGGCCGATGAAGATTTTCTTCTCGGAAGAATACAGGAGCATAAGCACGCGGATCTCACACGATGCTTTGTAGGAAAAGTGCACACAGCCGGCCTGGCGGGCACAGGGCGTGGTGTCAGTAGACAGCACCACAGGGACTTGGGCCGCAGGGACCAGCGTCCCTCCAACCATAGCACCATGTCGTGGGCTCGATGAGCCAGGCATAGCCTAACTGCTCTGTCCTCACACCTCTCCACCCGTCCCGGAGGTGGGCCTCCTTATTAGGATGACATGGTGGCCAAGAGCAATGGGTGGGCCAAAGGCCAACAGGCTCTTTCGGGAAGGGCCCAAGAACCTGCATTTCAGAGCTCCTGGGCAGGCCAGGCTGTGTCTGGGGCCAGCTCACCACAGCCGCCTGAGCCAACCGGCCATGGATTCAACTCCGGAGCCCGAGGGATCGGCAGCAGCTGGCCCAGCACAGGCGAGGGCTGAGGTACACGGCGCCTTTCTGCATTTCCCCGAGGAAACTATTTGTGTGTGTATGTGAGAGAGACTGTTGCACTCCTGTTGCCCAGGCTGGAGTGCAATGGTGTGATCTCAGCTCACTGCAACCTCCGCCTCCCGGGTTCAAGCCATTCTTGTGACTCAGCCTCCGGAGTAGCCATCATGGCCAGCTAATTTTGGTATTTTTAAGAGACAGGGTTTCACCACGTTGGCCAGGCTGGTCTCGAACTCCCGACCTCGGGTGATCCACCCACCTCGGCCTCCCAAAGTGCTGGGATTACAGACATGAGCCACCGCCCCTGGCCCGAGGGAACTCTTGCAATTGCTTCAATGTAAAAGCATCTTCACCCAGGCCCTGTCACCCACGAACAGCTTTGTGGACAGTTTACTCAGACTAAGGCGAAGGTAATTTAGTTTCGGGACAGATGTTACCTAAGTATGGCCCAGCTGGAAGGTGGACACCAGGGGAGAGGGCTCAGAAGCACCAAAGTCCAACCCTCCCCACCTCACAGATGGAAAAACCCAGCCCCAGAGAGAGAAGACTCAACCGAGACTCCCCCAGGTAAGATGATCACCAGATATTCTGGGATCTTGCTGGGGACAGCCAGCCCTCCCTGCCCAGCAATGGGCCTTTGGGAAGTGGCACAAGCTCCCGGGAAACCTGGAGTGACAAGGGCACCTGTCCCTGGGGAGCAGAGCGTGGAGTTGGTGCTTGGGGACACCAGCACCTGGTGCTGAGTCAGCCTTGATGTGGCAGAGGAGGGGCAGGCCCCTGCATAACCAGGGTCAGTGCCCCCGTCCAGTGCCATGGGGACAGCACAGAGCCCCCAGGAGCCACACCCACACTAGCCGTCCTCTCTCCCCAGCTGTCCAGGACATGGTGCTCTGTTCCTCTCCCATGTGCACCCGCCGTGAGCGGTCCTGCCTCGCTCTGCCCTGGCTCCCTCTGCCCTGGCCAGCCCCTCCCCAGCGTTTGCTGGCACCACTCACGAAGCCATTGTCCATGATCCGGCACAGGCTCTTCAGTGTCTCCAGGTCCTTGGTGAAGTGGAACTGGACCAGGCGCGAGTTCCGAAACAGCGGCACCAAGGTGGTCTGCGGGGAAGCGAGGAGACCCCCGATTCTGGCTTCTGCCATGGCCTCCTGCTCCCAGCCTGCTGAATCCCCCAGGCCCAGGACCAAACTGGGCTCCCCTGTCCTCCTTACCTCAGGAAACGGTCATCTCCACCCGTCAACCAGCCCAATCCTGGAGTGCTGCGGAAGCCGCTCTCAGACCCCTTGGCAGCTCCCCAGGTCCAGGTCGTGGCTGCCCCTGCCCCGCTCAGTCCCTGCACAGCCACCGGCTGGGTGCCTGGGACCCCTTGGAGCCAGGCCTGAGGACCTACCCACCGCACCTCCTTCAGCACTCTCAGCTCCACTCCCTCACGGCCAGCTCAGGCCACCCAGGGAGGCGCTGCTGCCCCCAGTCCCACCCTCTGGAATGGCTACTGCTTGCAGGCTTGAGAGCCCGGCCCCAGCCCCTCACCAGCAGCTGCTGCGGGATGAGCTGCATGTACAACTTCCTTGGCCACTGCTCGGTCCTCCTGTGGGGCATGAGGGGATGAGGGTCAGGAGGCCCCAGCTCCCCTGGACGCTGCCACCGCCCCCACCCCAGCACTCACAGAATCTCCCCCTGGTTCACATAGACGTGGGACGGCAGCCACCTCTTGGACCGACTGTTGGGCTCAGGCCTGGGCTTTTGGGGGAAAAGGAAAGAGGAGCCCTCAGGGCTGGAGAAACCCAACCCCAGAGTCCCCTCCCAGCCACAATCCGTGAGGATCTGGGGGGTCCCAGGTCCCCGGGCTGCCGAGGGCTCACCTCCTGCCACTCCATGACGCCGCTCCATGCCAGAAACTTGTTGTTGACGATCTGGACTGGGCCTGAGTTGACACCACCAGGTCCCACTGCCTGTTGGAAGGGAAGGGGGTGGGAAGAAGGGGCCCAGGGTCCTGGGAAACCTGTCTGTCCTGGGGTCTGCCATCCCTCCCCCCAAGTCTTGGCCTGTCAACCCCAGCTGGGTCCATTCTCTAGCCCCAGGGGAACAGGCCCTGCCCCTCACCTGCTCACAGCCCCCCCATGGCTCCCCAGTGGCCTGAGACAGGTCCTGGCCCTCACCTGGTGCACAGGACCTGCAGAGTCTGCCTCAACTGGCAAGGCATGACCAGGACACGTGGTCACTGGGCAGGGCCTTCCAGACTCACGATGATCCCAATCCCTGCCCAGTTCCCCACTCCACTGGCTACCCCACTGCTGCACCAAGACCCACCCTCCGGCCCTTCAGAGCCACCTGGTGGCCGCTTTTCCGTGGAGCCCTGGTGGGAACCTGCCTGGCCTCCTCTGGGCTCCCCTGTGGCTCCTTGCTCCAGTCATCACATCACACTCCGCCCACACCAAGTCTGGCTGCCCATCCAGGGCGGTGGGGCCTAACTCTACTCTGTCCTCAGAGGGCCTGTGCTCGGCTGGCACACCTGCTTGCGGGTGGTGATGACCTGCCGGATGGCACTGACGAAGCCGCTCTGGTCGTAGGGAATGAGGCCCATGAAGATCTTCTTCTTGGACGAGTACAGGAGCATGAGCACACGCACCTCACAGGGCGAGATGTGGGGGAACAGCATGCAGCCCGCCTGTGGAGGCCGTGGGTCAGGACCCCATGGGCACTGCCCGGGGCCGCCGTGCCCCCACCACCCTGAACTGCCCCACCTGTAGGGAACGAAGGGAGGTCATTGGTGGACAGAGGCCCCCACAGTCAAGGCCACGGCCATAGGTGAGGGGCCTCTGACAGCCGGTGCAGCACCCATCAGCATCCCCCGACCCTGCCATGGCTGAGGTTAGAGTGGCGCCCGGCCCCCAGGCTGTGGTGAGAACGCCGAGAAGGCATCACCTCCCGCCCACATCACCCCCTGCCGCCAGCCCTCCTGCCTGCCTGATGGGGTGACCTGGCCTGGGGGTTAAGAGCGCAGGCAGCACCCCACCACTCTGTTGCCTCCTAGCTGTGTGACCTAACACCAGCCACCTCTTGTTTCTGGGCCTCCATTTCATCATCTGTAAAACGGGGTAATAGTGCACACACTCGGTGCCACATAAAGGCTCAACAGATAAAGTACTGGTATCTCTTGGACGGGGCATGGGAGAACTAAGCCTGACAGATATGCCTGGCTGTGTTATCTGAAGTGGTAGGCCCGTTCCAGAACCCCATGTCCCCTCCCCACACTGGGCCACCCTCCACAGTGCTGTACCCTACACACTGCCAGCCTAACCTCTCGACCTTGGTGTCAGCCCAGGGATCACCTGCTCAGGGCCCTGTCCCTGGCCTCCCTGGAGCCACGCACAGTCACCCTCCCAGGGCCATGCCTGGGGGGCGAATGCGGATGCCCACCTTCCCTACTGACTGGGTACTTGGGGCCCGGACATGGCAGGCCCTCGGCAAACAGTGCTGGGTGAAGGGAGACAGGTCAGCTAAGAGACTTATGCCAGGCACAAGGCCTGGTCTGCCCCTGGTGGTCTGAGGGAGAAGGGAGGCCAAAGCGGAACCCAGTGTGCCTCAGAGTGACAGCTGGAACGGGGTAGAGGCAGACAGTCCCGAAGGGGAACAGGCACTGAGAATGTCCCAGAGCCAGGTCCTCTGCGCAGAGGACTCGCTCCCACCCCATCCCTGCCTCCTCTCCAGCACCTGCCATCTTTCACAGTCCAATCCCCCTTTCTGACCTGCCCTGCCCCAGAATCCCAGTCACCTGAACAGCCTCACCAGCTAGGTTCACCGAGCACTCACTAGGTACTAAAGTCACCATCTCAAGCGCTCTAACACAAACTCCCTCCCTCCAGCCTCCCGGTGGCCCTAGGAAACCCGGCGCCTGTTAGCCCATTTTACAGACCAGAATACCAAGCCCCGATGTGCCACTCCCTCCTGGCTCTTATGCCTAGCACACCCATTTACCAGGTTCCTGCCATACGCTGTGTGTCCCCGACAGGCTCCTGGCCCCGGTCCCTCTGTGCACTCACACCCCAAGAGCCACCTCAGAACTGGGCACAGATGCAGGAACTGGAGACCTCTCAGGCTGAGTTCCTTCACCCTGTGCTCTATGGAGGGTGCCTGGAGTCAGTCATTTCCAGACAGAGTCTGAGGCCACGAGGGCTACCGTCGACCCCAGGGGAGACTCCCCGCCCCCGCCTGGGCTGTGTGAGCAGAGTGCTGCCTCCAGCTGTACTTGTCAGCACAGTGCTACAAGGGAGCCACCCCTGCCCCCTCGCGCACCCGAGCCCGCCCCACTCACAAAGCCGTTGCCCATGATGCGGCAGAGTCCCTTGAGCGAGTCGCAGTCTCTGTTGGTGAAGTGGAACTGTGCCAACTGGGAGTTCCGGAACAGGGGCCCTAGAGTGGTCTGGGGTGACAGGGGACAGACAGCTGCGTCAGCCAGGCATGGGGGTGCTCAGAGTGGGTGGGGCGGGCGGGGCGGGTCTCACCAGCAGCTGCTGCGGGATCAGCTGCATGATCAGCTTCTGCGGCCACTGGTCGGTCTCCCTATGGGAAGGAGCCGGTCAGAAAGGGCTGCCCTGATCCCCACGGCCACAGCCACTGCCCCTGCCCCCGCCCTGGCTGCTGCAGCCGGCACTCACAGGTTCTCGCCTTGGTTCACATAGGCTTGGCAGGGCAGGGTCCGCTTCAGCTTTGCAGTGGAGTCCGAGTAGGGCCTGCGCTTCTGTGGGGGTAGGAGGGGCATCACTGTGCACAGCCGAGATGCCCCAGCCTGTCCCCGCGGGGACAAGACAAGACCCTGGAGACCAGCTGCAGCCCCACAGGGACTCACCTCCTGCCACTCAAGGACGCCGCTCCAGGCCAACAGCTTGTTGCTGAGTCGGTGCTCGCTCACGGCCAGACCCCCGAGGGTGAGCCCAGGTGAGGAGGGACTGATGGGACCCAGCGCCCCGAAGACCCGAGCACCTTCCTGCAGTGGAGTGGGGGGTAGGTGGGAAACTGAGGCTAGGGCCTACAAGGACAGGCAGTCCCCACATACCCCAGAGGGGACGTCCCAATATTCAGACCCAAATCCCCTGTTGGAAGCCCACCAGGCCATGTCCAAACTCTCTGCTCACCCCTCAGGATCCCAACACACTGGTCCTCACGTCCTTTCCCGCTGCCCCCCTCAGGACCCTTCCTTCCCAGAGCCTGCTGTCACTTTAACACTGGCCCAGCAGAGTCCCGAAGCCTTCAGCCAGCCCCACCTCCAGCCTTTGCCCCAGCTGTGTGCCTGATGGATTCCTTGAGACCCAAGTTAAAAGCCGGCTGTGGGGGACTTTCCATGTGCCCCAGGCTGCGTCCAGGGCTTCCTTGCAGCCTCCGCAGACACAAGCCGGCCTGTGCTGTGTCTGTCTCACAACTAGCCTGCCCTGTCTGAAACTCTCCTAAGGCTCCCAGTCACCCCAAAGTTCAACTCCTCCCTCTAGCTGCCAGTGCCCACCTCTCTGGCCTTATCAGTCTGACCCCAGGGAGGCAGGAAGGAGGTGACAAGAAACACAGAGGGGACTGAACCATCTCGGAGAAAGACAGCGAGGAGAAGGGGAAAACATGTGGAAGAGAGCTGGGACACCACCCCCTCGAGGAGTCTCACAGCCCACAACACGTACACCACCAGGAGAAGCGTCTAGCAATAAAGCCAAGCAAAACCGCAGATACTGCTCACAGGGCACTCTCCCATTACTTTTACTATTACTTTTTTGAGACAGAGTCTCACTCTTGTTTCCCAGGCTGGAGTGCAGTGGCGCGATCTCGGCTCACTGCAACCTCGCTCACTGCAAGCCACGCCATCATGCCCAGCTAATTTTTTTTTTTTTTTTTTTTTTTTTTTAGTAGAGATGTGGTTTCACCATGTTGGCCAGGCTGGTCTCGAACTCCTGACCTCAAGTGATCCGCCCACCTTGGCCTCCCAAAGTGCTGGGATTACAGGCGTGGGTCACCATGCCTGGCCTCACTATTTTTTTTAAAACCAAAAACATCTCAAAGCAAACAGGGGAAAGCTTCAAAAACAGCCTGGCAGCAGGAAACCCACGAGAGTTTCCCCATAGTGGGCTCCTCCAGGCGGGGGAAAAAATTATAAGGGTGATTTATTTTTGTCTTATTACAAACGGGTATTTTCCAAATTTTCTATGAAGCACAAGGAGATCTTTCCTTCCATAATACTAGCAAACAAAAAATTTTACTTTGTGAGCGCTTAAAAAGAGACACCTGAACAAACTTCCTCTCCACCCTCGCAGGTGATTCTGGCTTTTGGGCAATCATCAAAAGATCAGAAAGAAAACCTGAGTATCTTGGCGTTAGAATGAGTTGGACAGAGAATGGATGTTGTCCCGGGGCTTCAGGCGCCATACCGGACATCCAGCATCTGAGAAGATGTGTTAAAACGCACAGATGGAGGTGGCTTTAGAAATGAGAGTACACTTGCAACATACAAGTTGGTTATGGCGCTGGGACCTGAGATATCTAGACTGCATAACACAAGTCCGCATATACAGTGACACGTATGCATTTACTGCCACAAAGGTGGGTAAAAATCAGGCGAACACACTTAAGGGCCCAAGCGACATACTTAATGTCTGCTTGTTTAGGAGGGCAGGTTGACTCAGGACTTCAAAGATGCTGGGATCTGGAGCCATAGTAAAGAGCAGGCATGCTTGCCTAAAACCCAGGGATACCTTCCACAGCAGGAGCAGCACATCAAGATGGGACGATCACATTTAAAAACGACGGGTAAGGTGCAACCTAAAGGAAATCTCACATCTTGGCAAGTGTGTGCAAAACTGCGCGCCTGACATCCCTACTGCACAGGGAAGCCCACCTAGTACCTGCACTGAGGTTTAAAGCCTTGGGCTGCATGTTTGAGGGCCCGGAAAGCACTTTCGAACGACTAGATGCGAATGCTGCAGGAAGGGGCAAAGACAGTGGAGTGAAGGGATACGTTTAAGTTCTGGGAGGTGATGTGAGTCTGGGTATCCATGTTTATGACCCTAGGAAGCCTGTTTAAGGTTTCAGTAGGGCTGCCACAGTTCTGTGCCATCCACACCGCTGGGGGAGTGTATTTAAAAAGCGGACTGGAGCGCGAACCCAGGGATACCTCACATTGGGGCAAGCGTGTGCACCGTGTAAAGTCGCGATGTGCAGTTTTACAGCCCCAGGTAAACCCTACTAAAGGTTTCTGAAAAGTATGTGCGTCTTTTGGGTCCGGGAAAGCCTGTGCAGCCCAAAGTACCTGCGAAGCTGATGTTTACGTTTAAGGTCTGGGCTCACGGAGGGCCATGAAAGCATCCCACATCTGGACGCGGGCGCACATTCCAGGTGCGCACTCCACTGGCACAGAGCGGGCCCCAGGGAGAACGCCCACGGGTGCGACACCTGGGGGCGCTGGTACAAAGCGCGGGCCCCTCCCTCGCCGCTGTCGCCCAACCCCCGCCCCAATTTCCAGGTTTCCTACCTGGAGAGAGCAACTTTCCAATGGGGAAAAACAAACGCGCGTGCTGGCCGCCTGTCCGCCGCCCCCGACTCGCGTTTAAATCCGGCCGCAAAGTCAGCAGTAATTTGAGCCCGCCCCGCCCCCGTCCCCCAACCCCCCCCCCCCCCGGCCCGAACGCGCAACAAAGGGGAGAGCGCGGCGCGAACCACCGGGGGCTCCATGGGGGAACCCGGCCCCGGGCGGGACCACCCTTCGGGCCACAGGGGACACCCCGGAGCGGCGGGGGCCGCGGACAAAGGCGTGAGCCCGGGGTAGGGGCTGGGGGGGCGGGGCCGTGGAAGGCTCTGGAAAAAGGGCGGGGGGCTCACCATAGGAGGGGCCGAGCGGGCCCGGATCCGCGGAGGCTGCAGGCCTCGGGGGCTGGCCGGCCAGGAGCGCGAGCGGACAGCGCGCACTACGAGGGGCCGCGGGGGGCGGCCACGACCCCCGAGGGGGCCCCCGGCGCCGGAGCGGTACGGGGCACGGCGCGGACGGACCATGGCGGGCGCGGGCCGAGCGGGCGGGGAGCTGCCGCGGGCCACAAGGGGGGCTGCGGGCTCCACCAACTGAGGGGCGCGGGCGCGCGGCTTCGGGGTAGACGGGCTGAGCCGTACCAAGCTCGGTGGACGCGCCGCCGGAGTGGGGTCGCGGCGGCCGAACCACTGAGGCGAGTGGGGGAGCCCGACGCGTACCAAGCGCGTCCGAGGGGGCGTGGCCGGAGCGTACCAAGGCGGCGCGGGGGAGCGGGGCCCGGGCGGGAGCGGAGTGTGGGCTCGGCGGTCCTGCGGACAGCTCCGGCGCGGGGGAGGGCCTGGGAAGACGCGCGAGCAACAACTTCAGGGGGCGTGGCGGGAACGGGATTCCCTACCAAACGGGGTGGCAGAAGAACGAAGGCAACACCAAGCTGGCCCCTTGCGGGGGTCGGGACGGCGGGAGACCTCATCCGGAGCCCTGGACCCGCAGAGCCGGGAGACCGCGCCAAAAGACATAAGGGAAGAGGACAGAATAATGGGCCTGGGGACAATGGAACCCACTAAAAGGGAACCCACTGAGGGTGCGGATTGCACCCGAGCCTGAGGGGAGAGCTGAAGGTTTGCAGGCGGTGACGTGGCGAGGTGGGCAGGGGACTCCAACTCCCAGCGGCCCCCGCGCGACTTGGGCGGGGCCAGCGGTCCACGGAGGCTCCGCCCATTAGTCCCCGCGCCCAGGCTCCGCCCGCCGTCCCTGGCTACTCCAAGCCACTCACGTCGCTCCCCGGTCTTCCGTAGATTCGCTCATTCGCTCTGCTAAAATGAAATGACTGCGTAGCCGCTTACTAGTAGTTGTATAAGATTTTTCCCTCGATTTTTGTTCCTTCAACGTGCGTAACATCTAACCCTAGAGTGGTTATGTGGATCAAATGCTTGGCGCAGCCACTACTCAAAGGTTAGATTTTCTTAACAACAAACATCTGTTATGAGTACCGTGTCCAGTTCTGTGCACGGCGACGACCGAATCAGACCAGGTCCCTCACAGACCCCACGGTCCACTGGGGAGAGGCATAATCACAGGCTGTGCTAAGTGTTAACTAGCACATATCCACAGGGCAATGGGATATGACCATAGGGAGGTAAAGTTAGCAAGCAAGGGAAGTCAAGAAAGTGACCTGTGAGCAACCTGCCATTCCAGATGGCTGGAAAAGTGTGCCAAGAGGACAGAACAGCAAAGACAAATCCTGAAAGTAGAAGGAATAAAAGGGAGCCAGTGTGGGTGGAGCCGAGTGAAGGTAGACAGGCGAAATAGACACAGCTGTAGGAGGTTAGGGAGGGAATCCCTACTTCTGTTTGGGATGTTGACTAAACAGTGTAGATAGATTTTGATGTCATAGCCTGCAGAGAGAAATTCGGGAGTCATCAGTGTTTGAATGGAGACTGGATAAGATCACAGAGACTGGGACACTCATCCCTTTAACAGTCACGACAATGAGAAGCAACCAGCAAGCAAAGGACACCGAGGAGTGGCCAGTGAAATGGCAGAAGAACCTGTAGGGCCGTCCATGTTTCCCTGCCCCCACTAAGCCTCCTCCCCAGGGAATTCGCAGGGCTGACTGGAGCCCAGCCTTAAGCCCCAAATCCAACCTGGATTGTGGCCAAACGGAGTCAGTGCTCCCTGGACACAAAGTGCAAGTTAGTTATCAACAGGTACCTCCAATGCCCTGTCAATCACCCATGTGAGGACAACCTGGCAGCAGGAAGGAGAAAAACCAGACAGGAGCTTCTTCAATCTCCCTGAATCTTTACTTCTCCCCATTCTTATTGGTCCAAACCATCGAGATCTCTTGCCTGTGGCGCCTCTTGCTGCCTTCTCTGTCACTGCAATAATCAAAACCATCCAATGGCTTCCCATCCCAATCCCCTTAGAATTAAATCCAAACTTGGTACTGTGGCCTCTGCTGCTGCCCCCCAAAAAAACTTTCCCATCCTTCCTGTTCTCTACCTAGTTAATGCCTTCCCATCCCTCAGAACCCACCAGGACACGCGTGAGTTTGAATGCCCTGAATTGTATAAGCATGGAAAAAGGTATATGAGGGTGTACTCCAGAGTGAGCAAAATGAGAACTCATGTCAGAAAGTGAAATGAAAATGTAGGCTGAAATTCTATCAGTAATACTGCAACAAAACTCTGTGAAACCATCTCACTCAGTCCACCAACTTGAAAGACACTTTCCTTTTCATCTGTGAAGCCCCCTGCCGGGTCTAGCAGGCTACTATTATGACTAAGCAATTCCACTTCCATCTCTCAAGCTGCTTACTTCCTGAAAGGTAGCTGTTTGATCCAAACCTGTTTATGCCAGAGTTCTTTAATTTACTATCCAAATAATGAAATTAATGTAAGAGAGTTGTTTATATACAAACCAGATTGCTTGCTTTGGAAAGACTAAAAGGGAGTTGTTAAAAGAAAAACATCAGGCTGGTGGCTCACACCTGTAATTCTGCACTTTGGGAAGCCGAGGTGGGCAGATCACTTCAGGTCAGGAGTTCAAGACCAGTCTGGCCAACATGGTGAAACACCGTCTCCACTAAAAATACAAAAATTAACCTGGCATGGTGGTGTGTGCCTGTAGTCCCAGCTACTCTGGAGGCTAAGGCAGGAGAATCGCTTGAACCCAGGGCACAGAGGTTGCAGTGAGTCAAGATCTCACCACTGCAACTGCAGCCTGGGTAACAAAGCAAGACTCCATCTCTAAAAAAAAAAAAAAAAAAAAAAATAGGCTGGGCGCGGTGGCTCAAGCCTGTAATCCCAGCACTTTGGGAGGCCGAGACGGGTGGGCTAGACAAAAAACTAGCCGGGCGTGGTGGCGGGCGCCTGTAGTCCCAGCTACTCGGGAGGCTGAGGCAGAGAATGGCGTGAACCCGGGAGGCGGAGCTTTCAGTGAGCTGAGATCCGGCCACTGCACTCCAGCCTGGGCGACAGAGCAAGACTCCATCTCAAAAATAAAAAAAATAGGCCGGGCGCGGTGGCTCAAGCCTGTAATCCCAGCACTTTGGGAGGCCGAGACGGGCGGATCATGAGGTCAGGAGATCGAGACCATCCTGGCTAACACGGTGAAACCCCGTCTCTACTAAAAAATACAAAAAACTAGCCGGGCGAGGTGGTGGCGCCTGTAGTCCCAGCTACTCGGGAGGCTGAGGCAGGAGAATGGCGGGAACCCGGGAGGCGGAGCTTGCAGTGAGCTGAGATCCGGCCACTGCACTCCAGCCTGGGTGACAGAGCAAGACTCCGTCTCAAAAAAAAAATAAAATAAATAAATAAATAAAATGCTGCCAGTTTAGGTACAAGTAAAGCAACTGTAAATTATTTAATGAAAAAGCTCATAAAAAACCTAGGAAGACTCAGCCCCCAGTTTGTTTCATAAACGTCTTTAGGTTCTCAAGCCACTTAAAAAAAAAAAAAACTTGGCCGGGCACGGTGGTTCACACCTGTAATCCCAACACTTTGGGAGGCTGAGGCGGGTGGATCACGAGGTCAGGAGATCGAAGCCATCCTGGCTAACACGGTGAAACCCCGTCTCTACTAAACAGAAAAAAAAAATTAGCTGGGCGTGGTGGTAGGTGCCTGTAGTCCCAGCTACTTGGGAGGGTGAGGCAGGAGAATGGCATGAACCCGGGAGGCAGAGGTTGCAGTGAGCCGAGATCATGCCACTGCACTCCAGCCTGGACGACAAAGCAAGACTCCGTCTCATAAAAACACACACACACACACACACACACACACACACTTAAAATGAGATGACTCATTGTGGTTTGTGGGTGGAGCTTATACAAGAATGTGACCTTCCACTGGGCGCAGCGGCTCACGCCTGTAATCCCAACACATTGGGTGGGAGACCGAGGTGGGAGGATTGCTTGAGCCCAGGAGCTCAAGACCAGTCTGGGCAACATAGCGAGACTCCCACCTCTACAAAAACTACAATAATTTGCTAGGCATGGTGGCCAACATGGTGAAACCACATCTGTACTAAAAATACAAAAAATTAACTGGGCATGGTAGTGGGCGCCTGTAATCCCAGCTACTAGGGAAGCTGAGGCAGGAGAATCACTTGAACCTAGGAGGCGGAGGTTGCAGTGAACTGAGATTATGCCACTGTACTCCAGCCCGGGCGACAGTGCAAGACTCCGTCTCAAAACAAACAAGATAATAAAATGCTTTATACTAAGAAATGGGAGTAAGATCATCTCTGGCTTGGATTTTTCTTTTCTTTCTTTGCAATTACAAAATAGTGTATGGCTGATTTTTTTTTTTTAAGGTCTGCATGATACATGCTCTGCAAACTCTAGGTATTTCAACTTTGTCGTCATTATTTGTGTCCAGGTGCAGTGGCTCACACCTGTAGTTTCAACACTTTGGGAGACTGAGGTTGGAGCTTTGCTTGAGCCCAGGAGTTTGAGACCAGCCTGGGTAACATAGCAAGACTCTATCTCTACAACTATATAACTAGCCAGGCGTGGTGTCACATGTCTGTAGTCCCAGCTACTCTGGAGGCTGAGGCAGGAGAATTACTTGAGGCCAGGAGTTCGAGACCAGCCTGAGCAACATACTGAGACTATTTCTCTACAAAAACTACAAAAATGAGCTGGGGATGGCGGTGCATGTCTATAGTCCCAGCTACTCGACAAGCTGAGGTGGGAAGACTGCTTGAACCCTGTAGGCAGAGGCTGCAGTGAACTAAGATCATGCCACTGCACTCCAGGGTTGACAGAGTGGGACCCCTGGCAATAATAGTAGTTAATGTTTCTCAAGAACTTCATGTCTGAACCCACTGAATTCTCACACAGCAGGCCATGAGTTCCACAATCTTTTTATCCCCACTCCACAGATGGGGAAACCAGGAATCCACAAGCAAAAGCCTGAGGTCACAGGCTGCAGAGACACAGGGCAGGGACAGGGCCCAGGTTCTTAATCTCAGTAGGTGTTGGCCTCCACTTTGTGGAATAACGGGCTTGGGACCGTCTTACCCTCGTCACTGCCACACTTCTTAGCTTCTCTGCCACCATCTGCCCTCCAGCACAGACCATGCTGAGTATTCCCAGATTGTAAAAGACAGACCTGCCCTATCCCCAAACCCAGGGTCCTGGGTTTGAGATTACAGGCAGGAGCCACTGAGCCCAGCCCCCTGGGCTATTTTAAAAAAATAAATAAAACGAACGGAAGGCTTTTTGGCCTGGCACAAACTTCAAGATATGTTGTTAGATTGGAAAGAAACAAAACAAAAAAATCATAGAATGAAGTAGGCTGCCACTGGATAGAAAAGCAGAAAATGAATCAGTTTCTCTATTTGCTTGTACCTGCTTGTACATATTTCTGAAAAGACACTTAAGCAATTGGTAACTGATCTCCAGAGGGAGCTGAGACTGCACTGGTTGGTTTCTGGAGCCTCTCCAAGTGTGAACCATAGGAAGGTTTCTCCTATATGTGAAAAATGAATACACCATTTTTTAGGTCATGTAAATAAAGTTGGCATACTCAGTTCTGAAATTTTGCTGCGAGGAATGCATCCCATAGGAATGCCTACACAAGTGGGTTAAAAAAATACAGATTCATCCTCTGCAGCGTGTCTGATAATAGTGAAAAACTGGCCGGGCGCAGTGGCTCACGCCTGTAATCCCAGCACTTTGGGAGCTCAAGGTGGGTGGATCACTTGAGGTCAAGCGTTTGAGACCAACCTGGGCAACATGGCAAAATTCCATCTCTAATAAAAATACAAAAATTAGCTGGGTGTGGTGGTGTGTGCCTGTAATCCCAGCTACTCGGGAGGCTGAGGCAGGAGAATCGCTTGAACCTGGGAAGCGGAGGCTGCAGTGAGCTGAGATTGCACCAGTGCTCTCCAGCCTGGGCGAGAATGAGACTCCATCTCAAAAAAAAAAAAAAAAAAGTAAAAGAAACATTGGACAGGCCCCCAACTGGCAGGGCACGGCATGGCAAGCACCCTGAAAGACGGCCCCCATGACCCTCACCTCCTGTCTGCACTGTCCTCTCAGTTTGAGTGTGGGCCGAACCTAGCAACTTGTACAGAATATAGCAAAAGTGACAAGATATCACTTCTAAGATTGGGGTACAAAAGACTGCAGCTTCCACATTGGGCGTCGTCTCTCATTTCTTTTTTTTTTTTTTTTTTGAGACGGAGTCTTGCTCTGTCACCCAGGCTGGAGTGCAGTGGCCGGATCTCAGCTCACTGCAAGCTCCACCTCCCGGGTTCACGCCATTCTCCTGCCTCAGCCTCCTGAGTAGCTGGGACTACAGGCGCCCGCCACCACGCCCGGCTAGTTTTTTGTATTTTTTAGGAGAGACGGGGTTTCACCGTGTTAGCCAGGATGGTCTCGATCTCCTGACCTCATGATCCGCCCGTCTCGGCCTCCCAAAGTGCTGGGATTACAGGCTTGAGCCACCGCGCCCGGCCTCATTTCTTTTTTCTTGAGACAGAGTTTCACTCTTGCAGCCCAGACTGGTGTGCAATGTTGTGTTCTCGGCTCACTGCAACCTCCACCTCCTGGGTTCAAGCGATTCTCCTGCCTTAGCCTTCCAAGTACCTGGGATTACCTGCCACCGTGCTCAGCTAATATTTTGTATTTTTAGTTGAGATGGGGTTTCACCATGTTGGCCAGGCTGGTCTCAAAACTCCTGACCTCAGGTGATCCACCCGCCTTGACCTCCCAAAGTGCTGGGATTACAGGCTTGAGCCACCACGCCCAGGCCCTCTCATATTTCTAGAGAAGCTGGATGCTACATTGCAACTAACTGCAAGGTGCCCTGTGAAGAGGCCTGTAATGGCGAGAAAGCGAGGGAAACCTCCAGCCAACAACAAGGAACTGAGGCTCTTGGCCCCATCACCTGTGAGGAACTGAATACTGCCAACAGGCATGTGAGTGGACTGGAAGTGGGCCCTCCTCACAGAGCCTTCTGATGACTGCACAGGCCCAGCCAACAGCTCGACTGCAACCCTGAGAGCCCAGGAGCCAGCAGCTCAGCCAAGCCTGGATTCCTGATCCCCAGCAACTGTGAGGCAATAAATGCTTCTTCTTTTAAGCCACTCAGTGGTGGGGTTTGTTACACAACAGATATCTAACTTACAGACAGGATCACTTGTGGAACTGAAATGCGTCCGTTTAGTACACTACTTGAGACCACCATGAGAAGTGGGGACACAGAGGAACAGGAAATTAACAGTGCAGGCAGGCCAGGTGCGGTGGCTCCCACCTGTAATCCCAGCACTTTGGGAGGCTGAGGTGGGCGGATCACCTGAGGTCAGGAGTTTGAAACCAGCCTGGCCAACATGGTGAAACCCCGTCTCAACTAAAAATACAAAAATCAGCTGGCCGTGGTGGTGGGCGCCTGTAATCCCAGCTACTCAGAAGGGTGAAGCAGGAGAAGCGCTTGAACCTGGGAGGTGGAGGTTGCAGTGAGTCGAGATTGCACCACTGCACTCCAGCCTGGGCAACAGAGTGAGACTTTCTCAAAAAAAAAAACCAAAAACAAAAAAACTTAGCCAGGCGTGGTGGCTCGTGCCTGTAATCCCAGCTACTTGGGAGACTGAGGCAGGAGAAATGCCTGAACCTGGGAGGCAGAGGTTGCAGCGAGCTGAGATCACACCATTGCACTCCAGCCTGGACAACAGAGTGAGACTCTGTCTCTAAATAAATAAAAACAGTGCAGGCAGATGGCTATTACTTTGGTGGGAAGAAAAAAAAAAAAAAAAGCAAGCTAAAGAACAAAGAAATGGATTCACTTATATAAAATAATTAAACTATAAATGTGTCCAAAACCACATGCATGTAAATCCAAATGCAGAACTGGTACATCAGCCTCTGGGGAGGTAAGTGGTTTGCTCAGGATGTGTGTTTGGGCAGAAGAGGCAAGAGTGAGGTGTGAAGGGGTAATTCCACTTTTTGTTGTTGAGACGGAGTCTTGCTCTGTCTCCCAGGCTGGAGTGCAGTGGCACGATCTCGGTTCACTGCAGCCTCTGCCTCTTGGGTTCTAGTGATTCACCTGCCTCAGCCTTCTGGGTAGCTGGGATCACAGGCACCTGCCACCATGCTGGCTAATTTTTGTATTTTTAGTAGAGATGGGGTTTCACCATGTTGGCCAGGCTGGTCTCCAACTCCTGCCCTCATGATCCGCCCACCTCGGCCTCCCAAAGTGCTGGGATTACAGGCATGAGCCACCATGCCCGATGGTACTTCCACTTCTTATTCCACACATTTCAGTGCCTTTTCATTTTAGGAAACTGTTCTAGTATGTGTAACTCAATACATTTTAAAAGTTAATTTTTTTTTAAACGCCAAGATGGTGAGAAAATACTTGTTAGCGTTTTGTGTACCTTGAAACAAATATATTCTTTTTTTTTTTTTTTTTTTGAGACGGAGTCTCGCTCTGTCACCCAGGCTGGAGTGCAGTGGCCGGATCTCAGCTCACTGCAAGCTCCGCCTCCTGGGTTCCCGCCATTCTCCTGCCTCAGCCTCCCGAGTAGCTGGGACTACAGGCGCCCGCGACCACGCCCGGCTAGTTTTTTGTATTTTTTATTAGAGACGGGGTTTCACCGTGTTAGCCAGGATGGTCTCGATCTCCTGACCTCGTGATCCGCCCGTCTCGGCCTCCCAAAGTGCTGGGATTACAGGCTTGAGCCACCGCGCCCGGTGAAACAAATATATTCTTAACACCCCTTTTGAGAAGGTGTCCTTTTTCTCATAATCCTTTGGAGGTGGGTGGGCATTTTCTTTCACCCCAAACAGGTTTGCAACTATTAATATGTTGGTGTTTTAGCATTTTTATCTCAACAGTCACTTTTTTTCCAATTACGTCCTACCACCTGCTCCTTTGCAAGAATTTTCATGAATCCCCAGTCTTGCCTCCAGCCATGATGCGTGATTCAAAAGCAAATTGGTCAAAAATAAAATATTTACAAGTCACTCACTCAATTACAACCTTTCTGGACACAAGTGATTTTTATACGTTAGGATGCTTTTTTTTTTTTTTTTTTGAGACAGTCTTGCTGTCACTCAGGCTAGAGTGCGGTGGCACGATCTTGGCTCACTGCAACTTCCACCTCCGGGGTTCAAGCGATTCTTGTGCCTCAGTCTCCCAAGTAGCTGGGATTACAGGTGCGTGTAACCACAACTAATTTTTGTATTTTTACTAGAGACAGGCTTTCACCATGTTGGCCAGGCTAATCTCAAACTCCTGGCCTTAAGTGATCTGCCTGCCTCAGCCTCCCAAAGTGCTGGGATTACAGGCGTGAGCCACCACGCCCAGCCAGGATGCATTTTTAAAATAGAAATGGGGTCTCACCATATTGGCCAGGCTGGTACTGAAACCCTGGCCTCAAGTGCTTCTCCTACCTCGGCTTCCCAAAGTGCTGGGATCACAGGTGTGAGGCCCAGCTTGGCATGCATTTCTAGAAACAGTTTTGCCCACGTTTTACCTTCTTAGAGTGCATTTCAGCTGAAAGATGACAACAGTGGCTACTAGCAGCTCTCCTGTGTCCAGGACTGAGCTGGGCCAGATCACGTATTCCTTATGAGAATCCTCTGGGGTAGTCACTATTTGACACATGGGGAAAGTGAGGCTCAGAGACGTGCAAGGACCTGCCTGAGGTCACAGAGCTAATCAGCACAAATCTCGGGATTAAACCCTGCTGTTCTAGGGTTTTCCCTGTTTCTTGCCTTAGGAGAACTTGCATTCAGAGAAAAACTTTCCCAAAAGATTTGCTCCGTTGGTGTTGGCTGGTTCTAAGGTGCACGTGAAGTTCTTAGGCCTTATTGTCACCTGGCCTATGAAATGGGGAGGTGGTTCCCATGTGTCTAGATCTGGCCTCACTCCTTGGGCCTCCTTTTTTTTGAGAAGGAGTTTTGCTCTTGTTGCCCAGGCTGGAGTGCAATGGTGCAACCTCCGCCTCCCGAGTTCAAGCGATTCTCTTGCCTCAGCCTCCCAAGTAGCTGGGACTACAGGTATGTGCCACCACGGCCAGCTAATTTTGTATTTTTAGTAAAGACGGGGTTTCACTATGTTGGTCAGGCTGGTCTTGAACCCCCAATCTCAGATGATCCACCCACCTCGGCCTCCCAAAGTGCTGGGATTACAGGCGTGAGCCACTGCGCCTGGCCTGGGCCTCCTTTTTATTCCACACATTTCAGTGCCTTTTCATTTTAGGAAACTGTTCTAGTATGTGTAACTTGATACATTTTAAAAGTTAATTTTTTTTTTTTTTTTTTTTTTGAGACGGAGTCTCGCTCTGTCGCCCGGGCTGGAGTGCAGTGGCGCAATCTCAGCTCACTGCAAGCTCCGCCTCCTGGGTTTACGCCATTCTCCTGCCTCAGCCTCCCGAGTGTCTGGGACTACAGGCGCCCGCCACCTCGCCCGGCTAGTTTTTTGTATTTTTTATTAGAGACGGGGTTTCACCGTGTTAGCCAGGATGGTCTCGATCTTCTGACCTCGTGATCCGCCCGTCTCAGCCTCCCAAAGTGCTGGGATTACAGGCTTGAGCCACCGCGCCCGGCCAAAGTTAATTTTTTTTTAAACGCCAAGATGGTGAGAAAATATGTGTTAGTGTTTTGTGTACCTTCAAACAAATATATTCTTAATACCCCTTTTGAGAAGGTGTCCTTTTTCTCCTAATTCCTCTTTGGAGCTGGTGGGTGGGCATTTTCTTTCACCCCTAACAGGTCTGCTATTATTAATAAGCAAACCCTGGTTCACTCCGGTAAACAAGTGTGATTAGGCCACGACAGTCCCTCTGCTTCCTCTTAATTGAGTGTTAAGGTCAAGAGGGCGCCACTGGCATGAGATGGCCAAACTGGCAACTGGAAACCTTTCCTTTTAACCAATTTGTTTCTGATCCAAACCTGCGTTTCCCTTGCCGGGGGACATGGCCACCCTGGTGGAAACACCGAAGGCTGCTTCCTGCTCCTCTCAGCGGCTTCTGACAGAGTCGATCGCTCCCTCCTCAAAAACACTCAGCTTCCAGAATACCACACTTGCCTGGTTCTCCTCCTGGCTTCTGGCTCCCAGCCCAACCCTTACGCGTGGCTCTTTCTCAGGGTTCTGTCCTTGTTCTCCAGTCTTCTCCTTCTTCCAGAGGTCGCAAAATGGCGGCCTGGCGGCCTCATTAGACCCACAGGCAGATTTTGTTTGGTCCTCACAGTGTTTTTGGTTTCAATTTGAATGCCATTAGGCGGGGCAAGCACTCTCCAAGTTCGCCACAGTCCCCATCATTCCCTGTTGTCTTACACCCGTCCGCTTCACACATTTTCATCACCTGCCTGGTCCCTGAAGCCATCTGAGTTTTCAAAAACCCCTGCTACACAGGCTGCCTGGGAAATCCCCCACTTTCACTTCTTTGCTGTCACCAGTGCCTCCTGCTCCACACGCACATTCCTGAGGATCGCCTAGAGAGCTTGCTCACAGGACTCCCAGACCCCCGCCCTCCCCCCGCTGGATCCAACAGTTCCAGGGCAGGGATGGGAAACTCACATGCCTACAGGGGCCAGGCGGGTCACATAAATGAGTGAACTAGCCAGGTATAAGAAAAGTCGACGGCCAGAAATATCATCAAATCGGATCTTTACTGAACTATGGTGAATGCATGGAACATAATACAAACATGGATGATACTGGAGTTTATATTTTTAAATTCAAAATTGAAAAAATACAAATTGAAAAATAGAAATATTTAATTATTAAAATTTTCTCTTTCATAATTCTTTTTGCGCCTTTGAGTTGAAGCCAAAAGGCTGGCGTCTTCCCTTCCACACCAAGATGTGTCAGGCCTTGGGGTGGCACGGTGGGGATGGGCAGTTTAGAATTCAGCCTTGAATCCTTAAACTGGGAACAATGTTTAATTTGATTCAGGTTCATAACGGAAAACAGCTGTTCATAAGCGTGGGTACTCCCAAACATGGATATTCAGGACAACTACTGGAGATAGTTGTAGAATCTCACCATCTTCACACAGACTTGTATTTAGGAACCAGCGCCGTATTGCACCGTAGTTCAATTACTATTTATGGTCTGTATTCACACAAGAAACATTTACCAACAAAGGCAAACTGGACAGTGTCTCTTCCTTCTCATGAGACTGGATTCCGAGGGCCTTTGGGGGAATTTGGTCTTCCACCCCAGGACGTAGGTGAATATAGTCCGGGCCACGTCTTTCATTTCTGAAAGCCAACTGTGGAGCAGGAAAGAGTAAACGTTTTTTTTCCTTGCTGGTGGATTCCCCGTTTTTGCCAGGACCAAAAATATACCATCTTACATTCAAGTAGCTGTTTGTGGACATCCTTGCGGAGAAATATTCAGTGTTCAGAACGGTCATAACCTTGACCAGAAGTCTTGGACTAACCGTCTCAGGGGAACCCACTGTGGCTTTTGCTTGATTTAAAATGAACCAAGCTGATTAACTTGTACAGTTCCGATTTCTTCCACAACCAAGTCACAGAGCTTCTGTGAAATCTCTCAGGTTAAGTCATCATCAACTCACTCGTGACTAAGGCCCAGGAGCGGAAGTGTCGAGAGCATCACGGTGTGTTCTGTTCAGCTGCTCAGAACAAGTCAACTCCTGATGATGGATGCAACGACCCGACTTCCGTGTCCTTGCCAAATGCTGTCACCTTGGATCAAGGTGTCCTGTCAAGTCCCCCTGTCATGACAGCTGTCTGTAGTTGTGCTTCAGAACTCTGGCCAGTCTATGTGAAACTTTTCTTTTCTCTCAATATACAAAAAAAAAAAATGAGTCCTTTCCCAGTGTTGGGCCCGCCTTGGCACCATGCCACAGACTTCTTCGGTCACATCAAGTTTCTTAACACCACAAATAAATAAAGCTAACTGGGTGGTAATAGTTTATGAGCAGCGAAAGAAAAGGCCACAATCAATTTGACTCTTTCAAGCAACTGGACTTGTAAATCCCCCGAGTTATCTCCAACTCACTGTGCAACCCAAATGCCCGTTAGACTTAAATAATGGTCTCAACAGTCATGTGTTTCTGTAAAGGACACGTCACTCTGCTCCTTTATCAACTCGCCATCTGCTGTAGCTCTGAATGCCCAGGTCATTCTTCTCACGTGATTCCGGAACAGCGTACCACTGCCGCACCACTTGTTAATTCGCTTTTCAAGACAAACCCTACTGACATTTGAGTCCCTTTTTCAGTTCGCTGAGGATGGCGTCTCGAGTCTGCTCTGTGTACTGGTCGTAGCTCTTGCTATGCTTTGATTCGTAGTGGCGTTTCAGGTTGTATTCTTTCAACACAGACACGTTTTGTTTGCATATTAAACACATAGGCATGCTCTTCACTTCCACAAAGAAATAGGCTCGCTCCCACTTTTCTCGAAACACGCGGCCCTCTCCTTCTCTCTTTCGTTTTGCCGCTTGTGATAGAGACATGAGTACAAGAAAGATTTCACTTTCCTCTGAATGCTACCACAGAACAACCACAGTGCAAGCCCTGTGACAAAGGCAGTGACTCTCTGCCTCACGGGGGAGCCAAGAGGGAGTGGTGGGGACTGTGGCGAACCGGAGAGCACACGCCCCATGGAGAGGGGCAGCTCCAGCCCGTTGTTGCCAGGCAGAAGGGCGGGCCCAGGGGTGCCAATTCTTCTGACTTGTCAAAAGATGCCAAGACTGAAGATTTTGTGTGTGTGTGTGTGTGTGTGTGTGTGTGTGTGTGTGTGTGTGTGAATTAACCTGATGTTTATAACTAACTCAAGAAAAAAATGCCACATATGCTAACACAGGGAAGGCCAAACAAAACTCATCTGCACCATGGCCTATAGGCCACCAGATTGCAATCTCTCTCCTGGGGTGGGGCCCGTGAATCTGTACGTTAACCAGCATCCAAAATGATGTGGATGCTGGTGGTCCAGGCATGGACCGTGCTCTCAGCAACACTGGTCCAGAGTCCGACAACAGACAACACTCTCCACCTCCAGGAGAGACCACCCTGCGCTCCAAGCTTGTCTGGATCCCCTGCCCTCAGGATGTCTCTGAGGCCATCCTTTAGGTCCCTCACCTTGCCACATCCCAAACCTGTTCCCTGCTGGGTATTCCATCCTGGGGACAGACCCACCGTCTTCCTGTCCACAGCCCTGGAAGGTCAGTCTCTGATGTGGACCCAGGGACCACCCTCTCTCCATGTGCGATCTTGTCTGCTTCTGTGGCTTGAACCGCCAAACATACGCTGTCCCCTAAGGACACGTCCTGAGCTCCCAACATGGCACCTGTCACCTGGACGTCCCTTGGACCACGTACACTTACTACCAGCTCCTTCTCCCAGGAGCCCCACCACCTACCATCACGTACGCCTGACCCCGGGAGCCAACCTCTACCCCAGTCCCCAGCATCCCCACCACCCAGCCTCACCCTTCCTGGCCTCCTGTCTGGTCTCATCACGCTCCACAGCTGAGAGGGCTCTTTCTAACATCCAGAGCCAGCCTAGGCCCGCCCCACCGCTCAAAGTCTCCTGGTTCTCCTGTGTCCCCAGGACAAACCATAGGCTGCTCAGTTTGGCATCTGAGCTCCTCAAACTCTGCACCTGCCCATCTCTCTACACATGAGCTCCCTACACACTCATGCTCCAGAAGCATCCATCAACTTGCTCCTCTCAACGTCCCAGGCTTCCTCCTGTCTTTGAGTATTCAAAGTTTCTGTTGTTCTCTGCACCCAGATCACCCCTCACCTCCTTCCCTCCTGGCCTGACAGCTGATTCTCTTTCAAGACTCTGAGGACCTGGGGCTGGGTCAGACACCTCTTCCAGGCTCCCATGGTGCCCCACCGCCTCCATAAGAGCTTGAGTCCTGAGCGCTGCCTGCCTGTCCCTGCATCTCCCACGAACCAGGTTGCACCAGACTGCCTCTGACTCACCGCGGAGGCCCCGGCGTCACCCACCCAGGGCCCCAGGGATGTCTGCTGAAGTGAGAACAAGGACAGAGATGCCCCCTGGGGTTTCCTCCTGCCCAGTCCTGGGGGATGTCAGTGACGGGAGCCGGGGCGTGTGTTAAAAAGGAACTTTATTGGGTGTTGGGGATTCAGATGAGATCCATGAGGATGTCGTCCTCCATGACGCTGGGCTGCAGGCCCGGCTGGGGGACCGGGCCTCGGGGACCCCCGCTCAGCAGCATCTGACCTGAGGGGCAGTGGGGAAGGGACTGCATCTCCCAGTAGGCCCTTGGGCCCAGGAGGGCCCAGAGGCACTAAGTTTTCTAGGCAGCCCTTGGGGGACCCAACAGAAGCACCTTCTAATCCCGTCTAGTTACAAATATGCTGTTTCCCATGAGCCTTTGGGAGCCCTTCTCCAAAACTACTTCTCTGGCCCTAAGACCACATTTCCCAGCAATCCCAGGAGCACACACAGGAGGATCATGGGAAACACTCTCAACCCACTAGGTCCTTGGACCCATGGGCTGTACTTTCCCAGAGTCCGCAGAGCTCTGCAGCCCGTGGGGGAAACCCTCATTCTTGGATCCTATGTCTTTACTTCCCAGGAGCACTTTGTGCTCTAGCCCAGGAGCTGCTGGGACACTCAGTCCAGACCTCTGCCCTCCCCCGGGTCCCCTTACCTGGCAGTGGAGCCCGTGGGGGAAGTTGTGCGGGCCAGGACTGGGCAGGTGGTGGATGCAGGAGTGGGGGCCCCAACTGGGGCTGCCCCAGGCCCTGGTGTGGTGGGGGTAGCAGTGCAGGAGCCCCTGGTGGCTGGAGGTGGTGGAGGGAGGCCTGGGGTGGGGGCACCCCGGTCTGCGGCTGGGAGAACACAAGAGAGTGGCTCAGAGGCTCCTGATAGAGACTCTCCACCTCCCCAGAGATTGCATCAGCTAGTGGTGAAGGGAAGGTTTTCTTCAAAGGTAGGGGATGGATGGAGAGGAGGTGGTCTGTCTTCTGCCTAAAGCCCTGGGCGGGTCTCCATTCATACCCACTGACCACAGTCAACCTCCCTCCTCCCAGACAACAGGACCAGGATCTGGAACTCCCACCACCCTACCCCCACATCTCACCGGTGGCGGGTTGAGGAGGAGGCTTCGCAGCTGGGGGTTGGCCCCAGGGTTCTGGGGCCGAAGGATGGGTCCAGGAGGGGGTGGGCCAGAAGCTGTTCCAGGAGGGCCTTGGGGGGCACCGGGGGGGGGCTGGGCAGTACCTTGGGGCTGGGGCTGCCCCGTGGCCCCAGAGGCCCCTACAGTACCCTGAGGCTGGGACTGTGGTGGGCGGAGCTGGAGCTGGTGGGAAGAGACACAGGGGTGAGGGAGACGGGCCTCACGTCCCTCCTGCAGGCAGAGAGAGCAGCCTCTGGGGCCTCCCCCACCCAGCCCCCACTCCGCCAGCCCTGTCCTCACCAGATTCTGTGAGGGCCTCGCTTGATCCTCCAGAATGGGCCCCAGCCCTGGGGGTGCCTGCTGTCCCCCGATCTGCACGAGGAGAGAGGGGCAGGTCAGTAACTGAGGGTGGTGGCGTCCTGAATCTGAGGCAGGAGGACCTGTGCCCTGAAGGGAACTCGTAAGGAGATGGGGACATTCTCTTTGGGGGTGAGTGGTCTGGGAGAGACGCTGTACGCTCCAAGGTCCCCAGTAGGAAGCTCTGTGTCAAGTCTTTGATGTGGGTGCTGAAAAAGGAGAGAGACTGCAAGAAAATCTGAGTGGGACTTAGCTTGAGGGTGCCATGTATTGGGAGAAGGGTGGGCGTCTATGGTCCTGGAGATCCCGGGGGGCCATGTGGGGCCCGGGCAGGAGGGGGTCGGAGTGCTGGTTTGGGGACTGTGACCACTCACTCCTCGCTGCTGCTGCTCCAGCTTCTGCTGCTGGACCTGCTTGTGGTTGGTGATGACCTGCCGGATGCCGTTGACGAAGCCGCTCTGGTCGTAGGGGATGAGGCCCATGAAAATCTTTTTCTTGGACGAGTACAGGAGCATGAGCACGCGCACCTCACAGGGCGCCGTGTGGGGGAAGTGCACGCAGCCCGCCTGGGTGGACAACAGCTCTTCAGAACCATTTATGCCCTGAAAGAGGCAGCCCCTACCCCCTCCCCATTCCAGAAGATTCTAGAGGCCCCCTGGGCAAGGGGAGGTGAGGTTTCTGCTATAGAAGGTTGAGGAGAACAGGTGTGCTGTGGGCTGCTCCAGAGACAGAAACTGAGGCACTCAGGGCAAGCTAGGGTTCTGGCTGCCCACTGAGAAGGAAAGCGGAGAGAAAGAGCTGGAACCCAACTCCTCAACCTTTGGCCATCACCTGCTCCTCATGGGATGCCCCAGTTTCCTTGGGCATTAAATGCCACGGTGGCCTCCTTAAAGGGCTGCTGAGAGTCACAGCCGTGACAGAGGGGCTTAGATGCAGAGCGCGGTACCCACAGGCCTGTGATCAACGGTGGTGTCGGATCCCAGGTATTCAAGAGATCCTCCAGGCCTCAGCATCGGCCAGTGTACCCCATGGGGAATGCTCCCACATGACAGGGTCGCTGTGCCTCAAGAGCCCTGCCGGAGGCTCAGCCCACAGGAAGCACCCAGGAAACATCACTGGTCATCAGGGGGGTAACACGTGGAGCATTCAGGGCAGGGGCTCCTGAGGGAGGCGAGGCTGACCTTGGCCAAGTGAGCTGACTTCTCTGAGCCTCGGTTCCCTGCCTGAAACAGACACTGCTAGCTGCCTAATCCATATCCAAGTCTCCTCCTCCCCTGCATTCCCAATGCCATCTGGGGCTGCAACATGTCCCAGCCCCAGACAGTCATGGATATCTGCTCCTGGCAGCCTCCCATCAACTAGGTGCTGCCCAGTGGCCTAGGTCTGGGCCAGGAGGTGAAAGGGAGGCCTGCTCGGGAATCTGAGAAAGTTTCTGCTGTCTTGAAGAAAGGGAAATACACAGCCCCCCCTCCCCTCCTTCATGAAAGCATACGGAATGCCTGGAGCCATGGGAGCTACCTTGTGACTATAAAGGAGAGATCAAGAGAATCACAGGGACCTGCCCCTGATGTCACAGACCTATGAAACCAACCCCAATAGCTGGCCCCCTCTGGATGTCCTATTCTGTGCAAAAAAATAAATGCCGGCTCCTACAACGCCTGTCCTCTCAGAACCCAGCTGCCACAGTGTGGCCATGTGCACAGGCCATGTGCAGACACTGGGATGGCCAGTCCTAGCCAAGCCCCAGCCAACAGCCAGTGCTGTGTGTGGAGCTGTTTTTGTTCATTTGTTTTGTTTTGTTTTTTGAGACGGAGTCTTGCTCTGTCCCAGGCTGGAGTGCTAGAGTGCAGTGGTGCCATCTTGGCTCACTGCAAGCTCCGCCTCCTGGGTTTACGCCATTCTCCTGCCTCAGCCTCCGGAGTAGCTGGGACTACAGGCGCCCGCCACCACACCTGGCTCATTTTTTGTATTTTTAGCAGAGACGGGGTTTCACCGTGTTAGTCAGGATGGTCTCAATCTCCTGACCTTGTGATCCGCCCACCTCGGCCTCCCAAAGTTCTGGGATTACAGGCGAGAGCCACCATGCCCGGCCTATGAGGAGCGCCTATTTTGAACATCCAGCCCAGTCAAGCTTTCAGACGACCAGAGTCTCAGCTGCCATCTGATGGCAACCCCATGAGGGTCCCCAAGCGAGATGGCCCATTGAGCCCAGGTGACTCACAGAATCATAAGAGAAAATTTTTTCTGAGTGGCCCCAATTATCTATTTGTTTGGAAAACTATGTTATTTGCACCCAGAAGCACTCCTCTCAGGAATGCCTTCTTCACACGGTTCTGTGAGGATCCCATGAGGAGATCCCCCTAAGGTCCTCTTTCCTGCAGGAGTGCCTGGTGCACAGAAGTAACTGATCTGCTCCTTCCCGGAGTTACAAGGTGAACTGTGTGTCTCAGAAAGCTATGCTGAGGCTGGGCGCGGTGGCTCACACTGGTAATCCTAGCAGTTTGGGAGGCCAAGGCGGGCAGATCACTTGAGGTCAGAAGTTCGAGACCAGCCTGGCCAACATGGTGAAACCCCGTCTCTACTAAAAATACAAAAATTAACCAGCCATGGTGGTGGGCACCTGTAATCCCAGCTACTCGGGAGGCTGAGGCAGGAGAATCGCTTGAACCCGGGAGACGGAAGTTGCTGTGAGCCAAGATTGCACTACTACACTTCAGCCTGGGTGACAAGAGTGAAACTCTGTCTCAAAAAACAAACTCAGAAAGCTAAACTGAGGTTCCACTCTCCAGCACCTGTGAAGGTGACTCTATCTGGAAAGAAGGTCTTTGCAGTTGTAGTAAGATGAGGTCAGGAAAATGGGGCCTAATCCAAAATGACTGATGTCCTTCTAACCACAAGGACACAGAGACACAGAGAATGCCACATGGAGACACACACAGAGGGAAGACAGCCACAGGATCGAGAAAGACCCTGGAGTGATGCCACCTGCAGCCTGGGGTTACTGGCCAGAAGAGGCAACGAAGAGGCCTTCCCTTGAGCCTCTAGAGAGAGCGCGGTCCTGCCGACACCCTGACCTTGGGCTTCTGGCCTCCAGAACTGGGATAGAACACGTTTCTGTTGTTTTGAGCCCCTCTGCTTGTGGTAATGTGTTACCGCAGCCACAGGAAACGAACACATCCCATAAACCCATGCCAGAATCAACAGCTTCCTCCTAACTGCTCCAGTCACATCCATCTCACATTTTTAATGTGGAATATCCCTCAATCTGGTGCATACAATGATTATAATAAAAGTCAAGGCTCTAGAAGAAAGGCGAGGAACCTAAGGGCATGAAGTCCACCCAACCATCAAAAACGGCTTCCGTGGGCCCAGGCACTCTGGGATTCCCTTCAAAGGTCAGCAGAAAGCAGTACAAGAGTCAATGCCCCTCGGCCCCCAATGCCCTGGACTCACGAAGCCATTGCCCATGATGCGGTAGAGGCCTTTGAGAGACTCCAGGTCCTTGTTGGTGAAATGGAACTGGACCATCCTTGAGTTCCGGAACAAAGGGCCCAGGGTGGTCTGCGGGAGACACAGAAGTCAGCTGGCATGTTGGTGTGGGCAAGTGAGGTGGGGACACGAGGCAGGGAGTGGGGGTGGGGCAGGGAACAGGGAAGAGAGAGTAGGGTGAGGGCTGCCCGGCAGCAGGGCTGGCCCTCCACCACCACTCACCAGCAGCTGCTGGGGGATAAGCTGCATGATCAGCTTCTGGGGCCACTGCTCGGTCTTCCTGGGGGGGTGATGCCAGGAGAGGTGTGAGGAGGGGGCCAGCCCCAGCCCCACCGCACCCCACCCCTGACAGTCACCTACAGGTTCTCGCCATGATTCACATAGACCTGGCAGGGCAGTGACCGTGTCAGCTTGGTGTTGGCATCCACTGAGGCAGGTTTGGGTTTCTGAGGGGGGAAAAGAGCATGTCAAAGCAAAAAGGGCCATAAGCCTCAGTCCCCTTGAGCCCTCATGTCCTAGCCTGCTGGCCGCAAAGCTCAGGATGTTCCCCAGTTTAAGTCCCATGAGCCCCTGGCCCCTCCTCCAGACCGGCAAACCTTCAATTCCTCAAATGTTAGGGCTACGTGCCCGGCCCCTAAATCCCACAATCCACTGTGCCCCAGGTGCTACATCGCCTGGGCCCTTCTCTGGGCCCCAAATCCTAGGCTTTTCTGGGTTCTCTGCATGGGGACCCTCCTCTGTACCGCAAGTCCCACTGCACCATGGGGCTCCTGGCCTGGTCCCGCATCCCACGGGTCCAGCCCAAGGAATGCCCCCAAACCCAGCACTGCAAACCCCATGCATCTGACCCATGAGTCCCACATGCCCAGCCCCACGGCCCCAGGAGTCCCAAGTGCCCAATGGACCCTCAGGCCCCTCACCTCCTGCCACTCGAGGACCCCGCTCCATGCCAGAAGTTTATTGGAGACTGACTGCTGCCCACCGAGGGCTGGGGCTCCTAGCTGGGCTGGGGAAGGGCCACTCACCCCTCCTGGGGCCACAGTGCCTGCCTGCCAGAGAGGAGGAAGGACGGCCATGAGAATGGGGAAAGAGGGGGGCCTCCGGGGGCCATCCTGTGAGGGCAAACCAGGAAGAAGGAAAGGCCCGTTCTTCTGCTCCTCCATTCCCAGAACAGCACTTGGCCAGCCCCAGGACCCCAAATGCTTGGACGCTGCAGGATACGAGGACTCGTAAGCTGTGTGATGCCCCGTACTCCCAAACCCAGGGATTCCTTGGGTTTCTCAGAACAGCCCTGACCCACCTGGAGCCATGAGCCTCCCCATTCCGTCCCCAGACCCTCATCTCAGGCATCTGTAGCACACGCACCACGAACCCCCAAGGCCCCAGGGCCACCAGATCCACACCCCCCTGGAAGGCAAATGACTCATCCTCTAATTGTCCTAGCTGTGGGCAGCAGGAGGAAGCAGTGGGGGCAGGAGGCGTGCAGGCACCTACCATGGACGGTGCCCCGGGCTGCGCTGTGGGAGCCAGACCAGAGCCAGGGGCCACGGTGGAGACCAGACTGGGCTGGGAAGCAGGTGGTGGCTTGGGGGCACCAGGGGGTCCTGGGGGTAGTGGGGGAGCTGGGGCCTGGCTGAAGGGGGGACCCACTCCGGGAGCAGCTTGCTGGAGGGGGGTGATGGGCGAGACTGTGGGAGAGACCAAGGGAAGAAGTGAGGAACAAGTGTGTGGAGAGAGGCCTGCCTGGCCCCTGCCCACCCTTCATCCTCGCCCCAGGACTCACAGCGAGGGCCCAGCCCAGCCTTCTGGTTCTTGGCGGCCTCCACTGCATTCTGGGCGGCCACCTGAGCTGCACTCAGGTTCCCGGGAACCTGTGGGTAGAAGGGAAGAAGGAAAGGTACTGGTGAGGACCATGGCCCTCCAGTCCTGGTGTCCCACGAGGCCACACCACCCACGGCCCCACAAGGCACAGCTGCCCCAGCTGGGATAGCTCAGGAGCTCACGACACCCATCACCCAGCAGATGAGCTTCCATGGCCCCAGGAGTCCCACCCTCCCAATGCCCCATGGGACTCCTATCATCCCACAAGCTCCAACATGCAACTAGATCTCTCCCCAGGGGCCAGGGCTCCAGCAAGTCCCCAGAAACATGTCCCTTCCTGGAAACATCCATACCTGGTACTGCGGGGGGACGGGGGGCAGAGGCTGCTGGGGAGCTGCTGATAGAGTGGCACCAGAGGGTGCGGCAGGAGGCAGGGGGACTGGCTGCTTTGGCTGGAGGGGGCCTGGGGCTGAGCCACCCCCAACTGAGAGCAGGAGGGATGGCCAACCCCAGAAAGAAGGGATTCAAGATGGAGAGAGGGGTGAGAAATCCAAAATCCAAGTCAGAGGGAGCTGGGGAAACACGTCGAGCCCCCATCCCCACGCGCGGTGCCCAGGCCTCACCAGGCAGCACAAGCCCCCGAACCAGCACCATGTGCCTTGGATCCTGGCTCACATCTGTGGGAGGCTGCAGCGGCTCCAGCAAGGCCGGGGGGGCTGCCTTCTCAAACAGAAGCCGAAGTGCAGGCAGCTTCCGTGGAGACACGATGGAGAAGTGGATCCCCCGCTATAGGAGAGGGGCCCAGCAGTCATGACGTGCCCCCTCCATAGGGGTGTTGGGGCCAGCCCCCAACCTACCACAGCTGCTGTGTGGCTGGACAGCACCAGTCCTACAACCACAATTCCCACTGGGCTTTGAGGCAGGAGACCCTGAAACCTAGTATTGCCTGCCCCGGGAGACTCTGGGTTCTAGTTTTGTCAGTAAGACTAAGTGGGCTAGGTGTGGAGGCTCACATCTGTAATCCCAGGATTTTGTGAGACTGAGTCAGGCAGATCACGTGAGGCCAGGAGTTCGAAAGCAGCCTGGCCAACATGGTGAAACCTCGTCTCTACTAAAGATACTAAAATTAGCTGGGCGTGATGGCGGGCGTCTATAATCCCAGCTACTCGGGAAGCTGAAACATGAGAATTGCTTGAACCCAGGAGGCAGAGGCTGCAGTAAGCCAAGATCACACCACTGCACTCCAGCCTGGGTAACAGAGCCAAACTCTGTTTCAAAAAAAGAGAGTAAGCAAAGCTGGTCACCAGTCTGTGACTATTCTGTGACTGAGTCCAGGCCCCCAGTGCCTCCTCCCTCAGACCCGAGTCCAGGCCCCCAGTGCCTCCTCCCTCAGACCCAGGAGTCCAGACCCCCAGTGCCTCCTCCCCTCAGACCCAAGAGTCCAGGCCCCCAGTGCCTCCTGCCTCAGACCCAAGACTCCTGGCCCCCAGACCCTCCTCCCTCAGACCCTGGAGTCCTCACCTCCCCAATCTGCTGCACGAGATTCTCAGTTGTGCATCCAGAGTACGTGGTGCTCTCAACAGCAGGCAACAGGTATGGGGGCGAGTTGCAGATGAGGAGGCAGACCCGGTGCGTCTGGCCACTACCAGGAATGAGAGAAGACATGGAGCCGGCAGCAACAGGGGCCCTGAGAAGGAACCCAGACCCAGCACCAGTGGAGGCGCACATATTCCGCCTCATATGGAATCAGAAGCAGCGCCCATACTTTACAGCTGACAACGCTGAGGCTCTGAGAGGTTCTGGGATGTGCTCTCTGTCACCCAGCAGGCAGGGCACGCAGGAGTGACACCCACAGTTGGCACTGCTTCCTGATGGGGACGCTGAGACCAGGCACTGGCCAGACCTCCCCCAAGAACACACCTGCAGCCTCCTGGCTCAGCGTGCTTGGGGACACAGAGCCCATGCTCTACAGGGTGAGGCTAGAGGTAGAGCCACTCAACAGGCAAAGTGGTTCCGGGCCAGGCAGAGAGAGACTGACCCAGCCTGGGCGGAGGGGGCACTCACATCTGCTCACGCATCTTCTTGAAGTCATCAAACAGCTGCAAGGCTGTGCTGAGTCCTTCCGCGATGAGGCTGCAGCTCTCGCCACCCCCGCCCATGAACCTGCAGGGGCAGAGCGGTCAGCCCCCAGGGTTGCCATCACCCCTGCCCCCAGGCCATGCTTGAAGAGCCTGCTCCCATGCTGTCTCCCCCCCTATCCTGGAGGATGCACCTTGGGATGACAGGGACACTGCTGAGTTCCCTACCCGATCCCTGATGCTAGCACAGCATCAGTACCAGACAGGACAGGGGACACTTGTTGTGTGCGTTTATTTGTTTTCTTTGAGACGGAGTCTTGCTCTGTCACCCAGGCTGGAGTGTAGTGGCGCGATCTCGGCTCACTGCAAGCTCCGCCTCCCAGGTTCATGCCATTCTCCTGCCTCAGCCTCCTGAGTAGCTGGGACTACAGGTGCCCACCACCACGCCCAGCAAATTTTTTGTATTTTTAGTAGCGACGGGGTTTCACCGTGTTCGCCACAATGGTCTCGGTCTCCTGACCTCATGATCCGCCCGCCTCGGCCTCCCAAAAGTGCTGGGATTATAGACGTGAGCCACTGCGCCCGGCCGACATTTGTTGTCTTAATCATGAGGACTGGGAGGGAATGGGAAAGGGCTGGGAACCCCAAACCTAGGGTCCTGTGCTGACTCCAACCCTGGAGTGACTGACTCCCTGCCCAGTCTCCTGCTGTCCCTTTCCCCCTCTGGACTATCTGCTCCAAATCAGTACTGGCCCCACTTCACCTTCCCGGCCAGAGACAGGGGCCTCCTCTGCCCTCCCAGTCTTATGGGTTGAAGTGTGCCCCCCTCAAAAAGACAGGTTGAGGTCCTAAGTCCCAGTACCTCAGAAGGTGACCTGACTTGGAAAGATCTTTACACAGGTAATCGAGTTAAACTGCAGGCCCTAATCCACTATGGCTGGTGTCTGTGAAAAGGAGAAACGTGGACACAGACACACACACAGAGGGAAGACACAGGGACACAAAGAGACACAGGGAGAGGCCACGTGAGGATGGGTGATGCAGCCTCAGCCAGGAAGGTCTGGGCACACCAGGCGCCAGGAGAGGCAGAAGGGCCCTTCCCCTATAAGGTTTCAGAGACAGCCTGGCCCTACCACCTGGATTTTGGACTTCCAGCCTCCAGGACCCTGAGACATCAATTTCCGTTCTTCTGGCCAGTTTCTCATACTTTGCTACAGTAGCCCGGAAAACTAACACACACAGACTCTCGTTTCTCCTCCGCCTGATCTGCAGTCGCGTCGCAGCATCTGTCCCACATGGGTTGTGGCCTGGGGATGGCCTCTCCTCAAGGGCAGCTGTGGTTGCCACCATTCTTCCGGTCACACGGTTGTGAGAAGCTGATCTTTGCTGCAGAGGATGTGTGTGGAGATTGAGCGCTCCTCTAAGGGTCTTGAGGGCCCTGTCCCTCTGAAGTGTGGTCTCTGACCCTACCTCTCCCAAGGCCGGGATGGGGTCTGAGTCCTCTCTCACCCCCAGGCTTGCCCACCACAGTGGGGCACGCGGGAGGCCTCAGGAAATGTAAGCTAAATGAACAAACGGCTACAGGCCCAACAGTGTCCATCAAGGCTAGAACCAACCCAGGCCCTTGGCCCGGCATCGGCCTGGCAACCGAGGCCTTTGAGTCCTGCACCCTGCTCTCCTGCTCCATGCCCACGCCTGTAGGTCCTCTCGACGGATGAAGCCCAGACATCCAGGTCTCTGCATGTACTGGAACACACCCATTCCGGCCCAGATGGAATCCAGTGAAGCTACGACACCCATCCTGGTGTGCCCTCCTGTAGGAAGCCTTCCCTACGTGCCACCTAATTTTAGGGCCTGCCCTTGATCACATCATAGATCACCTGATACTGCAGCTGTCAAGCTTCTCTCCACACCGTGTGCAGTCCTCCATGAGAGACACCAAGGCGTCTGAGCCCCAGGTCACACAAGGCCTAGGAACTGCCTGCTGAATACTCAGTGCACTGGAGGCTTGGCAGGGCCATGCGGCGGGGCTCTCCGCTTCCTGTCTGAGTTCTCACACTGATTTCTTTCAGGTCCCACTCGGCTTGGCCAGTGAGCACACTGAGGCCTGAAGCCTTCTTCCTGCTCTCAGGGTACTCAGGTGCTGCTCCCAACCCACCACACACTTCCCAGCCTTCCTCTTCCTCGCCATGCAAGACAGTTTTGCACACACGAACTTCAACTGTGCCCAAAGAGTTGGGATGAACCAACTCTGGACCCAGCCTTTCTGCTACAGGTGACATTAAGCCAATGTATTCCTGGGCCTTTCTGCGACTCAAGCCAAAAGCACCCTGGCTGGGAATGGGGGAATGGGGAGCAGACGCTTCATGCATATGAAGTGTCCCTTTGGGGTGATAAACTTTTTTTTTTTTTTTTTTGAGATGGAGTTTTGGTCTTGTTGTCCAGGCTGGAGAGCAATGGCACAATCTCAGCTCACCACTAACTTCGACTTCTGGTGCAAGTAATTCTCCTGCCTCAGCCTCCCGAGTAGCTGGGATTACAGGCATGTGGCACCACACCCAGCTAATTTTGTATTTTTAGTAGAGACAGGTGTCTACATGTTGGTCAGGTTGGTCTTGAACTCCCAACCTCAGGTGATCCGCGCACCTCAGACTCCCAAAGTTTTGGAAGTGGCTGCGTGCAATGGCTCATTGCGATTCTCCTGCCTCAAAAGGCTGAGGCAGGAGAATCGCTTGAACCTCAGGGATGGAGGCTGTAGTGAGCCGAGATCACACCACTGCACTCCAGCCTGGGAGAGAGAGAGATTCCTTCCCAAAAACAAAACAAAACAAAAAAACCTTATGAAGGGCTGGGCGCGATGGCTCACGCCTGTAATCCCAGCACTTTGGGAGGCCAAGGCGGGCGGATCACGAGGTCAGGAGATCAAGACCATCCCGTCTCTACTAAAAATAAAAAAAAATTAGCCAGGCGTGGTGGCAGGTACCTGTGGTCTCAGCTACTCAGGAGGTTGAGGCAGGAGAATAGCGTGAACCCGGGAGGCAGAGCTTGCAGTAAGCTGAAGTTGCACCGCTGGACTCCAGCCTGGGCAACAGAGCGAGACTCCGTCTCAAAAAAAAAAAAAAAACCACTTATGAGGAAAAGTGTGATAAACTAACCAGTTTGAGATACTAAAACTTGCTTTTCTCTTACTGAACACTAAGTATAAGTTATCTGCTACAAGTTCAAAGGACGACATGTAATAAACATTTCATCAAAAAAATGTGAAAAACTTGAACGGAGGGAACACTATGGCTGGCTGCAAAATATGGCTAAAATATCATCAAGTTTATGATAAGCCTAAATTCCAAACAAACCCCTTGATATGGCAGACACAAAATAAAACTAAAAGCCCCCTAGGTGACACAAGTGGGCTCTGACTTGGGGCTCCCAAGTCCTTTAACTCACTCCCTTTTGTTCTACCCAGTATCATTCCCCGGAGTCTTTGCTGCTCGCTTTCATGGGCTAACAGGTGCCTGGAGCCCCAGGAGGTACTGGTCAAAAAAAGTGAATGTTAAGAGCATCCGGCCATGACCAAAGGCTCCTTGCACACAGCCTGTCACCCAGGCAAATACTAGCTCGATGAGGGCCAGGACCTTGCCTGTCTCATGCCCACTAACTCCTTGGTACCCAGGACAGTTTGTTCCACAAACATTTGTTGAATTAATGAGTGAACATATGAATGAACAACTGCGTTGTCATAATGTTATGGGAAAGACACTGGTTCTATTTTCCTTCCATCTTTTCCCCCCGCCAAGACAGGGTCTCGGTCTTTCACCCAGGCTGGAGTGCGATGGCCCAATCTCGGCTCACTGCAACCTCCGCCTCCCAGTCTCAGTTGATCCTCCTACCTCAGCCTCCTGAGTAGCTGGGACTACAGGTGTGCACCACCATGCCTGGCTAATTTTTTCTATTTATTTGTTGTTTTTGTATTCATTCATTTATTCAACCAGTCTCCTGAAGCCCCATGGGTGCCAAGCACCAGCTGGAAGCAAATGGCAGAAGTACCCAGGGACCTGGACATTCACAGTCCAGAGGTGTGGGGCTGTGACAGGTCATGAGGGCAGAGGAGGAAGCACCTGGCTGCAAGAACCAGGAAGGTTTCCCAGTGTATAAGACACCTGAGCTGGGTCTGGAAGGCTATGTAGTGTCTTCCATTCATTCTACAGATTTTACCCAAGGCCTCCCGTGTTACCAGGCCCTGTGTTGGCTGCCAGGGACTTGAGGTGCATCAGACTCGGATCTGGGCGTCAAGAAGTCTCCATTTAACATCACTCAAGACTGTCTTACCACAGTCTCTCCCAGTGGTTCTCAACTGGAATACATCTTGCGCCCCCTTCCCAGAGGATATTTTATAATGCCTGGAGACATTTTTGGTTGTCACACCTTTGGGAGGGGGCTACTGGTATCTAGTGAGTAGAGGCCAAAGATGCTGTTAAACATCTTACAATACCCAGGACAGCCCCCACTACAAGGAATGATTGTGTCCACAGGGTCACTAAGGCCAAGGATGAGAAACCCTGCTCTATGTCACCTACAAAGTCCAGCTATCACAAAGGGAAAGCTTCTGTGTCACCTTTTCACTATATGTCCTGCACCCAGCACTTGTACACACATTCTGGAACAAAGCAGATGCTCAACAAACACCTGCTCCAGAAGCGTACAGAGGTAACAGCAGCTACTACGAACAGCTGTTGTTTAATGAACCCTGACTGCAGACCAGGCCCTAAGTGAAACACAGTACACAACTTAGCTCCTGTGATCCTTCTAACAATAGGGAGATACACACTACGATTATCCATTTGCAAACCAGGAAAGTGAGGCACAAAATCCTAGCAAACACTTACATAGCACGTAATACATGCCAGGAACTGTATTAAACAATCATCAACTAACTTAATTCTCCAAACATCCCTATGAGGTTGTGGTACCCAGCCACCAATACAGCACCCAGCAATTCAGCCTCTTGCAATTCACACCCTGTGTAGTCTCCTCCTACACTGAATGGGACAGGCTTATACTGCACACTAAATGCAATATGGCAGAAGTGGACTTGGCACCGCAGCTCAGGCCTGTAATCTCAGCACTCCAGCACTTAGGGAGGTCAAGGCAGGAGGATCGCTTGAGGCCAGGAGGTCAAGACCAGTCTGAGCAACACAGCAAGACTTCATCTCTACAAGAATTAAAATAAAGAAATCAGTCATACATGGTGGTGCCCAACTGTAGTCCTAGCTACTCAGGAGCCTGAGGTGGGAGGATCACTTGAGCCCAGGAGGTTGAGGCTGCAGCAAGCTATGATCCCACCACTGCACTCCAGCCTGGGCAACAGAGCAAGACCGTCTCAGGTTAAAAAAAAGAATGTGGGCCGGGCGTGGTGGCTCAAACCTGTAATCTCAGCACTTTGGGAGGCTGAGACGGGCAGATCACGAGGTCAGGAGATCGAGACCGTCCTGGCTAACACGGTGAAATCCCGTCTCTACTAAAAAATACAAAAAACTAGCCAGGCGAGGTGGTGGGTGCCTGTAGTCCCAGCTACTCGGGAGGCTGAGGCAGCAGAATGGCGTAAACCCTGGGCAACATTGCAAGACCTCGACTCTACAAAAAACAATTTTTTTTGAGACAGGGTCTCACTCAGTCACCCAAGCCGGAGCGCAGTGGCACGATCTCTCTACCTCCTGGGTTCAAGTGATTCTCCTACCTCAGCCTCCTGAGTAGCTAGGATTACAGGTACATGCTACCACACCCGGCTAATTTTTGTATGTGGTTCTTTTCGTTTGTTTTTTTTGAGATAGAGTCTTGCCCTGTCACCCAGGCGCGATCTCGACTCACTGCAAGCTCTGCCTCCCCGGGTTCACGCCATTCTCCCGCCTCAGCCTCCCGAGTAGCTGGGACTACAAGTGCCCAACACCACGCCCAGCTAATTTTTTGTATTTTTAGTAGAGAGGAGGTTTCACCTTGTTAGCCAGGATGGTCTTGACCTCCTGACCTCATGATCTGCCCGCCTCTGCCTCCCAAAGTGCTAGGATTACAGGCATGAGGCACCACGCTCGGCCATTTTTTTCATTTTTAGTAAAGACGGGGTTTCACCATGTTGGCCAGGCTGGTCTCGAACTCCTGACCTCAGGTGATCTGCCCGCCTTGGCCTCCCAAAGTGCTGGGATTACAGGCATGAGCCACCATGCCCAGCCACTACAAAAAAAAATTTCTTTTTAATTTTTTTTAATTTTGAGACAGAGTTTCACTCTCGTTGCTAAGGCTGGAGTGCAATGGTGTGATCTCGGCCTACCACAACCTCCACCTCCCAGGTTCAGGCTATTCTCCTGCCTCAGCCTCCTGAGTAGCTGGCATTACAGGCATGCACCACCATGCCCGGCTAAGGTCTGTAATCTCAGCACTCCAGTACTTAAGGAAGTCAAGGCAGGAGGAGCACTTGTATTTTTAGTAGAGACGGGGTTTCTCCATGTTGGTCAGGCTGGTCTGGAACTCCTGACCTCAGGTGATCCACCTGCCCCGGCCTCCCGAAGTGCTGGGATTACAGGCATGAGCCACCATGCCCAACCTACAAAAAATTTTTTAAGAAATCAGCCAGGTATGCTGGCATTTGGCTATAGTCCCTGCTACTCCAGCTACTTGGGAAGCTGAGGTGGGAGGATCGCTTGAGCTTGAGCCCAGGAGGTCGAGGCTGCAGTGAGCCATGACTGAGCCACTGCACTCTAGCCTGGGTGACAGAGTGAAACCCCTCCTCAAACACAAAAGAGGCCTGGGGCTTCCTCTTTGCTGTCTCTATTGGGTCACTCAATCTGAGGAATGCCAGTTGCCATGTCAGACAGTTAAGCAGCCCCGTGGAGAGGTCTTGCGGCCAATAGCCACAGACTCACCACCTTGGGAGTGGATTCCTCACTGCCAGTCAAACCCCCTGGATGGCTGCAATCCTGCCGACCTCTTGACTATTGCCTTGTGAGACCCTCAGTCGAATCATCCAGCTAAGCCACTCCTGTGTCCCTGACTCACAGAAACTGCATTAGATAAATGTTTGCGGTATGAAGCCGTTAGTTTGGTGGTAATCTGTTATGCAGCTAAGAATAAGTAATACAATGAAATACTAATACAAGTACTATCCACATCCCCAGTTCAGAGATGAGATACTAGGCACAGGGAGGACATGGACTCCTGGGTCTGAGAGTTAGTTCTGTGGTGGAAGAGCCAGGATTTGACCCCAGACTGCCTGACTCCAGAGTCTACAATGTCAACTATCAAAATCTGATCCAGCGCCAGGTGTGGTGTTGAGGCAGGAAATTAAAGAAAAATAAAATTAAAAAGAAAGAGAAATAAGTTTTACTGTATTAGGCTGACTTGCCTGAGAGGCAGCAACAGACATAGCCCAGACCCAGGAAAAGTCTTGATAATATTATCTAATGTGCTCTTGGAGACTCTCCCAGCACTCCCTCAACATAGGGAGAAGAAAAAACAAATTTTCCTTTGTTTTATGGAATGAGTTTATAGATTTCTGTTCTCTGTAACTAATAACTTCAAGTATTCTGTTTTATCTAAGAAGTACAGTGAAGGTCATGAGAAGCCTGAGCTGCCTGGGCACCATAGTGAAGGTTATGGGATAAGCCTGTGCCTAGGCAAACCTAGATAACGGACATCTGGGTTGCATAGCAACGGTTATGTGTAATCCTGAGTTATAAACCTGTTACAACAATTTGATTAACTGTCTTTGTCCTGCCTCTGTATCCCTGCTTTCACGCCACTGTAACCTTGCTTCAAGCTAGCCCACCCCCTTTTGTGAAGTGTGTATAAAAGTCAAGTGCTGTCTTTGTTCCAGGCCGTCTTTGGATGTGAGTCTGCTTGGGCCTGAGTGCACTCAATGAAAGATTCTTCTGCTTTAACTGGAAGGCTCTCTCCCGTCCGCCTCAATCCTGCAACGGTGGCTCACCCCCGTAATCCCAGCACTTTGGGAGGCTGAGGTAGGCAGATCACATGAGGTCAGGAGTTCGAGACCAGCCTGGCCAACATAGCGAAACCCCGTCTCTACTAAAAATCAAAAAAATGGCTGGGCGCGGTGGCTCAAGCCTGTAATCCTAGCACTTTGGGAGGCCGAGACGGGCGGATCGCGAGGTCAGGAGATCGAGACCATCCTGGCTAACACGGTGAAACCCCGTCTCTACTAAAAACTACAAAAAACTAGCCGGGCGAGGTGGCGGCGCCTGTAGTCCCAGCTACTCGGGAGGCTGAGGCAGGAGAATGGCGTGAACCCGGGAGGCGGAGCTTGCAGTGAGCTGAGATCCCGCCATAGCACTCCAGCCTGGGTGACAGCGTGAGACTCCGTCTCAAAAATAAAAAAATAAAAAAAAAAATAAAAAAAATAAAAAATAAAAATAAAAAAATTAGCTGGGCGTAGTGGCGCGTGCCTGTAATCCCAGCTACTTGGGAGGCTGAGGCAGAACCCAGGAGGTGCAGGTTACAGTGAGCCAAGACTGTGCCACTGCACTCCAGCCTGGGAGACAGAGCAAGACTCTGTTTCAAAGAAAAAAAAAAAAAGTCTGATTCAAGCCACAGAGGGATCTATCCTGGCTGTGACCCATCCCCCTGCACTGAGGCTACAATGCACCCATCTGGAAAAGGAGAACAGGGGTAGATGGAAAAAGAGAGGACAGAAAGGGGACAATCACACAGGGAGTACAAGGTGGCTGCTGGAGCTCAGCCAGGCCTCCCTGAATGGGAAGTTTTTCCTACTTCTGCAACACTGTTCCTACTCAGTGTTCCTACTCAGCAACACTGCTGAGCACACAGAAGCCACGAAAGTGACTTCTGACAAAAACACAATCACCCTCAAAGTCCTTTCAATCGCTTAATGTATGGGATGTTTCCTGCAGCTCAAACCCAAGCCATCCCTCATTCACGGCCCCTCACAGGAACCCCAACCCACCCTACGTGAGGGAAAAAGCTCACTTAATGCCATCGAGCCAGGTGACAAACTCATAGGCGCTGCTGGTGGGAGCGTGACATTGTACGTAGGACTCGGGAGCGCAGTCCACTGTGTTGAACACCACGAGGCTGTACTGGGTCCCTCCATACTGGGAGGGGAGAACAGAAAAACTTTTAATCTGGGACCTCAATTCGCTTTTCCCTCAGAGAAGGAATCAGGGTTCCCAGCTTCCTGTTCCTCCAGAACCAGGAACTCCTCAGCTTTCTCCTTCCTCAAACCCAGGAATCTCAGCCCCAGCCCCTCCTCCCTCAGACCCAAGAGTCCAGGCCCCCCAGGCCCTCCTCCCTCAGACCCAGAAGTCCAGGCCCCAGTCCCTCTTTCCTCAGACCCAGGAGTCCAGACCCCCAGTCCCTCCTCCCCCAGACCCTTCTCTCTCAGACCCAAGAATCCAGACCCCCAGCCCCTCCTCCCTCAGACCCAGGAGTACAAGTCCCCAGCTCCTCCTCCCTCAAACTCAGAAGTCCAGGCCCAGCTCTTTCTCCCTTCCTCAGACCCAAGAGTCCAGTCTCCTGTCCCTCCTCCCTCAGACCCAGGAGTCCAGGCCCCCGGCCCCTCCTCCCTCAGACCCAGGAGTCCAAACCCCCAGCCCCTCCGCCCTCAGACCCAGAAGTCCCAAGACTCACGTCTCCCCCGAAGTCCGTCTCAGCAGGAGGACCACCATTAAAATACCTGTGAGGGTCAGAGGTGAAAGATCGGAGTCAGGCAAGAAGCTGTGGAAACTGAAATGGGAGGGCGGGGTTAGAGTCGCGGAAATGGCACTCACTCGATGGCCGGCAGCAGGTAGTGCTTGCGGAGTCCCTCGAAGTAGGGTCCCAGGTTGGCCGTACCCTCAATCACAAACACCACGTCGGCCACCAGGCCCCCGGCGCGGGCCGGGCCCTCGGACCCGGGGACCATACCCCGTGCGGTAGCCGCCACCGCCACAGCCGCCGCAGCAGACACCGCGGAATGAGAGGAAATGCGCCTGCGCTGCGCGCGCACCCGCGCCGGGCGGTTTAGGGCCGCTGGGAATGCGGCCATGTTTGTGCGGGGCACGCGCTGAGGCTTCGTTCTAGCTCCCTCCTCCTTCGTCTCCACCGCGTGGAAGACTCAGAAAGGGCATAGTTAGCCCGTCTAGGGACCTGATGGGTTCGACGGAATTCTTGTCAGGATTCTCAAGAGCGAAATAAATTGAAAGCGGCTCAGTCAGCCGCCATCTTTGAGCGGGGCGTCTGGGTCCGCCTCTTGTCTCAAAGGGAGGGGCAGGAGACCTGGTTGCTATGCAACGCGTACGCTGCCCTTGTTTTCGTTTTTGTGTTTTGTTTCCTTTGTTTTCTTGTTTTTTGTTTTCGAAACGGGAGTCTCGCCCTGTCGCCCAGGCTGAAGTGCAGTGGCGCGATCTCGGCTCACTACAACCTCCGCCTCCCGGGTTCAAGCGATTCTCCTGCCTCAGCCTTCCGAGTAGCTGGGATTACAGGTGCCCGCCACCAGGCTCCGCTAATTTTTGTATTTTTAGTAGAGAAAGGGTTTCACCATGTGGGCCAGGCTGTTCTCGAACTCCTGACCTCAAGTGATTCGCCCGCCTTGGATTCCCAGAGTGCTAAGATTACAGGCCTGAGCCACAGCGCCGGGACCTCTGCCCTTGTTTTCTAACCGTTAGATTAGGTTTCTGATTCTGTTCTTTCGGGCGCGCGGACTGGGGGAGGGAGGCGAGAAGGATCCAATCACATCGGCGGAAACGAGGTTACTAGGCAACGCTTTAAGGTCGTCCTCAACTTGGAAGGTAGGGCAGTTGTTTTCCCCCTGAAAAGAAGCCGAACACCAACCCAAGTGTGGGTTGCTTAGCAACACCTGAGCGTTGTTTTCGGGGAGAGGAGCCAGAAACTGGCCTAAAACATAAATACATTCCAGGTAGATTAAACATGTAAGTGCAACAAATGAAACTCGGAAACTATCTGAAGGAAAAAAATCTTAATGACTGCCATGGAGTTTCTTAGCACTACAGCAAAGCCAGAAAACGTAATCTTTATTAATTTTTCCAAAAAGACTGCATAAACCAAGTTGAAAAATACACTACCAACTGGGAAAATCTATCTAACGTGTTTGTTGACAGAAATGTGCTACACAAATCTTATTGATGAATAATATAGAAAAATAGAAACACTTCATTACTATTATCTTTTTAATTTTAAGCTTTTCAGACAGGGTCTCTTTCTGTTGTGCAGGTTGGAGTGCAGTGGCCCAATCTTGGCTCACGGCAGCCTCTACTGCTCACACTGGAGCCACTCTTCTGCCTGTAGAGCAGATGGGACCACAGCCGCGCACCACCACTCCCAGCTAATTTTTAATTTTTTTTTTTTTTTTTTTTTTTTTTTTTATGAGACGTTGTATCACTCTGTCTCCCAGGCTGGAGTGCAGTAGCGCAATCTCGGCTCACCGCAAGCTCCGCCTCCCGGGTTCACGCCATTCTCCTGCCTCAGCCTCGCGAGTACCTGGGACTACAGGCGCCCGCCACCACGCCGGGCTTGTTTTCTGTTGTTGTTTTTTTTTGTTTGTTTTTTGTATTGTTAGTAAAGATGGGGTTTCACCGTGTTAGCCAGGATGGTCTCGATGTCCTGACCTCGTGATCCGCCCGCCTCGGCCTCCCAAAGTACTGGGATTACAGGCGTGAGTCACCGCGCCTGCCCTAATTTTTCAATTTTTTGTAGAGATGGGGTCTCACTATGTTGCCCTGGCGTGTCTCAAACTCGTGGGCTGAAGCGATCCCAGGTGTAAGCCACCATGCCCTGCCACTTTATATTTACTTTAATAGAAAGAAACCTGACCAGAACCGGATGCCGTGGCTCACGTCTGTAATCCCAGCACTTTGGGAGGCTGAGGTGTGTAGATCACCTGAGGTCACGGGTTCAAGACCAGCCTGGCCAACATGGTGAAACTCCAGCTACTAAAAATACAAAAATTAGCCGTCGTGGTGGGCGTCTGTAATCTCAGCTACCTGGGAGGCTGAGGCAGGAGAATCGCTTGAACCTGGGAGGCAGAGGTTGCAGCGAACTGAGATTGTGCCACTGCACTCCAGCCTGGGTGGCAGAGTTAGACTCCGTCTCAAAAACAACAAACAAATAAAAAGAAACCTGACTAGTTTCACACACACACACACACACACACACACACACACACACACACACACACACACACAATTTTGAATGGCCAATCAATATTTAAAAATATGATCTTCAGCAGGGCGCGGTGGCTCACGCCTGTAATTCCAGCACTTTGGGAGGCCGAGGCGGGCGGATCACGAGGTCAGTATCACTGGGCGTGGTGGTGCACGCCTGTAATCCCAGCTACTCGCGAGGCTGAGGCAAGGAGAATCGCCTAGAACCTGGGACCCGGGAGGCGGAGGTTGCAGTGAGCCGAGATCACGCCACTGCACTCCAGCCTGGGCGACAGAGCGAGACTCCATCTCAAAAAATATAAATAAAAATTAAGAAAAAAAAAAACAGGCCGGGCGCAGTGGCTCACGCCTGTAATCCCAATACTTTGGGAGGCCGAGGCAGGCAGATCACGAGGTCAGGAGATCGAGACCATCCTGGCTAACACGGTGAAACCCCGTCTCTACTAACATACAAAAAAAAAAAAATTAGCCGGGTGTAGTGGCGAGTGCCTGCAGTCCCAGCTGCTCGGGAGGCTGAGGCAGGAGAATGGCGTGAACCCGGGAGTCGGAGCTTGCAGTGAGCCGAGATGGCGCCACTGAACTCCAGCCTGGGCCACAGAGCGAGAGGCTGTCTGAAAAAAATAAAAATAAAATAAAAACCATAATCTCCACCAATTGAAAGTGCTTTCAGAAAGCCCAATGATACAGCTTTTTACTTTTATCATTTTAAATTATTTTTAATTGGGTTTTTTTTTTTTTTTTTACAAAATCTTGCTCGCCCAGGCTAGAGTGCAGTAGGGCAATGTCGGCTCGCTGCAGCCTCCACCTCCCTGGTTCCACTGATGCTCCTGCCTCAGCCTCCAGAGTAGCTGGGACTACAGGCGTGTGCCACACCACCGGCAAATATTTGTATTTTTGATGAAGACAGGCTTTTACCATGTTGGCCAGGCTGGTCTCAAACTCCTGTCCTCAGGTGATCCACCCACTTTGGCCTCCCAGAGTGCCCGTATTACAGGCAGTGAGCCTGCGGAAGCCTTTTTTTTTTTTTTTTTTTTTTTTGAGACAGTCTCATTTGCTGAAGCCTTTTAAAGCAAATCCGTACAATCATATCATTTTACTCCTGTGTGCTTGGCAGGCATCTTTCCCAATTTTATGAACACTTTCTTACATTACTGGTATGCCATTGTTACCTGTAACAAAATTAACTTCTTAGTATCATCTAACAGTAAGTGTGTAATCAAACGTTCCAATTGTCTCAAAATGTGTTTTTACAGTTGGTTTATTTGTATCAGCATCCAAACAAAGACCACACACATATTTAGACATTATGTCTCAAGTTTCTTTTCATCTAGAGCAGCTCCCTCCTTTTTTATGCCTGTGTAACTCAAATGTTAATAGTTATAAGGAAGATAAAAGTAATCCAGAAAAAGGAAAATAAAAATCAATAGACATGAAGGAAGATTAAAATGGTACCTAGGCCAGGCTTGGTGGCTCCCGCCTGATGTCCCAGCACTTGGAGACGCAGAGGTGGGTGGATCACTTGATCCCAGGAGTTCGAGACCAGCCTGGGCAACATAGCGACACCCAGTCTCTACAAAAAATACAAAAATTAACCCGACATGGTGGGGCACACCTGTAATCCCAGCTACTCAGGTGGCTGAGGCCGGAGAATCGCTTGAACCTGGGAGGCAGAGGTTGCAATGAGCCGAGATGGCTCCACTGCAGTCCACCCTGGGCGACAGAGCGAGACCCTGTCCCATCTCCCCCCGAAAAAAAAAAAAAAGGAAAGGATCTACTTTAGGAACTAGGAAAATTAAAAATTATGCTAGAAAAATGGGCTGATCTGGCCGGGCGCGGTGGCTCAAGCCTGTAATCCCAGCACTTTGGGAGGCCGAGCCGGGCGGATCGCGAGGTCAGGAGATGGAGACCATCCTGGCTAACACGGTGAAACCCCGTCTCTACTAAAAAATACAAAAAACTAGCCGGGCGCGGTGGCGGGCGCTTGTAGTCCCAGCTACTCGGGAGGCTGAGGCAGGAGAATGGCGTAAACCCGGGAGGCAGAGCTTGCAGTGAGCTGAGATCCAGCCACTGCACTCCAGCCTGGGTGACAGAGCGAGACTCCGTCTCAAAAAAAAAAAAAAAAAAAAAAAGAAAGAAAGATGGGCTGATCTGCATGAAGGAAGAGAGGAAGGGCAAAATGAATCATAAATACATTTATTATTACAATACTGCGTGTATCAAATAATAAAAATATTCATAAGGGCATTTTAAAAAGTCAATAAAATGCTGTCCAGTACTAGTTGACTAGTCTGGAGGAGTTCAACACGTAATTGGTCAAATCAATTTGTTACATCCACAAAATAGATTATAAAAATACATTATTAAGATGAAATAGACTTATAAACATGGGGAAAAAGAAAGTGTGGAAATGTTAGTATATTGATCATATTTGTGAAAACGTATGAATATTCTACGTTTAACTGTATTTTAGGAAAAAATTCGGGGATATTTTCACATTTTACATAGTATGCTACCATGTATAAGTTCATTACAGAAATGATGTTATTTTTATTATTCTGGACAACAAAGGATTTCCTTGTTTTCTTTTTTCCAATAATAAAAACAACCATTTTTTTTTTTGGTGGTTACTAGGCAGCGATAGCTGGACTCAACCACCCTCGAATGTTGGGGGGAGACGGTGTTTTTCTCGATTTCGCCCCAAGGAGGGTGCTCGGACTTCGACGTGCCGCCATCTTTGAGCAGGGCACAGCTGTTTACAGCTTTGGAATGGAAATCTGGCTGAATGGTGGTTGCTTGGCAACGCCCAGCCACGGTCGCCATCTTTGAGTAGGGCACGTTGTTTACTACTGTAACAACCTAGAGGGAATATGGTTGCGAGGCAACGCTTTGGGATCGTCCCAATCTTTGATCGGGGCACAACTGTTTTTCCCGTTTAGAGTGTAAATCACCAAAGCCTACAGGATGGTGGCTAGGCAAGGCCTTGGCGCAGTCATCATCTTCAATCTGGCCTCTTGGTTCTCCTTACCTCCTCCGAGAAACAAGAAAGCTTTGCCAATTCAATTAGCCGCCATCTTTGTTAGGGGTACCATGACTTCCGGCTGGGGCGGAAGAGAACCTAATGGGCTTGGGGGAGGTGCCTGAATAGGGTTTGAGGGTCTGTTTGAGTTGGGTGAAGAAGGCGGGAAATTAATCCTCTTCCAATCAGCTCCCCATCTCGCCCTCTGGCGGCTCCGGACCACAGGCCGAGTTACTGTGATTACCGGCACGCTCCAAGACCGGCACTGACAGTCCCCACGTGGGGGACCGCGGTGGGAGTCCTAAATGGGGGAGGAGGGGACGGGCGGCACGGTTCATCTGCTGTGCCTCGCGGCGTCAAGCGGGGTCCCCCTGTTCTGCAGGAGCAGTCGCGGCGGCGCCCCCGCCCGTCAGCAGGTGGGGCCTTGGACGCCTGTATCTAAACCGAAGGGGGTTCGGTGTTTTGACTCTGGGTCTTCAAGGCAGTAGGGGCTGGGGAGGTTTCAGTGTTGAGTTTGTAGGACCGAGGAGGCAATGCACCAATAAGCCTGGTTCCCCAAAGAGGCACTGCCAGGGTATATGGAAAGAGGATGGGGCTGGGAGCTGGCACGCTTAGGTCCTAAGGAGGAGGGGATGGGGTGGTGCTCCTGTCTGATGTCCCTAACCCCTCCTTAGCTCCCGTTCTCTGTCATCGGTTCCCTCAATGGAGTCCATATGTTTGGGCAGAATCTGGAGGTGCAGCTGAGCTCTGCAAGGACCGAGAACACGACTGTGGTGTGGAAAAGCTTCCATGACAGGTCCCCAGGAGGGAATGTGGGACAGAGACAGGGCCTGGGTGATAGTCCATGTTGAAGATGACCTCAGAGGCCTTCCAGCTCTCTAAAACCAGCTGTTAATTTGGCTGTGGGATCTTTAGCAAGCCAGTTACCCTCCTTGATCCCTGATGTTTTCTATAAGAAAGGAAGGTTGGGCTGAGGGAGGATGTATCTGGTGTTCTGGAATCGATGGGCGGACTCCAACACACCCCTTCCTGATTCCTAAGGCCTTGACTCATTCTTCTCACTTCCATTCCACAGCATCACCCTCATTGTTCTGTCATCTGAGGTGGGCATCTCTGAGCTGAGGCTGGAGAGACTACTCCAAATGGTGTTTGGAGCCATGGTGAGACTCACCAGTCCTCTTTTCTCCCCAAACCAGAATCTGAGATCTCAGCATCCTTCTCCCTCAGACCTAGGAGTCCAGACCACCAACACTTCCTCACTCAGAACCCAGGAATCTTTTTTTTTTTTTTTTTCCTTTTGAGACGGAGTCTCGCTCTGTTGCCCAGGCTGGAGTGCAGTGGCATGATCTTGGCTCACTGCAACTTCCGCCTCCCAGGTTCAAGTGATTCTCGTGCCTCAGCTTCCCAAGTAGCTGGGATTACAGGCATGCGCCACCATGCCCAGCTAATTTTTGTATTTTTTGTAGAGACAGGGTTTCACCGTGTTGGCCAGGCTGTTCTCAAACTCCTGACCTCAAGTGATCCACCCACATTGGCCTCCAAAAGTGCTGGAATTACAGGCATGAGCCACTGCGTCCAGCCCAGCCAGAACCCAGGAATCTTGACCCCCCCCCCCAGTCCCCAGACCCAGAAGTGGGAGTCCTAGCCGCCTCTTCCTTCAGACCCAGGAGTTCGAGTCCCAGCCTCTCCTCTCTTAGAACTAGTTGCCCAGGGCCCATCCTCTCCTATATGGTTCTCCTAGGTCCTTCTTGTGGGACTTGAAGAACTGACCAATATCCGCAATGTGGAGAGACTGAAGAAGGACTTGAGGGTGAGGTTGCAGGGCATGAGGGTGGGAAGTTAGGATACCTGGGCACTGCCATTTGGGAACTACAGTTCCCAGCAGCCCCTGGGGCAGCCTGGTCCCACAGGTTCTTGATTGTCTGACCCTGGGCCCTCCTGAATGCTAGGCTGGTCCCTTCTTATTCTCCTAGGCCAGCTACTGCCTCATCGACAGCTTCCTAGGGGACTCAGAGCTCATCGGGGACCTGACCCAGTGTGTGGACTGTGTGATTCCTCCAGAGGGGTCCCTCTTGCAGGTACTGGGGATGCTATGGAAATACCTGTTCCGCTGGCCCTGGCTCAGTCCTCATCCTCTTTCTTCTGGACCATTGTCCCAACCTCCTCCTATCCTCTCAGCTTCCAGTCCTATCCCCACCTGGTCCCAGAAGAATCTTTTCTCTCTTTTTTTTTTTTTTTTTTTTTTTTTTTTTTTGAGACGGAGTCTCGCTCTGTCACCCAGGCTGGAGTGCTGTGGCCGGATCTCAGCTCACTGCAAGCTCCGCCTCCCGGGTTCACGCCATTCTCCTGTCTCAGCCTCCCGAGTAGCTGGGACTACAGGCGCCGCCACGTCGCCCGGCTAGTTTTTTGTAGTTTTTAGTAGAGACGGGGTTTCACCGTGTTAGCCAGGATGGTCTCGATCTCCTGACCTCGTGATCCGCCCGACTCGGCCTCCCAAAGTGCTGGGATTACAGGCTTGAGCCACCGCGCCCGGCCTATCTTTTCTCTTTTTATTGTTTTTCTTTTCTTTTTTCTTTCCTTTCTCTCTTTTTATTTGAGACGTAGTTTTACTCTTGTTGCCTGGGTTGGAGTGCAGTGGCACGATCTCAGCTCACTGCAGCCTCTGCCTCCTGGGTTCAAGCAATTATTCTGCCTCAGCTTCCGGAGTAGCTGGGATTATAGGCACCCGCCCCTACGCCCGGCTAATTTATTGTATTTTTAGTAGAGATGGAGTTTTGCCATGTTGGCCAAGCTGGTCTCAAACTTCTGACACCTGCCTTGGCCTCCCACAGTGCTGGGATGACAGGCGTGAGCCACTGCACCTGGGCCATCTTTCTTTTCTGAGACAGGGTCTCGCTCTGTCATCCAGGCTAGAGCGCAGTGGCTCAGTCATAGCTCACTGCAGCCTTGAACTCCTGGATTCAAGTGATCCTCTCATCTCAGCCTCGCCAATAGCTGACACTATAGGCACGCGTCACCACATTCAGCTAATTTTTTTTTTTAAGAGATGTACTGGGGTTGGGGATGGGTGTCCACTAAGTTGCCCAGGCTGGTCTCAAACTCCTGGGCTCAAGCATTCCTCCCCCCTCAGCCTCCCATAGTGCTCGGATGACAGGTGTGAGCCATCACACCCGTCCACCACAAGAATCCTACTATATCCAGAGCTGGCCCTGCCCCTTTCCTGCTCACGGCCCTCCCACAGCCTCCATCTCCCCCAGGACAAGGTCCCAGCCCCTCAGCCTGGTGTTTGAAGGCCTGTGGCATGTGGCACCCCCTAACCTGTTGCTAAATCCACAATCTGCCTCCACCCAGCTGCCTCACAGACCCTAGAGATCCCAACAACTTTCCAACCTTGGTACCTGCTCTTCCTCCCGCCTCTCAGATCTCTAGCTACCCCTACTTAAACACTGCTCTTGCTGAGTTGCCTGGTGTGGGCGCCTCCCAGCAGTGTGACTCTCAGCAGGTGACTTGGCTTCTCTACATTGCTGACGGTGCCTACTCAGCATGTAACAGGCCTCGATGAACAGCAGCTGCTGTGGTTACATCATTAGCTTCAGTTCGCACACCCAGGCTAGGTGTGTAATCAGACTTCACAGTGTGAGTTGGGGATGTGACTTCGTATGAAGGTGAAGGAACTCAGGCTCAGAGAGGGTGAGACGCAGGAGCATGGCCACTCCACGAGCTTGGGGCTGGCTGTGGGTTTCTCCCCATTCCCTGCCCACCTGGGAGGTCGCTGCCACCCCCTACACCTGTCTGCTGACTCCCAGTCCTCCCGCCTCCCTTACCCAGGAAGCCCTCTCCGGGTTCGCTGAGGCCGCGGGCACGGCATTCGTCAGTCTGGTGGTGTCGGGCCGGGTGGTGGCAGCAACTGAAGGTTGGTGGCGGCTGGGGACGCCCGAGGCCGTGCTGCTCCCCTGGCTGGTGGGGTCCCTGCCGCCTCAGACCGCTCGCGACTACCCGGTGTACCTGCCGCACGGCAGCCCCACGGTGAGTGGGTGGGGCGGACGGAACAGAGGGATGTGACCTGGGGGCCGAGTCGCCAGGAAGCGGGATCTGCGATGGAAAGGGGCGGGGCCCGCGGTCAGCCCCAGCCTGTGCCCTGCTTCAGGTCCCACACCGGCTCCTGACCCTGACACTGCTGCCGAGCCTGGAGCTGTGTCTACTCTGCGGGCCAAGCCCACCCCTCAGCCAGTTGTATCCACAGGTGAACCCGCGCCGTCCCGCTTTCCCCCTTAGGACACCCTGTACCTGCAGAGCCCTTCCCCACCACCCTGCCCTGCCGGCGGCTTCTTTCTCCAGCCCCGCTTCTTCTGGACTGCGCTCCAGTCATTCACCTTCCCCACAAGATCGGCCACTCCCGCGCTTTCTCTGTCCTCCCAGGCCTCGCCCCTTCCCTGGTCCCTTCTGCCCTCCGCCCTCCACTGTTCTCGTAGGCCTCGCCCCTCCCGATTGACCACGCCCCTATCGTGCACTCCCCGGCCGGCCCCGCCTTCCCATGACCATGACCCAATGACCACGCCCCCTGCAGCTTCTGGAGCGCTGCTGGCAGCCACTGCTGGACCCGTTGCGGGCCTGTCTGCCGCTGGGACCCCGAGCGCTGCCCAGTGGCTTCCCCCTTCACACAGACATCCTCGGGTAGGGCTCGGATGGAGGGAGTGGGTTGGGGGTCATGTCCTCTTCCCCAGCCATGACATTCCCTTCCCTTTCCCACAGGCTGCTGCTCCTCCACCTGGAACTGAAACGCTGCCTTTTCACCGTGGAGCCCTTGGGGGATAAAGGTGACTGAGGACAGGGGCAGGGGCAGGAGGAGCGTGGGCCGGGGAGGGGCTCTGCATCACCGCCTTTTCCTCCCAGCAGAGCCTTCACCAGAACAGCGCCGGCGCCTCCTCCGAAACTTCTATACCCTGGTCACCTCCACGCACTTCCCACCAGGTCAGCGGCAGGCACAGTGCTCCCACTGCGCAGGCGGGAACACTGAGTCTCTGGTCACGCAAAGTGGGAGTAGGAGGTGGGGTTGGAGGAACCGGAGGAACCCAGCATGCACTGGGGCAGAGGGCTGTGGTTTTCCTTGAGATCTGAGAATTGATGCAGATGGGAAGGGCGATCCTCTTAGCAATACACATGGCAAACACGGCAGCAACACAGGAGCTCCAGTAGCCTTTTCCAGGAGGGAAGGGAGGGGAAGGGAGGTCCCTGCCTGGCTTCAGAACCTCCTAGATCATAGTTAACAATAGTTGGCGGGGTGCGGTGGCTCAAGCCTGTAATCCCAGCACTTTGGGAGGCCGAGATGGGCGGATCACGAGGTCAGGAGATCGAGACCATCCTGGCTAAAACAGTGAAACCTGTCTCCACTAAAAAAAAAAAAATACAAAAAACTAGCCGGGCGAGGTGGCGGGCGCCTGTAGTCCCAGCTACTAGGGAGGCTGAGGCAGGAGAATGGCGTAAACCCGGGAGGCGGAGCTTGCAGTGAGCTGAGATCCGGCCACTGCACTCCAGCCTGGGCGACAGAGCGAGACTCCATCTCAAACAAAAAACAAAAAACAAAAAAACAAAACAATAGTTAACACTGAGACCTCATCTCTTCCTAGTGCCTTTACATGTAATGAAAGAATGAGGCCGGGCGCGGTGGCTCAAGCCTGTAATCCCAGCACTTTGGGAGGCCGAGACGGGCGGATCACGAGGTCAGGAGATCGAGACCATCCTGGCTAACACGGTGAAACCCCGTCTCTACTAAAAAAATACAAAAAACTAGCCGGGCGCGGTGGCGGGCGCCTGTAGTCCCAGCTACCCGGAGGCTGAGGCAGGAGAATGGCGTAAACCCGGGAGGCGGAGCTTGCAGTGAGCTGAGATCTGGCCACTGCATTCCAGCCTGGGCGACAGAGCGAGACTCCGTCTCAAAAAAAAAAAAAGAAAGAAAGAAAGAATGAAATCACTTTATCCTCACAAGCGAGGACTATCCTGTTACCTTATCATTCCCATATTACAGATGAGGAAACTGAGGCTCAGCTCATGAGTGGCACAGCCGTATTCGAACATAGGGGATCTGGCTCCCATATCCACACAGTCCAGCACTCTGCACTACTGCCGAAAGCACAGACTTTGCTGATAGGCTTAGGGGATGGGGGAGGTTTTCACAGATGCTGGGTTAGAAAGGAAAAATTGTAGAACCCATAAAGGCCCAGAGAGACAAAGGGAAGGACCTGGGATGGCGCTGTGACCCCAGTGAAGCCCGGATGAATGCAGCACAGTGGTCAAGAGCTCCATCTGGGGGGCTACACCCCTTCTTAGCTGTGCGACTCCATCTCTCCCTGGCCCCTGCCTGCTTCCCTCCACCCACCTCATGCAGTGGGGTGGGCGGGCTCCTGTGTTTCTGCCGTGTTTGCCATGTGTATTGCTAAGAGGATTGCCTGCAGCTGCAGTTTCCCCAGGAAAATGGGGGCCAAGGATGAGAAAGAGGAAGAGGGTGAGCTGAGTGAGAGCATCACAGTCTTCAAGTTGCTGACAGCCAGCTAGAGCCCTGAGGCCCTGCCCTGGCAGGAGGCTCCCAAAACCTGTGCTCAGAGACCCCACGCGTTCAGAACTTGGGCCCAGGATGTGGTGTGGCTTCCAAAGGTTAGCATGCTACTTGTCACCTCAGTGCCCCCTGTTCTTTCCCCAGAGCCAGGGCCACCAGAGAAGACAGAAGGTGGGGTCTACCAGGCCCAGCTGCCCAGAGCCTGCTACCTGGTGTTGGGGACTGAGGAACCAGGCAAAGGAGTGCGTCTGGTGGCCCTGCAGCTGGGGGTTCGGCGGCTGCTGCTGCTGCTGTCTCCCCAGAGTCCCAGCCATGGGCTGCGAAGCCTGGCCACCCACACACTGCATGCCCTCACCCCACTTCTTTGACTACCTAGCAGTGGGTGATGGACACAGAAATGGGGCTGTTAGCGTCTCTCTGTTTATTCGCTCACAATAATACACAGCCCCTGGATGGGGAGGGGGTAGGGGGGCTACAACAGGGTGGGGTGGGAGGGGAGGAGGCATCCACTTCCCTGGCCCCTCTCCCCTCTGTGCTTGGGAGGGGGGAAGGAAGGGAGGGGGCTCCCCCTAACCCCCCAGAATGTAAACAGCAGCAGATGAACAAAAATAAAAATACAAAAGGCCGGAGGAAGGTCCCAGGCATCCCCCAATCCCTGGCGTCTTCTCTGTCACCAGTGGAGGTCCCCCATCCACCAAAGCTGCCTCAGTCCAAGGGGCTGCCCAGTGCCGGCCACATCCCCGGGGGCAGAGTCCAGGGCTCAGAACTGCTGTGCCAGCAGCTCACACAGGTGACGGGAGACGGGCTCCTTGCTGGTGCGCAGGGTCAGCCGATACATCTGGGTGGGGGCATTGGGGGCAGAACTCAGAGGAGATAGGGAGCCCAGGGAAGTGGGGACACAAGGGATATAGAAGGAAGAAGGATAAAGGGGCCAGAACAGTGATACAAGACACAGGGGAGAAGAATGTAAGAATGAAATCAACAGAGGAGCCAGAAAGGAGGGAAATTATAAATGAGGAGAGAAAGGTGGAAACGATATGGAAAGGTAGAAATCAGGGAGGGACAGGAAGAGGAGAGGAAGACCAGAGGTTGGAGACAGGAGAGAAGATGGATGGATAAAGAGGAGGAAAAGTGGACAAAGAGATGCGAGAGGAGAAGGGTCAAAGGGGGGACGTGAATTGAACAGTGAGGCAGGAAGAGTGGGCGCAGAGATGACAGGCGGCCTTCCTGCCCACCTCAGGCCTCCCACAGCAGCACTCACCTGGGCCTGGGCGTTGGGCTCCAGCCGGAGCAGACAGCCCACCTGCAGGGCTTTAGTCTGGATGATCCCCGCCCCCACGAAGTTCTCAGGGTTGGGGTCCACATTGTCCAGGAGAGCAGAGCCAAACCCCAGAAGCTGAGAGGGAGGGGGGCCGCCGTCAGAGAGTGCCAGAGCTGTTAGTTACCACACAGTGGCATCCCAGATCCCAAAAACCTTTGGGGATGGGAATTGGCCCCACTTTACAGATGGGAAAACAGAGGCTCAGAGAAGCAAAGCAGCCCTAGGCCGGCAAACACGCCCGCGGTCTCTCACCTTGGCCTTAGTAACTTCTGCGTCCATGGGGTGGTTGGCTTTGAAGATTTTCTGCGCCTCCTGTTGAGGGCTGGGGACCGGGAAGGTTCAAGTCAGGGACCTGGATAGCCTGACCCGCCCACCCGGAGGCGCGGCTTTGGCTCCGCCCCCTCCCCACCCCTCACAGGCTCAGCTGCTTCCAGCGCTGGAAGAAATCCTGGGCCGCCATCTCTGTGGGCTGGAAGAACTTGTTGATGGTCACTGGGAGCTTCAGGGTGAAAGCCTGGGGGGCGCCACCATACCTGGTGGGGTGAGGGGTAGGCTCCGTTAAGGCCCCGCCCCTCGCCCCGGAGGCCCCGCCCACCGGCCGCGCCGCACCTCACTTACCGGAAGCGCACGGACAGCAGCGGGGGCGTCAGGAAGTCCCGCAGACACTCGATATTGAGCACCTGCTGCACCTGCGCGCCGCCATCCACCTGCGCAGCCACGCGCTTGGTCTGAACAGCCAGCTGTGCCCGCCAGCGGTCAAGGAAGCCAGACAGAGGAGGCGGGCCCCTGGGAAGTCTGGGTCAGGAACCCCAGAGCTGCCGGCAGCTCCCGCCTGCAGGTCTTTGAGGGACCCCATGGTGCAATCCTGGACTCAATCCTACAAGGTTCAACTACAAAGTTCATGCTATGGAAACCTCTGAGGCGCCCCCTAGGTGCCTCCTTTGGCCTCCCACAATGTCACACCGCACTGAGACATAATAGTATTAGCTCTGGAGGCTGACTTCAGTTTGAATCCCATCTCTTAACCACCTGAGTGGCTGTGTGCAGCCACTTAACCTCTCTCAGCCTCTGGACATGTGTAAGACTGGGCAACATGGCAAGACCCCATCTCTACAAAAAAATTAGCCAGGTGTGGTGATGTGCACCTGCACTCCCAGCTACTTGGAAGGCTGAGGCAGGAGGATGCCTTGAGCCCAGAAGATCGAGGCTGCAGTGAGCAGTGTTCGTGCCACTGCACTCCCGCTTGGGTGAGTGAGGCCCTGTCTCAACAAAAGGACATGTGTAAAATGTCCTCAGGAGTTGATGAAATAATCCAGCCGGGTGTGGTGGCTCACGCCTGTAATCCAGCACTTTGGGAGGCCAAGGTGGGAAGGATCACTGAGCCCAAGGGTTTGAGACAAGCCTGGGCAACACAGTGAGGCCTCATCACTATTTTTTTTAAAAATCCATTACAAGTACTTGTCTGTGGGCCCGGTACATGGTAAGTACACAAAGATGGTAGCAATTAGTGTTATCGTCATCTGCATCCGTGTCACTAGCCCACTGGGAAGGCCTGGGACTCATGTTCTCTTGCCACTGCCTCCACGGAGCTGCCTGCACGAGCCTCTGGAAATTATGGAAGACGGAATTTTGTTTCTGATTTTTTTGAGACAGGGTCTCACTCTGTCGCCCAGAATGGAGTGCAGTGGTACAATCTCGGCTCACCACAACCACCACCTCCCAGGCTCAAGCGATTCTCCTGTCTCAGCCTCCTGAGTAGCTGGGATTATAGGCGCGCACCACTACCACCCAGCTAGTTTTTGTATTTTTAGTGGAGATGGGATTTCACCATGTTGGCAAGGCTGGTCTTGAACTCCTGACCTCAAATGATTCGCTGGCCTCAGCCTCCCAGTGCTGGGATTACAGGCATGAGCCCCCACGCCCGGCCGGAAGGAGTTTTGGGGTCGAGCTTTTCTAATTTCATGAATGTGGAAATGGAGGCCCAGAGAAGGAACAGGGGGTACTGATACCTCCAGCCACCCTTCCAGGGTTTTCCAGATACTCTGATCTTCACAATAACCCTATGAGGAAGAGGAGGGTCTACATACACTTCACGGTGGGGACAGGAAGGCCCAGAGAGGCAAAGTGACTCAGCCTAGGTCATACAGGAGGAGGCCCTGGGTCTGGACCCGCAGGCCTGGCTTCTGAGTGCAGGAGGTGCTGGCATCATGACATGGAGCCCAGTGGAGGATGGCAGGACACGGAAGGTGCCAGATAGGGACAAACTGAAGCCTGGAGTAGGTGAGTTCTGGAAGTAATGCCTCCCACACACCACTTCACTGTCATCTCCTGTCCTGGGGGAAGGAACCCCACCCCCATCTTACAGATGCAGACACTGAATCTCAGAGAAGTAACTGTGTGCCCAAGAGGGGCTAAAGAGAAGTGTGGACCTGGGTCAGCCAGCTTCTCCACGATGAGGAAGGCCGACCTGGAGAGGCAGGCCTGGAGGCAGGAGGCTGGGCTGGGCCTGAGAGGATATGAGTCTGGAGGTCTCCGGGGTGGACCACAGTGGGTGAGAAATTCTGGAACTGCACCGAGGTCTTGTTGCCATAGAAGAGATACATGCGGCCTGCAGTAGGTGGGGGAGGCAGAGCTCCATTTGAGTCCCTCTGACCCCTTCCCCAGGCCCAACCCAAGGTCTCCCTCCCACCTATTCCCACAGTCCCCTGGGACACACCTAGGTTCTGCCGGAACTCTGACTTGACTCCGATCTGCAGCAGCTGGTTCTCGAACAGAACCCCGTTGTTCTTACACACAAACCTGGGTGGGAGTGGCAGGTGGCGCAGGATGACGGGGGTGCCTGTCTGCACCTGACCTAGGTTCTGCACCTGTCCCCATTCCCCTCCCCCACCTCTCCCAGGACTCACTTATTCAGCAATTCATCGGCTTCCGGAATGGGAGGGCCGATGTCTTCAGGACCTGGGCTGGAGGCAGGGAGCGGAGTGAGATGGGAAGGGACTTGGTGGGGAGGGGCAAAGACCCAGAGCGATTGAGTGTGAGAACAAACCCTAAGGACAGAACCCCAGAACCACATATCCAGACCCCTCACAGAGCTTCGAGGAACCTCACATCCATTCAGCAGTGGCCTCCAATGGGAATGGAACCCTGGTCCGTGCGCCCACATTGGCAGGCACCAAGTTTTCCTTTCCTCAAAGTCCCTGCCTCTGCTGCTCATCAGGAACCCGTTGACGAGAGCTCCCAGTCCTCTAACTCTCCCTGGGGACACCCGAGTCTGCCCCCCCGCGACCTCCCACCCCAGGCCACCCCTTACTCAGCAGCTGGAGCTGGGTCAGCCAGCAAAGCCATGGGGCTCTCGGGGGCAGGCGGCTCCAGCTCGCTGGGCCATCCAATCCCAGAGCAGACAAGAGAAGACAGGCGTGGCAGCCAATCCCAGATGGGCAGCAAGAGGGCCGGGGAGAGAGAGAGAGACAGAGAGGGAGAAGGGAAGGAGAGAAGGAGAAAAGGAAGAGCAGGCTGAGAAACGGTGACAGGAAAGGAGACAACGAAGGGTGGCCAGTGTCGGCGGAGTCCAGAGTGGCAGAGGGAGGGTGTGAGCAGGGAGGCTGGGACAGGGGAGGCAGCAGCCAGGGCTGGCAAAGGCATCGGGATGGAGAGAGGAGCGAGTAGGGGGCTGGGGAGGGGCTCAGGGAAAATGCAGGCAGAGGCCGAGAAGGGACAGCCCTGAGGGTGGCTGTTAGAAGGGGCCCGGGCCAGGGGGTGCTACCTAAGGAAGGCCTCCTCGGGGGTGGGCCCCAGGCTGGGCTGGGCGGCCGGGCCATCGAAGACGTCCACCAGGAGGTTCCCTGCCCCTGCAGAAGCTGGGGGTGCTGCCGGGGGAGGGGCTGCCCGCAGCCCCAGGAGGTCGGCGGAGGGCGAGGGCGTCGACTGTAGGAAGCACAGGTCACGGTGAGGACAGGTGGCACCCTGGCAGGACCCAGCCCCACGCACCCTGGCAGGGCCCACCCCAGGGGACTCACCACAGTGCTGGGGGTGGGCTCTACGCCCCCGTTGATGTCGTTGCTGCTTGGGTCCCTCCGGCCATCATCCAGGGCGCTGCCGGCCCCTGGCCCCTTCTTGCGTTTCAGCTTGGCCAGGATGGACGACTCGCGCTCGGGGAAGGGCGGCATCTCCTCCAGCACTGTGGCCTGGCGCGGTCGGGGTGGGGAAGGTCAGTTTGGGTCAGGAGGAGGGGAGAGCGAGAAGGGGGTGTGCCGGGGGCGGGGAGGGGCGGGGCTCTGACCAGGACGTCGGTGCTGGCCACCGAGCTGAGGGTGAGGTACTCCACGGCTCGCTGCTGCAGCTCCACATCAGCATTGCGCAGCTGGGAGCCGGCCCGCAGCACGGCCTGGATGGTGGCCTTGGTCTCGGGGAAGAGGTTGATGAACTTGATGTAGGTGGACAGCAGCAGCGCCCGCGTCGCCACGCTGCACAGGTGGAACTTGGAGTGGAGCAAGGAGAACTGCACTGGGGGGCTGTGCACGGGAGTGGGTGTCAACAGGGCCAGGCTCCACTGCCCTCTCCCAGAAACCCCCTCAAGAGGCGCCCCTCCCTGGGATGGACCTGTCCCAGGACCCCAGGCCACTGGAGAGGAGTGGCCCTCCCCAGGCACCAGGCAGGGGCCACAGTCACACTCTGTCCACGATCCTGGGACTGAGGCCCTCTCTTACCCTGCTAGGTGGGCTGGGGTGGAGGCCGAGAGGATGGGAGCCCATCACTGCCTACCCTGAGGCCCCTGGGGATCCCTCAAGCCCTGGATCCCTCCGAAGCATGTAGTGTTCCCCCTGCAGGCTGAGGCTCCCTCACCTGGAGCGGGGGTCCCCAGCAATCAGGTTCCCAAACTCCCCAAGGATGTAGCCGCCAACCTTCACCATGTTCTCATGACAGGCGGGGGCCTGGAGCGCCTGGCGGGGGCGGGGAAGGGTGTGGAGAGGACAAGAATGAGCGCCCTCTCCTGGAGCACTGGGTGCAACCACCTCCTGACTGGTGGAACCCTCAAAGCTCTGCTGCGGGTGGGGTTATAGGTGGTAAACTGAGGCACAAAAAGGTTGAGTGACCGGCCCAAGCTCACACAGGCAGTAAAACAGGGCTGTGAGCCGGGCGTGGTGGCTCATGCCTGTAATCCTAGCATTTTAGGAGGCTGAAGCGGGCAGATTGCCCAAGTTCAGGAGTTTGAAACCAGCCTGGGCAACATGGTGAAACCCCATCTCTATTAAAAATACAAACAAATTAGCTGGGTGTGGTGGCACGCGCCTGTAGTACCAGCTACTGGGGAGGCTGAGGCAGGAGAATGGTTCGACGCCGCGAGGCGCAGGTCACAGCAAGCCAAGATCACGCCAAGGCACTCACTCCCCAATCCAGCCTGGGCGACAGAGTGAGACTCCGTCTCCAAAAAACAAACTAACAAACCAAAAAAAAAAAAAAAAAAAAACAAACCAGGGCTGTGCAGGGTCCCTTTCCTGGGGCAGAGGGAAACAGGGAAACTACCGAGATCTGGGGGCCGGGACTGCACACCGGGCTCCCCAAGCCCATGGCCTGGGGACTCCTCACATCAGGAGGGTGGGAGGGACCCAGAGCCCTGGGTGTCCTGGGTTGGCCCAGAGAGGCAGAGGCCCCACTTTGAGGTCACAGCGGTGCAGGAGGAGGGTGGCCAGGGGCTGGCAGGCCCCGCAGCCCCAGCCGTCCTTGCTCTGCCTCTGGGTCCTGTCGTGGGGTCATGGGGGTCAGGGTCAGGAATGCTGACCTCAAAGACCGTCTTGGCGGCATAGCCCTGGACGTCATCACGGTTGGTGACGATCTGTAGCACACGGTACCACACCTCCTCACTCACGTAGTCGCCCGCGATGCGGATGAGGTTGAGGATGGTGTCCACATACCAGCTGTAGTCCACGGCGTACTTCTCAGCCAGGATGGCCACCTTCAGAACCTGCCGCCGGAGCGTGTGAGAGACAGAGTGCCCGCAGCCTGAGTCGGGCTTTCACTCACCTGGCTCTGGGATCACCACTGCCTCCATCTGGGGACTGAGGAGTCCAGGCCCCAGCCCCTCCTCCCTCAGACCCAGGAATCCAGGCCACCAGCCACCTCTCCCTCAGATCCAGGTATCCAGGCTCCAGCCCCTCTTCCCTCAGACCCAAGAGTCCAAGCCCCCAGTCACCCCCTCCCTCAGACCCACAAGTCCAGCCCGCACCCCACAGCACTCACGATCTCCTCGCGGATGGCATAGTCGGCCGTCTCCAGGTACCGCAGCATCTCCGACACAATCTGCTTGGCATTGCTCCGGTCACACATGGCGTAGAGGAGGTCAGCTGCCCGCTGCCGCACACTGACATCCCGCTCCGTCTGAGGGTGGAGAGCAGGGCCCAGGTGTGTTTTAGACTCCCTGTTGGCACAGGGTTGGCCACCCAAGGGCCTCTGAGCCTCTGGTCTTTCTGAGGGGGGTGGCAGGCCCAAGTGGGCTCCAAGGGGTCACACCTTGAGGGCATTGATGACGGTGTCAATGTGCGTCTTGACGGCTTCGTGGGAGAACTCAGAACTGGCCAGTGTGCACATGCTCTCCAGGGCCAGGTAGCGCAGGTTGGTCTCCCGGTGCTGCAGGAACTGGCCCAGCTGGTTGCAGGCCCGCACCAGGAGGTTGGGCTCACTGCCCACAGGGGCCACAAGAAAGGGATAGTGAGAGAAACTGACAGGAGGAGGTGGAGGACTCGGGCCCCAGCTGACCCACCTCACAGCCCCCAAGGATCTAGGTCTTAACCTTGCCGGCCTTACATTGCAGTCCTGCACCTCCAGTGACCCAGACAGCTGGGCCTTTGAGCCCAGAGAAAGATACCCAGCAATTCTGCCCCCAGGAAGCACCCCAGCACCAACCTCACAGGTGACACTTCACAGCCCCCTCCTCCTACTACCCTACCTAAAAGTCAAGATTCCCTGCCCTCTGCCTCGGACCCAGGAGTCCGGGCCTCCACGCCCCTCTTTCCTGACCCTGGGCATCAGGCCCTGGTGGGCCCAGGTGGGCACCTGTCATAATGGATGATGAGGCTGATGGTCTCGAAGAGGATGGCGTTCTTGGCGTTGGAGTGCTGCACCTTCTTGGATTTGGGGGGCTCCTGGGCCTTGTTGAGCACAGTCTCCAGACATTCCACCAGCCGCCCCTTCACAGCTGCATCCTCTGGGGAAACGAAGGGGACGCACCTGGCTGAGTGTCCTGCCCACCTGGCAAACCAGCTGGGGTGATGGCCATGCCCCAGCTCCTGTCTTCCAAGGGAGGAGCTTGGGGTGCCTCTGACCTTGAGAATTCTGCAGCTCAGGGCCAGGGTCTCTGCTCCCTCAACCTCTTCCCAGCCCAGCAGAGGAGGTGAGACCAGGCACCTCTGGAGACACAGGATCTATCACCAGTCCTGGGCTCTCCTCCTGCTCTGATCCTCTCGGGCAAGAAGTGGCACCCATGTGAGCCTCAGTTTCCTCATCTGCAGCTCTGAGGCTCCTCAGGTTTCTCACTGAGCAAAAGAAGCTCCAGGAACCTTCCCAAGAGATGCCCCCAAACCCAGGCCTTCCCAAGGACTGGTGTGAGTGCCGAGCAGCCCCTGACAAAAATGCACCAGCCACCCACCCAAGTGTCCGTTCAGCAAGAGACCACTGCAGGCACACTTGGTGCCATCCTCTGGGCCTAGAGGCTGGGAGGTCAAAGGAGGCAAGGCTCAACCAGGTGCCCCCTCACCCCCCAGAGCTCTCTACCACTGACAGATGCCAGCCAGAAGCTCACAGGAACACCAATCACTACATTTCCCAGAATGTGATGTCTTTTCAAGTGTATATAAGAGCAGTCAAGTGTTCTAGCAAAAAATGCTGCCACAAATCTACAGGAAAATTCACCAGATAGAGGAACAAGCTAAAAGACACCACAAGGCAGCAATGAGGCCAGTCGCCACCATGGGACACATGGCAATGGCATCTCCTGGTTTCTCCAGCAACAGGTGTGGGGGCTAGTCCAGACTACAAGAAATAACAAAGACAGAATCCAATTTAAATCCTGTTTTTGTAAACAGGGCAACTATGTCGCCCAGACTGATCTCAAACTCCTGGGCTCAAGCGATCCTTCTGCCTCAGTCTCCCAAAGTGCTGGGATTACAGTGTGAGCCACTAAACCTGGCAGAATCCAATTGAATATGTGATCCTAGACTGTACTGTGATATATATTCTGTTGTTTTTTTTTTCTTTTTTTTTTTTTTGAGACAGAGTCTCACTCTGTCACCCAAGATGGAGTACAGTGGCGCAATCTTGGCTCACTGCAACCTCCGCCTCCCGGGTTCAATCGATCCTCCCATCTCAGCCTCCTGAGTAGCTGGGACTACAGTCATGTACCACCACACCTGGCTAATTTTTTGTATTTTTTTGTAGAGATGGGGTTTCGCCACATTGCCCAGACTGGTCTCGAACTCCTGAGCTCAAGTGATCCTCCTGCCTCGGCCTCCCAAATTGCTGGGATTACAGGTATGAGCTGCTGTGCCTGGCCCAGAACAACATATTTAAAAGCAAAACATCATGATGTATGTAATTTACTTTTAAATATTTCAGAAGAAAATAAAACAAGAGCATGCATACGTGGCAAAATGTGAAGTCTAAGTAATGAGATCTCTCTACTTATGTGGATGTTGGGAAACTTTTCACAATGCATGTGAAAAAAAAATGACTTGGAAACAAATTGGCAGTAGCCCAGTACCATTTGCTGAAAAGGAGGTGACACAGGGTTGGTGTGTCCTCAGGCCCAGCCTCAGGACAAGGCTGTATCTGCAGTTCCTACACCACAGAGGGTTGGAGTGGGTGAGGTGCCTGCCCTGGGTGTACCACAGAATTACCAACTGGGCCTTCTGGGGTGGACGTGGGCTTAGAGCATGACCTAAGCCCTTCTTGACAGGATGAAACAGAGGCCCAGAGAAGGAAGACATGTCCCCAGGGTCCCACAACAGAATTCATCACTGGCTTCACACAACATGGGCCTCTGGTGTCACCTCAATATCATACACTCAGTTATAGAGTGTGCACACACATGCCATGTGCAGAGGGACGTGCACAGACACAATGCATGCTGCCAAGCATTGAGACACGTATACACAGGTATGCAGACAGGTGTCTACACTCATGTACACACCCACTTGCGTGCACAGACAGGTACACATGTAGATGCACACACTGATACATACACATGTACACACATAGAGGGACACAGAGATACCATGAACACACTGCCACATATAGACACAGACATGCACACACAATGACACATCCACATACAGGGGGATGCACGCAGACGCGCATGCACACGGACAGGTATTGACACACACAGACGAACGCGCACACACATGCAGGCATGAACAGACAGGCATGCACACCCAGAGATTCGGTGGCGTACATCAGCCCTGGCCCCTGGCAGGTGCTGGGCATGCTGGCTGAATGGAGGGAACTGGTGCGTTAGCACCTACTGTGTGGCAAGCCCCTCAGCACAGGGTCCCAAAAACTGCTCCATGAAGTCAGTCAGCCAAGGCGACAGAAGCCCAGGGGAGCTCAGTGGCAGAGGGAGGGGTTTATAGCAGAGAGGCTGACTGCCGCTTACTTAATGCCTAGAACGGTGATGTCTCACCTTCAAGCCTCAGTTTCCCTGTGTGCATATCACACTGGCTGTTCCTCCTTGCCAGCTCTGTTCCGCAAGTGCAGGCGCCCCCCTGCACAGTGCCTGGCTCACTACAGGAGTTTCATACACACTGGGCTTATTGGGACCGTGAGCAGTAAGGGAAGGTTCCCACCAGATGTGAAAACCCCTAACAGGGCTATGATAATTCAGACAGCACAGCCTGGAATCACCCACTGACTGGGTGGGTGACCCTGGGCCAGGAGCTCCCTCTCCCAGTCTCAGATTCCTCATCTATAAAACAGGCGCAGTAACAGCCCCTAGTGACAGGGCTGGAACGAGAGCCCGGGTAGCAGGGACCTCAGCGATGAGGCTGATCAATGATGCCGCACAGGGTAGGCACTGGGCCTCGGGCTGCCCACTTGCCACCCCCACTGCAGCCACGTAACGGGGGACAGAGGAACCGCCCCAGCTTCAGAGAAATCCTGACCCAGACCCTCCAATCCCACCTGGCGCGCTGTGGAGCTGGAGGCCCCCAGATGCCAGCAGCAGGCCAGCCCGGGTTGGGGAGTGCGCGGCGTTCGTTACCTGGAGGCGGGTAGCACTGCAGCAGCCGCAGGAGCTTCACCGAGAGCCAGGGCGCTGGGACGAAGTAGTAGGTGTAGTCCTGGAGGTCGGTGGAGGCTGAGGAGACAATCTGCGGGGAAAGAGCGAGGAACAGGTTGGGGGCTGGGGTGGGAGGGGCACGTGGGCTCACATGCCAGGGTGGAGCAAATGGTGCCTTCCAAGGGCAGTGCTGCCAGTGTTAACAGTTTCGTTAGTGGGTTTTTTTGGTAGAGACAGGGTCTCACTATGTTGCCCAGGTGGGTCTAGAACTCATGGCCTCAAGCAGTCCTCCCACCTCAGCCCCCCAATGTCCTAGGGTTACAGGCATGAGTCACCATGCCCAGCCAATGTGATGGTTTTATGAAGCAGGAATCTGGGGCTCTGGGAAGGGAGCAAGGAAGGGTCAGACACACAGTATGGGGGCAAAACTAGGACTAAGCCTGGCTGGTTGATCTTTCCAAGTAATGCTAGTGTGCGTGGGCAGGAAAGGTCTCTGCTGGTTCCCTTCTGTGTGACAGTCCCAGGGCCCCCTCCTCACATGGGAGGCTCTGAGCCTCCCATGCCCCAGGTTTCCTCCATCAGAGCACACAGCACGCCGGCTCCCGGAGGGTGTTTCCTGTAGTCCCCCTACAAGGCTCAAAGCTACTCAAGGGCAGGGATTGGGTCTGACCCTTTTCTGGGTCCTTAGGCCTAATATAAGGTCAGATAGGAAGAGGTTCAGGGAAGAGGCAGGGAATTAGTGGAAGACTGAAAGATCATGGCCGGGCGCGGTGGCTCACGCCTGTAATCCCAGCACTTTGGGAGGCCAAGAGGGGTGGATCACCTGAGATCAGGGTTTCAAGACAAACCTGACCAACATGGCGAAACCCCATCTCTACTAAAAATACAAAAATTAGCGGGGTATGGTGGTGCATGCCTGTAATCCCAGCTACTTGGGAGGCTGAGGCAGGAAAATTCCTTGAACCTGGAAAGCAGACGTTGCAGTGAGCCAATATGGCACCGCCGCACTCCAGCCCAGGCAATAGAGTAAAACTCCGTCTCAAATAAAAAAAAAAGAAAGAAAAAGAAAGACTGGGCCAGGCACGGTGGTTCACACCTATAATCCCAGCACTTTGGGAGGCCAAGGTGGGCAGATCACCTGAAGCCAGAGACCAGCCTGACCAACATGGTGAAACCCCATCTTTACTAAAAATACAAAATTAGCCAGCATGGTGGCACATGCCTGTAATCCCAGCTACTTGAGAGTCTGAGGCAGGAGAACTGCGGGAAGCGGAGGTTGCAGTGAGCCAAGATCGTGCCATTGTACTCCAGCCTGGGCAATAAGAGCGAAACTCCATCTCAAAAAAAAAAAAAAAGGAAAGATCATATGACTTTTTTTCCTCATTGCAAACTCCTATTCAACCTTGCAAAGCCCTTCTCCAGGAAGCTCTGGCCCACCTCTGTGCTGGTCTGTGTTCCTGCCTCACTGTCATCCTGGCACACTGCAGCATTCAGACGTGTGATGAATGGATGAAACAGTGACTGAGGCTGAGCACAGTGGCTCACACCTGTAATCCCAGCACTTTGGGAGGCTGAGGTGGGAGGATCACTTGAAGCCAGGAGTTTGAGACCAGTGTGGACAACAAAGCAAGACCGATCTCTACAAAAAATACAAAAATTAGTGGCCGGGTGCAGTGGGTCACGCCTGTAATCCCAGCACTTTGGGAGGCCGAGGTGGGCGGATCACGAGGTCAAGAGATCGAGACCATCCTGGCCAACATGGTGAAACCCCGTCTCTGCTAAAAATACAAAAATTAGCTGGGCGTGGTGGTGCATGCCTGTAGTCCCAGCTACTCGGGAGGCTAAGGCAGGAGAATCACTTGAACACAGCAGGCAGAGGTTGCGGTGAGCCGAGTTCGCACCACTGCACTCCAGCCTGGCGACAGAGTGAGACTCCGCCTCAAAATAAATAAATAAATAAATAAATAAAAAAGGCCGGACGCGGTGGCTCAAGCCTGTAATCCCAGCACTTTGGGAGGCCGAGACAGGTGGATCACGAGGTCAGGAGATCGAGACCATCCTGGCTAACACGGTGAAACCCCATCTCTACTAGACATACAAAAAATTAGCCGGGCGTGGTGGTGGCCCCTGTAGTCCCAGCTACTCGGGAGGCTGAGGCAGGAGAATGCCTGGAACCCGGGAGACAGAGCTTGCAGTGAGCTGAGATCCGGCCACTGCACTCCAGCTTGGGCGACAGAGCGAGACTCCGTCTCAAAAAAAAAAAAAAAAAAAAAAAAAAAAAAAAAAAAAAAAAGAAAATACAAAAAATTAGCCAGGCATGGTGGCAGGCACCTGTAGTCCCAGCTACTCAGGAGGCTGAGGCAGGAGAATGGCATGAACCTGGGAGGCGGAGCTTGCAGTGAGCCAAGAAAGCGCCACTGCAGTCCAGGCTGGGCGACAGAGTGAGACTCCATCTCAAAAAAAAAGAAAAAAAGAAAACAAAAATTAGCCACCTGCAGTCCCAGCTACTCGGGAGGCTGAGGCGAGAGATCGCTTGAGCCTAGAAGCCAGAGGCTGCAATGAACCATGGTTGCACTACTGCACTCCAGCCTGGGTGACAGTGAGACCCTGTCTCTTAAAAAAACAAAACAAAACAAAACAAACCCTGAGAAAGAAAGAATGAGTAGATGCGTGAGCTGGTGTGTTCTTCTCTTTGCCTGTGAATCTAGGCCTCTCTACCTGCCCAGGAGACATGCATGTGTACTCCAAGTCTCAATTCAGGGAAGCCTTCACCGCTCCCAGAAAGCCTTCGTGGACTCCCAGCCTGGGTTAAGTGCCTCCTATGGGTGCCCTGTCCTACCTCCATTATAGCGCAAGTCACCCCTTTTCTGACAATCAGTGACCGAGTCACCTCCCTGCAAGCAAGACAGGGAGCTCCTTTAGTGCAGAGCTTGGTTTCTGACTCATCTGTGTCCCTGGTGTCACCCCACATGGAGCCTGGCATGCATGAGGCCTCAGGGGATGTTCCTGGGCAGGACAGGAGCAAAGGTGGGAGAGGGACGCCAGGCAGGAGTGAGAGGCTGCACAGGAAAGACAGAGGCGGGAGGCAAAGCCAGAAGAGGGAAGGCGGGAGACAGAGAGAGGAGCGGGAGAGGGAGGAGGTCAGGGGGCAGCTCTGGCTCCCAGGGTGCACGGCCTGCGAGGCCCTGTTCTTAGCACTTTATCCACGGCGCTCTGTGCCTCCAGGCGGGCACTGGTATTAACCCCACTGAACACAGGGGGCAGCTGAGGCCAGGAAGGTGAAGCCACTTGTCCGGGGCCACCCAGCCAGGAAGAGGCCGAGCCAGGATGAATCCAGCTCAGAGCTTGAGTTTGTAAACCTTGGGCTGGGCTGCCTCTCAGGGAGAGTGGGGACCTGGGGGGTGTCAGAGGACACAGGGATGCCAAGGCCACCTCCTGCAGCCAGCATCTAGGCCACACCCACCCGGCTGAGGCGCGACACAGCCAGGGAGATGCATGTCTTGAAGTCGTCTGGGTTCTTCTTGCAGAGACAGGTGATGAGGCTGACAGCAGCCGTGACCACGCCCTGCAAGGGCAGAGGAGAGACAAGTCAGGCCCCTGGGGGAGGCGGGCACCTGAGAGCAGAGGCTCAGGAGCGGGACAAGGTCAGGCTGTGTGTGCAGTTGGGAGGATGGGGTTTAGGGGTGTGCACACGTGTCACTGTGCGTGCTTCAGGGGTGGGGTGAGGAGGCCACGAGGCCTCGGGCACCATGACCAGCACTGACCTGGGTGTGTGGGGTATCCCTGGCAGGACCCCTGGCAGCTGGGTAAGGAGCAGTGAACGGGTGGGACTCCAGAGAGTTGAGACTATGGTGAGTGGGACGGGGGTCAAGGTTTCTGTGCCGGTGGGCAGGTGATGGGTGCTGTTGGGGGAATCTCCGGGTATCAGAAACAGAGAGTGGGATTTTCTAAGGGGCTGGGTGGTTGGTGAGGGGTGTGGGGGGTCACTGGACAGGATCCCTAGCCAGCCAGGTGAGTGTCAGAGATGGGGATGGGAGGGTTTCTGGACACTTGGGCAGGTAATGAGTACCAGGGACACTGGATCATGGTTTCTGGTGCCTGGTGAACGTCAGGGCCAAGCGGGGAGCCCCAGGCATCCAGGGGGTCAGAGCCGAGGGGGTAGCCCCGGGCATCCAGGGGGGTCAGGGCTGAGGTGGAGCCCCAGGCATCCAGGGGGGTCAGGGCTGAGGTGGAGCCCCGGGCATCCAGGAGGCGTGAGGGCAGAGGGCTCACCATGTGCTGGTCATTGAGCAGGTGTACCACACGTGCCGTCCACTCGCCCATGGGCACCAGGTCAGGCGAGGCCTTGTAGAGTCGCAGGAGGCACAGGGCCGCACTCTGCTTGACGCTGTCCATGCTGTCCCTGTGGGGACACCATGTGGGGCAGGGGAAGCAGAGTCAGTGACCCCAGCCCTGCACACCTCCCCTCCTCTCCTGTTCCTCCCAGGAAGGGTGTGCGAGGCCAGCAAGAGGGACAGAGAGCCAGGCTACCACAGGATCTAATCTGGCGCTGCCCTCATGGCCCACCAGAACTCAGTGTCTTCATCTGCAAAATGATTGCATCTCAGTAACCTCATGAGGTTCCTGGCAGGGCTCAGGAACATGTCAAGCCTGACTCTGCACCTTCATTCATTCACCAAGCACCTACTGGGTGCCCATGGGGTACCAGGCAGTGCTGTGGGTGCTGTGGATAGAGTGGCGAACAAAGTGGTCCAAACACTTGTTCTCACAGGGCTTACATGTCAGACAGCACCACAAAAACACATACATCAAATACTGTCAGGGCTGGGCATGGTGGCTCATGCCTTAATCCCAGCTCTTTGGGAGGCCAAGGTGGGAGGATCACTTGAGGCCATAAGTTCAAGACCAGCCTGGACAACAGTGAGACCCAGTCTCTTCAAAAATACAAAAATTAGCCGGCTGTGGTGGCACAGGCTTGTAATCCTAGCTACTTGGGAGGATGAGGTGGGAGGACTGCTTGAGCCTGGGAGGTCGAGGCTGCAGTGTGCCACGAGTGTGCCACTGCACTCCCTCTAGCTTGGGCAACAGAGTTAGATCTGTCTCTAAATAAATAAAAACATTAAAAATAAACAAAACAGAGTAACTTAATAAGGAAAGACTGAAAATCCTCTGCAACAGAACGTCCCAGGCAGAGGGGACAGCCTGTGCCAAGGTCATCAGGAAGGCGGAGCCTGCGCATAGGAGGAGCAGCGAGGAGGCCTGGGGGCTGCGGAGGCCTGCAGGCTGCGGCCTGAGCCATGGGGCAAGAGGCTGCAGATAGGACAGGGAGGGAACATAGGGCCAGACCCTGCAGAGCCTTGTGGGCTGCAGTGAGGACTTGGTTTTTTACCGATTGGGGGATGGAAGCCGCTGTGGGTGGTGAGCAGAGAATCAGCGTGACATTAACGTGACAGCAGGAACAGCTACCCCCAGACCCCTTCGGCCTGTCCAGTACTCCCACAGGTCTCTGGATGGATTCACTTGTTTATCTTCTCTCCACAGCAAACAGGAAATGGGTGTGGTTTTGGTAGGTGTTTAAAGTGTCCCTCTGCGTGTTGTGAGGGAACAGACTTTGCAAGGCCCTTTTGAAATCAAGGGATCATATTCACAGGCTCTGAGGGTTAGAGTGGCTCACGCCTGTAATCCCAGCACTTTGGAAGGCTGAGGCGGGGGGATCACTTGAGCCCAGGAGTTCGAGACCAGCCTGGGCAACATGGTGAGATCCCCCATCTCCACTAGAAATACGAGAATTAGCCAAGCGTGGTGGCGTATGCCTGGAGACCCAGCTATTTGGCAGGCTGACGTGGGAGGATCGCTTGAGCCTGGGAGGTGAAGGCTGCAGCCTGGGTAGGTGGCAGAGCAAGACCCCGTCTCCAAACAAAAAAAAGGGGTGGGGGTACTTTGCAGATACGATGAAGTTAAGGATCATGAGACGGAGAGAGGCTCCTGGGTGATCCAGGTGGACCCGAAGTCATCACAGGGTCCTTATAAGGGAAAGATACAGTTCAGAGTCAGAGAGAGATGATGTGAGGATGGAACAGAGGTCAGGCAGGAGAGAAGATGCCACGCCGCTGCCTTTGGGGAGGGGGGAAGAGGCCACGAGCCAAGGAAAGCAGGTGGCCTCTAGGAGCTGGAGAAGGCAGGACATGGCCTCTCCTCTAGGGCCCCGGGAAGAGACCAGCCCTGCCCATGAGATGGATGTTGGACTTCCGACGTCCAGAACCGGTGTTTGACACTGCTGTGCTTGTGGTAATTCATCACAGCAGCCACAGGAAAGCAGTGTAGGCACTTCTACTTGTCTGGCACAGAACCTGGCAGCCAGCGGGCAGCCCATCTCAGAGGGCTGACTCCAGGCCCCAACCGTAACCCAGCTCCCAGCACAGCGAAGAGCATGGAGCATGACGTTGTTCTAGAAGAGGATTCCAAGGGAGCACCTTCTGGGGTCAGACACACCTGCCTGAGGTTGTGACTGTGGGGCGCAGTTTGGGGTAAGCCACTGACCCTCTCTGATGGGCTGTTTCCCCTTCAGGAAAATGAAGAGACTTGTCAACTTTGGGGACAAAGAAATGAGACTGTGGGCCAGGCATGGTGGCTTATGCCTATAATCCCAACACTTTGGGAGGCTGAGGCAGGTGGATCACTTGAGGCTAGGCGTTTGAGACTGGCCTGGCCAACATGGTGAAACCCCATCTCCACAAAAAAAAAAAAAAAGAAAAAGAAGGCCAGGCGTGGTGGCTCATGCCTATAATCCAAGCACTTTTGGGACACTGAGGTGGTAGATCACCTGAGGTCAGGAGTTTGAGACCAGCCTGGCCAACATGGTGAAACCCCATCTCTCTTAAAAATACAAAAATTAGCAGGGTGTGGTGGCGTGTGCCTGTAATCCCAGCTACTCAGGAGGCTGGGGCAAGAGAATCGCTTGAGGTTGCAGTGAGCCGAGATCGCACCACTGCACTCCAGCCTGGGCAACAGAGTGAGACTCTGTCTCCAAACAAAAAGAAAAAGAAAAGAAAAAAGAAAAAAAAAAAAGAAATGAGACTGTGTGGTGCATGGCCATAGCCTTGAGTAAGAGGAGGTGCCGGGAGCTATCAAGACTGGCCCAGTCGCCGGGCGCAGTGGCTCAAGCCTGTAATCTCAGCACTTTGGGAGGCCGAGACGGGCGGATCACGAGGTCAGGAGATCGAGACCATCCTGGCTAACACGGTGAAACCCCGTCTCTACTAAAAATACAAAAAATTAGCCGGGCGAGGTGGCGGGCGCCTGTAGTCCCAGCTGCTCGGGAGGCTGAGGCAGGAGAATGGCGCGAACCCGGGAGGCGGAGCTTGCAGTGAGCTGAGATCCGGCCACTGCACTCCAGCCTGGACGACACAGCGAGACTCTGTCTCAGAAAAAAAAAAAAAAGACTGGCCCAGTCATGGCCTATCAGTAAAGGCTTTCCCGGAAAACACCCAACGGACGGCAAAGGACGCGGGTAGAAGTCCTCAGGGCAGACTTGCACGAGTCAAAGGCCTGTGGCAACATGTCTCACCGGATGGCTCCTGCCATCAGCCAGGCAGATACTTGCCCAGCTGACACCTGTTGCCACAGCCTCCCAAAGTGCTGGGAACCCTCGTGTGCTGCAGCTGGGGACGGACAGAGGGACAGGCCCTCTGGAGAGGCTCTGGGCTCCCTCTGTCCAGAAAGGCCACTGCTGTGTGTGAAGTAGACCAAGACCAACAGTGCTGCCCCTAGACGCCCACCCTACAGAAACATTCACTGCCCAATGATCATCAAGTTAGAACCAGAAACCAGCAAGAAGCCTGTCCACAGATGATGCTCCATTTATGACAGCACTTTCCCATCTCAGTCATGGCAGCATCTCCCGAGCCCTGACTCCGGGCCACTTTCCCATCGCTGCGACGGTGCGCATCTCCCGAGCCCTGACTCCAAGCCACTTTCCCATCTCTGTCATGGCGTACATCTCCCGAGCCCTGACTCCAGGCCACTTTCCCATCGATGCAACGGTACGCATCTCCCGAGCCCTAACTCCAGGCCGCTTTCCCATAGATGCAACGGTGTGCATGTCCCGAGCCCTGACTCCAGGCCACTTTCCCATCGCTGCGACGGTGCGCATCTCCCGAGCACTGACTCCAGGCCACTTTCCCATCATGCAACGGTGCGCATCTCCCGGGCCCTGACTCCAGGCCACTTACCCATCGCTGCGACAGTGCGCATCTCCCGAGCACTGACTCCAGGCCACTTTCCCATCGATGCAACGGTGCGCATCTCCCGGGCCCTGACTCCAGGGCACTTACCCATCGCTGCGACAGTGCGCATCTCCCGAGCACTGACTCCAGGCCACTTTCCCATCACTGCCCCGGCACACATCTCCCGAGCCCTGACTCCAGGCCACTTTCCCATCTCCATCATGGCGCACATCTCCCAAGCCCTGACTCCAAGCCACTTTCCCATCGATGCAACGGTGCGCATCTCCCGAGCCCTGACTCCGGGCCACTTTCCCATCGCTGTGACGGCGCGCATCTCCTGAGCCACAGCGCACCTTCCGAGTCCTGACTCCAGGCCAAGCTCTGCTCTAAGCACTTCCACACAGCTCACTCACTCTCCACCACAGCCCTCTAAGGACGCAGATTCTATCATCTCTATTTACAGATAGGGAGACCACACAACGGAATAAGAGCTATTTATCAACTTGGTTAAGTGGAATAAGGGCTGTGGTGCTACTTAGGAAAAGGTTAAACTACACAATATCAAGCTGCATACCCAGGCATAAAAAATAAAAACCACCAAATCAGGCACGGTGGCTCACGCCTGTAATCCCAGCACTTTGAGAAGCCGAGGCCACGGAGGTTCACTCGAACTCAGGAGTTCAAGACCAGCCTGGGTAATATAGTGAGACCTTGTTTCTATAAAAAGTTCAAAAATAGGCCGGGCACGGTGGCTCAAGCCTGTAATCCCAGCACTTTGGGAGGCCGAGGCGGGTGATCACGAGGTCAGGAGATCGAGACCCTCCTGGCTAACACGGTGAAACCCCGTCTCTACTAAAAATACAAAAAACTAGCCGGGCGCAGCGGCGGGCGCCTGTAGTCCCAGCTACTCGGAGGCTGAGGCGGGAGAATGGCGGGAACCCGGGAGGCGGAGCTTGCAGTGAGCCGAGATCGCGCCACTGCACTCCAGCCTGGGCGACACAGCGAGACTCCGTCTCAAAAAAAAAAAAAAAAAAAAAAAAAGTTCAAAAATTAGCCAGGCGTGCTGGCTTGTGCCTGCAGTCCAGGCTACTGGAGTGGTTGACGTGGGAGGATCACCTGAGCCTGGGAGGTGAGGGCTGCAGTGAGCTATGACCATGCCACTGCACTCCAGCCTGGGCAGCACAGCAATACTCTATCTCCAGCAAATCACGGATATGCACCACAATGTGGATGAACCTGAAAAACATCTCGTTGAGTGGAAGAAGCCAGACACAGAAGGCCACTGTGTGGTTCCATTTCTATGAAATGTCCACGTTAGGCAAATCCGTGACAGAAAGCAGACTGGTGGCAGCCGGGGGCTGGGGGGAAGAGGGAATGGTGAGGGACCGCTAATGGGTACGGGGTCTTTTTTTTGGAGCCATGAATGTTCTGCAATTAGGTGGTAGTGGTGGTTGCACAGCATCATGAATATACGAGAAACCACTGAACTGAACACCTTCAAATTGTTAAAATGGCCGGGCACGGTGGCTCACGCCTGTAATCCTAGCACTTTGGGAGGCTGAGGCAGGCGGATCAATAGAGGTCAGGGGTTTGAGACCAGTCTGGCCAAGATGGTGAAACCTTGTCTCCACTAAAAACCAAAAAACAAAAAACAAACAAAAAAAATTAGCCAGGTGTGGTGGCACACACCTGTAATCCCAGCTACTCAGGAGGCTGAGACAAGAGAATTGCTCGAACTCGGGAGGAAGAGGTTGCAGTGAGCCAAGATTGCACCACTGCACTCCAGCCTGGGTGACAGAGAGAGACTCTGTCTCAGAAAAAAAAAAAAAAAAAAAGCCTAGCTGGGAGTGGTGACTCACACTTGTAATCCCAACACTTTGGCAGGCTGAGGCAGAAAGATTGCTTGAGCTCAGGAGTTCAAGACCAGCCTGGGCAACATAGCAAAACTCTCTCTACAAAAAAAAAAAAAAAAAAAAAAATTAGCCAGGCGTGGTGGTGCACGCCTGTAATCACAGCTACTTGGGGGCTGAGGTGGGAGGATTGCTTGAGCCCAGGAGTCAGAGGTTGCAGTGAGCCAAGACTGCCACCACACGCCAACCTGGACAACAGGGCAAGACTGTCTCCAAAAAAAATAAAAAGTAAAAAAAAAGTCTACCTACAAAATAAAGTTCCTCCGTGCCCCAGTCACTGTCGAGGCCAAGTTTCCAGTGTGGAGGGGCAGCCTAGAGTCAGATAGCCCCACCCTGGCCCCTTGACCCTGGCAGGGCACCACCCCTTGGCATCCACTCCAGGGACAGTGTCACCTGTACCCACACATGTTGGCCATGCTGGCCTCCCTCTCCATCCTCAAAGTGCCCAGTTCTTCCCTCTTCAGGGTGGCTTGCAACCTGTCTCCCCCAAGCTGATGCTGACTGCCTGTCCTTGTCCTAAAGAAACTGCTGGCAGCAGGCTGGGCGTGGTGGCTCATGCCTGTAATCCTAGCACTTTGGGAGATGGAGGTGGGCAGATCATGAGGTTAGGAGTTTGAGACCATCCTTGCCAACATGGTGAAACCCTGTCTCTACTAAAATACAAAAAAATTAGCTGGGTGAGGTGGTGCATGCCTGTAATCCAGCTACTCGGGAGGCTGAGGCAAGGGAATCGCTTGAACCCGGGAGGCAGAGCTTGCCGTGAGCTGAGATCGCGCCATTGCACTCCAGCCTGGCAACAGAGCAAGACTCCCATCTCAAAAAGAAACTGCTGGCAGCATTCACGACTGGCCACTCCCTCCTCCATCAAACTTCTCAGCATTCTGAGTCATGGCCTGATCCTGATTTTCCTCCCACACCCCATCACGCCTCCCATCCCCCCTGCCAGCAGAGTGTTAACACACTGGGCTGCACTGGGACCACTCAAGGGCCCAGCTTTTGTGGATTCCCGGTTAACATCTGCCCTCAGGGGCTTCACCAGACAGAGCTTAACTGCCATTGATCCCCATGCTGTCAAGATACAACAGCCCCCAGCCACGTGTGGCTACTGAGCACTGGGACTGCTGCGAATCCAAAACTGAGAGACACTGCAACGCCGCATTCCAAAGACTCAGCACCAAACATGGATGTCAAATCAAATAGCTCATGAATAATTTTTATGCTGATTCAGTGTCAAAGTGATAACATTTTGGGTGGATCAGGTTAAACTGAACCATTACACACTAGAAAAGAGAAAAACACCTATGTGGCTTGCATTTTATATATATTTATATATATATGCTTTTTTTTTTTTTAAGACAGGGTCTCACTGTCACCCAGGCACAATCACAGCTCACTGCAGCCCGGGCCTCCTCACTGCACCCTGGGCCTCTTGAGCTCAAGCAATCCTCCCATCTCAGTCACTCAAGTAGCTGGGATTACAGGCACACATTTTTGTATTTTGCTTTTTTTTTTTTTTTTTTTTTTTGAGATGGAGTCTCACTCTGTCACCCAGGCTGGAGTGCAGTGGCGTGATCTCCACTCACAGAAAGCTCCGCCTCCTAGGTTCAAGCAATTCTCCTGCCTAAGCCTCCTGAGTAGCTGGGATTACAGGCACCTGCCACCACACCTGATTTTTGTAATTTTTTTTTTTTTTTTTTTTTGAGACGGAGTCTTGCTCTGTCGCCCAGGCTGGAGTGCAGTGGCGCGATCTCGGCTCACTGCAAGCTCCGCCTCCCGGGTTTACGCCATTCTCCTGCCTCAGCCTCCTAAGTAGCTGGGACTACAGGCGCCCGCTACCTCGCCCGGCTAGATTTTCGTATTTTTAGTAGAGACGGGGTCTCACCATGTTAGCCAGGATGGTCTCGATCTCCTGACCTCGTGATCCATCCGTCTCGGCCTCTCAAAGTACTGGGATTACAGGCTTGAGCCACCGTGCCCGGCCGATTTTTGTATTTTTAATAGAGACAGGGTTTCACCATGTTGGGCAAGCTGTTCTAGAACTCCTGACCTCAAATGATCTGCCCACCTCAGCCTCCGCAGGTGCTGGGATTACAGGTGTGAGCCAGTGTGCCCCGCCTGTATTTTGCGTTATATTTCTATTGGACGGTGCTGATCTCTCTCAGATATCTCTCCCTCCCGCTCTGAGTCCCTGCAATGCAGCTTCTTCTGCAGAGTCCTACTCAGATGTCTAACACACATCTCAAATTCAGCATTACCAAAGCACACTCGGGTTCTGCCCTCTCTGACCCATTTTCCTGTAGCCTTTGTCACACTGCTGCAAGGTGTGCCATCATTCACTCACCTACTAAACGTCCCCACCTCGTCCTAGCACAGCACATATAATCCATCGACTCTACTCCCGAAACACGCCCTTCTCATAACCACGTGACCGCCACAGCCCTGGTCCAAGCCACCACGAGCTCTGACCTGGACCTGGTGATGGATGCCTGGCTGGTCTTGCTGCCCCACAGTCACCCCTACAGTCTGTACTTCTGCGTATGATTTCCTGGGCTATCTGAATCTGGGGATCATCCTCTTTCATTCGTTCTGGAATAGTTTCAACCATTATCTCTCTTCGAACACTGCCTCTGTCACAATTTCTCCCTACAACTCTAAATGGCTGTCAGATGTTCTCTGACAGAGTCTCAGTCTCTTTCCTAAAATCCCCATTGCATTGTTTCTTTGGGATGCATTTTGATGTCTTTCTTCAGTTCTACTTCCTGGTCACTAATTCTGGCTTTGGCTGTGTCTACTCTGCCAACTAAATTGGACATCTAATTTTTAATTTTTTAAATATTTGTTTTTTTTGTTTTTTTTGAGACGGAGTCTCGCTCTGTGGCCCAGGCTAGAGTGCAGTGACCGGATATCAGCTCACTGCAAGCTCCGTCTCCCAGGTTTACGCCATTCTCCTGCCTCAGCCTCCAGAGTAGCTGGGACCACACACACCCGCCACCTCGCCCAGCTAGTTTTTTGTATTTTTTAGTAGAGACGGGGTTTCACCGTGTTAGCCAGGAGGGTCTTGATCTCCTGACCTCGTGATCTGCCCGTCTTGGCCTCCCAAAGTGCTGGGATTACAGGCTTGAGCCACCGCACCCGGCCTTTTTTTTTTTTTTTTTTTTAGACAGGGTCTTGCTCTGTCTTAGCCCAGGTTAGAGTACAGTGATGGGATCACAGCTCACTGCAGCCTCATCCTCCCAGGCTCAAGCAATCCTCCTGCCTCAGCCTCCCGGATGGACTACCCAGGCACACGGCACCCCACCCAGCTAATATTTTAGGTTTTGTGGCAATAGGGTCTCATTATGTTGCTGATCTTGAACTTCTAGCCTCAAGTGATCCTCCCGCCTCAGCCTCCAAAAGTGCCTAGATTATAGGTGTGAGCCACTACTGTGCCTGGCAATTTTTGACTATTTCAATTATATTTTCAAATCTGCTTAAACTTCACTCATATTTTAAAATGCTTCTCTTATTTATTGAAACATATGAAATATACTTATCTTATATGCTGTATAATTCCAATTCCAAAGTTATTTTCTGTTTGTTTTTTTTTTGAGACAGAGTCTTGCTCTGTCACCTAGGCTGGAGTGCAGTGGCACGATCTCGGCTCATTGCAACCTCCACCTCCCAGGTTCAAGTGATTCTCCTGCCTCAGTCTCCCAAGTAACTGGGATTACAGGCATGCGCCACCATACCAGGCTAATTTTCGTATTTTCACTAGAGATGTGGTTTTGCCATGTTGACCAGGCTGGTCTCGAACTCCTGACCTCAGGTGATGTGGCCACCTTGGCCTCCCAAAGTGCTATGATTACAGGTGTGAGCCACCACGCCCAGCTTTCTGTTTTATTTCTGCTGTCTGCTGATTCTCCCTCATGGTGTCTTGTGTGTGTTTAGATATTTTTGGCTGTGAGCTACTCATGTCACTTGGAGTTTTATCTGTGGATATCACTGAAGCTTGTGGTGAAAATGGGTTTCCTCAGAAAAGTATCATGTTTGCTTCCGTGAAGCACTAGGGAACCTCCAGTTTCCATCACTTTAAACTAAAGGTTGACTTAGGGGTTTCTGGACTACTCAGATAGGGTACAGTCAGGCTGAAAACCAGTCTGAGGGCTGTTCCATGCCAAAATTTCAGACAGGTAATTTTCCTTATAGTCCCCAAGGGGGTTTATTTCTAGGTCACGCTCACTTTGAAGTATAGCCTTCGAGAACTTCTCGGACAAGCTTTGTCTTCTGTTCCCAGAGGCTGCAGGGCCCCAAAACCGATACTCGGGTTCACCCAGTTCAGCAAATGCCTCCAGCACACAGCTCATCTGCTTGGGTGCTTGGTTTCTCTTTGCTTGTGGCCTGTGTGCTCCTCATTTTCTGGCTACCTCATGAATCCATTAAATAATATTGTCTTTCCTCTTTTATCCAATATTGACAGTTAGGTTTCAGGGAGAATATGAGTCGGGTACCTAGTTGACCATACTGCCAGAAATAGAAGTCCCACCTGTGTGCACACCAAGCTGGAGTACACTGGTGCCATCACAACTCACAGCCTCGACCTTCCAGGCTCAGGTGATCCTCCCACCTCAGCCTCCCGAGTAGCTGGGACTATAGGTGCACGCCACCTCCCGAGTAGCTGGGACAATAGGTGCACGCCACCATGCCCTGGCAATTTTTGGAATTTTTAGTAGAGATTGGGATTTTGTCATGTTGCCCAGGCTGGTCTTGAACTCCTAGACTCAAGCAATCTACCTGCCTCAGCCTCCCCAAATGCACGGATGACATGAGCCATCACACCTGGCAAATTCTACACTTCATCCTGCGATTCTTCCATCACCATTTGTCTCCTGCTTCAGACCATGAACACGGGAGGGCAATGACCATGTCCGCCTCTGGTCAGGACAACATCCCCAGCAATCAGCACAGTGCCTGGCACATAGTATGTGCTCAGCAAATGTTTGGTGAATGAATGAATGAAGATGAGGAAGTTCTGGAGGGCCGTCACCCATGGCGTACAGTTATCTCTCTTATCACAGGTATTACAGTTCTGCAGTTCAGAGGCACCCCACTGGCTTTGTGGGGAAGCAGCCCCACACCATCAAGTCAGCTTTGTATCACAGGAAGACACAAGTATGGGGCTGCCACCGGAACCACTGGGTCCCCAGCCCAGCGTCAGCCCACATGCCGGCTGGGAGGCTTTGGCCAGGCGACACAGCCTCTCTGAGCCTCACACTTGGCTGGGACTCATCACCCCCAAGCTCCCCAATGCCAACGGGTCCCCACTGCCTTACCCGGCCACCAGGATGCGGGGGATGTCAGCAGCAAAGGCCTCACCCATCTCCCGGCTGCCCACGTTGGCGATGCAGTGCAGGGCCAGGCACATGAAGGTGGGGTTGCGGCTGGCCAGGTCATTCTTGATGGCGTTGTTGATGAGGCGGATCAGCTCTGAGTTCGAGTTCACCAGCACAGAAATGAACAGGTAACCCTGTGGGGAGGGAGGTCGTGGATGGCCAGGAGCCTTGTGACTGAGTGGCCCCAGACCCAACCCTCAGACCCAGGAGTCCAGGCCCCCAGGCCCCTCCTCCCTCAGATCCACAAGTCCAGGCCCCCAGCCCCTCCTCCCTCAGACCCATGAATCCAGGCTCCAGATTCAACCCTCAGACCCAGGAGTCTGTGTTTCCAGCCCTCCTCCCTCAGACCCAGGAGTCCAGACCCCTAGACCCCCCTTCCCTCAGATCTAGGAGTCCAGACCCCCATCCCCCTCCTCCCTCAGACCCAGGAGTCCAGACCCCCAGGCCCCTCCTCCCTCAGACCCAGGAGTCCAGGCCCTGGCACCCTCCTCTCCAGACTCACTATTTGCTTCTCTGTGTATTTATTGGAACTCAACAGGTTTACAGCCTCCATGTGCCCAAAGTCAATGTCATGGCCAAGCAGGAAGATGAAAAGCAGTTTACACACGTATTTTTTCTTACTGTAGCCATCCAAGGCTTTGTCTCCTAGGGCAGAGGAAGGAGGAAGGGGGAGCCAGAAATGAGGAAGGGTCACAGGATAGGTCACAGGAGCCCCAGCTCCCAGCCCCGAGCCAGAAGTCGGGCCCCAGCCTACCTTTGAACTTGGAGCGGATGTTGGCCAGTTCCTTGTTGATTCTCTTAATCTCCGCCTCTTTGCTCTTACCTGGGAGAGGAGGAGGAGGGTGGGCAGTGAGGGGTCTGGGGAGTCAGCCAGCTGCCCTCTCTTTCCTAGGCACGGCCCCACCCAACAGGAAGGGCAGATCTTCTCTGCCCCCAGGCACTGGGGCTCAGGACAGGCCAGGACCCCTTCTCTGGCTGGGAGCTTCAAAGAGGGAAGAACCACCGCTGGCTGAGGCCCACGGCACAGAGCACACACCCTTGGGCTGTCCCTGACTTCCTCTCTCCTTCCTCCTCCCACTGCGGCCCCTGATCTGTGGGGCTCCTCAGGGCCCTGCACATGCTCCCTGAGAGCTCCTAGCCCCACTCCCCATACGCGATGAACATGTGATGAATGAATGAATGAATAAAGAGCTCGGCTGGCCCCAGGATGCTCACCCCTACCACTGAGCTCACTGCCTCCTCTCCCAGTTCTCAATCCCATGAAGGTCCCGCTGTCCACCCAGTCACCAGGTCAGACTCTTGGGTGCTGTCCTCACTCCCTTTGTCCCCACAGCCATGGCTTCGTCCTCTCTCGCATGGCCTGTCCCCACTGCCTCCTGTCCCCTGGCTGCCAACCTCTCCCCAGTTTGTCTGGGACATTCCTACACCTCTGACAGGACCTGCTAATGGAATAAGTACAGAAAGCCTTCCCTGATCCTACAGGCCAGGTCTCTGCTTCCTCCATGTTCCTCAATGCCCTACAGCACCTGCTTTGGAGCACAATCTGACTGGATGCTCTCGGCCACCCTCTCTGCTTCTCCTGTCCCTGTTCCACTCACCCCAGACTTCATTCCTTCCTTGACAGATTCCACTGCTCACTCTGCTCCTCCAAACAGAACCTGGACATCCTCACGCCAATCGGGCTACTGCCTCATCCTTTTTATTTATTTATTTTTGAGACAGGGTCTTAGTCTATCGCTCAGGCTGCAGTGCAGTGGTACAATCATAGCTCACTGTAACCTCAAACTCCTGGGATCCAGCGATCCTCCAACCTCAGCCTCCCAAAATGCTGGGATTACAGGTGTAAGTCACTGTGCCTGGCTGCCTCCTCCTCTTAACTTGACCTTCAGAACATGTCCTGAGCACCTCCAAGGTGACGACTTCATCCAGACCCCATGCTCGCTCGCCAGGCTCAGTGAAGCAGCCTCCCCTCTGGCCTCCCTGCCTCCCTTGTGTTTCCATATCCTGGGCTCCGGGATGCCAGCTGGGGGTGCTCCACCCCGTAGCCCACCAAGCCCTCTGCCCCTGTCACAGCCACCCTGCCAGTGTCACCCCTCAGACCCCTACGGTCCATCCAGGTCCCCTGGCCTCCATTCTGCTCTGGGAACACGCATGTCCTCCTGCCTCAAGGACCTTCACACAAGCTGTGCCCTCTTCCCCGGGCCACCCCTCCCATCATCTTCCCATCATTTGGGTTTTGGCTCCTGCCACCTCTGAAAGGCCGTTCTGTTTCACTTCCTTAAAGTCAATTCTTTATTATTCTGCTTAAAGAGTTATTTTTCAAAAAGTCCTCCCTGGCACATTTCACCATGTCACAATTTTATTTCTCCCCACTGTCGAACTTCCTCCCACTTCAGAGTATAAGCATCAGGAGGGAGCTCCTAGAACAGTGCCCTGCATACAGCAGGTGCTCTATAAATGTCTAGTTATCTAAGGGGCAGAGATCTGCTCTGACCCACATTCTTCAGGGCGTAGTCTCCAGCAGGGTGAGGTGTGCATTCAATGAATGAATCAATGGCTGAGAAAGCAAGTATATGTGCCATCCTTCGCTCTAGAAATCCTGTCTTGTCCCCTGCTCCCAACTTCTATGGAAGCTCCCATAAGCCTCACTTCAGATGTCACCTCCGCCAGGAAGCCCCTCTGATTAGTTATCTCCTCATCAGTACTAAGGGGACCCTAGCACTGTACCATCCAATATAGCAGTTGCCAGCTAGTGGCTCCTGAGACCCTGAAATGTGGCCGTTCCAAACCGAGAGGTGCTGTCAACAGCAAACATACATGGGATTTAGAAGACAGTGTGGAGAAAAAATGTAAAATAGTTCAGTAAAAATTATAGGGGCTAGGTGCACTGGCTCATGCCTGTAATCCCAGCACTTTGGGAGGCCAAGGCAGGAGGATGGCTTGAGCCCAGGAGTTGGAGACCAGCCTGGACAACAAGGTGAGAAGCTGTGTGTCAACAGAATAAGATAATATAAATTATAAAACATTGATCACATGCTGAAATAATAATTTGGGTGTACCGCGTTATATAGACATATTATTAAAATTAATTTTGCCTGTTTCTCTCTCTCTTTTTTTTTTGGTAGCCCAGGCTGGAGTGCAGCGGTGTGATCTCGGCTCACTTCAACCTCTGCCTCCTGGGTTCAGTGATTCTCATGCTTCGGCCTCCGAATATACAGATGCATAACACCACATTCAAATAATTTTTTTTTTTTTTGAGATGGAGTCTTGCTCTGTCACCCAGACTGGAGTGCAGTGGCGCAATCTCAGCTTACTGCAACCTCTGCCTCTCAGGTTCAAGCAATTCTTCTGCCTCAGCCTCCCCAGTTGCTGGGACTACAGGCGCCCGCCACCATCCCGGCTAATTTTTTGTATTTTTAGTAGAGACGAGGTTTCACCGTGTTAGCCAGGATGGTCTCGATCTCCTGACCTTGTGATCCACCCACCTCGGCCTCCCAAAGCGCTGGGATTACAACAGGCACGAGCCACTGCGCCCAGCCCTAATTATTTTTTGGTTGTAGAGATGAGGTCTTACTATGTTGCCCAGGCTGATCTTGAACTTCTAACTTCAAGTGATCCACCTGTCTCAGCCTCCCAAAGTGCTGGGATTACAGGTATGAGCCACCATGCCCAGCCTACATATATATGGTTTTGTCATAAATATGTATATATACATATGTATACCATAGATATAGTATATATAACGAGTATACATATATTTAAAGAATATGTTATTTAAATATATATGTATTACTTAATTTAAACAATATGTATTATTTCATTACAGTCCCCGCATATCAACATTTCAGTCATCAACAAATCGCACACACTGCAGTGGTTCCATACGATTCTAATACCTTATTTCCACTGTACCTTTTCTATGTTTGGATGCACAAATACTTACTGTGTCACGGCTGCCTACAGGACAGTACCAAGCTGTGTAGGTTTTCTTGTTTTATTCTGAGACAGAGTTTCACTCTTGTCGCCCAGGCTGGAGAGCAATGGCATGATCTCAGCTCACTGCAACCTCCGCCTCCCGGGTTCAAGTGATTCTCCTGCCTCAGCCTCCCGAGTAGCTGGGATTACATGCATGCGCCACCATACCCAGCTAATTGGTGTATTTTTAGTAGAGATGAGGTTTCACCACGTTGGACAGGCTGGTCTCAAACTCCTGACCTCAACTGATCTGCCCGCCTCAGCCTTCCAAAGTGCTGGAATTACAGGCGTGAGCCACTGCGCCTGGCCACTGTGCAGGTCTATAGCCCAGCAGCCACAAGCTGTGCCAGAGAGCCTCCGTGAGTGGAAGACTATAGCATCTCCATTTGTGTAAGCACACTCCAGGATGTTCACACCACAACAAAACCACCTAACGATGCACTTCTCAGAACATATCCCATCGTTAAGTAATACATGAGTGTATTCATTCAATTGTACTTAAAATGATTTAAATACATACACAAATATGTGCATGTATATGTATTCTTTAAATTTAAAGAAATATCACATATACTTATATATTTATATTTATGCATTTCTTTAAATAATTATTCATTTAAAGAAATATGTATTATTATATGTATCATATATAGATTTCTCTCTTTTTTTTGAGACGGGGTCTCACTCTTTCACTCAGATTGGAATGCAATGGTGTGATCTCAGCTCACTGCAATCTTGGCCCCTTGGGCTCAAGTGATCCTCCCATCTCAGCCTCCCAGGTAGCTGGGACTGTGAGGTGCGCCACCACACTCAGCTAATTTTGTTTTCTATTTTTTGTAGAGATAGGGTTTTGCCATGTTGCCCAGGGTGGCCTCAACTCCTCTGCCCACCTCAGCCTCCCAAAGCGCTAGGATTATAGGCATGGGTTACCGCTAACTGCCAGGAAATCTCTTTTTTTTTTTTTCTTGAGACAGAGTCTCACTCTGTCGTCCAGGCTGGAGTACAGTGGCATGATCTCAGCTCACTGCAACCTCCGCCTCCCAGGTTCATGCCATTCTCCTGCCTCAGCCTCCTAAGTGGCTGGGACTACAGGTGCCCGCCACCACGCCTGGCTAATTTTCTGTATATTTAGTAGACACGGGGTTTCACCATGTTAGCCAGGATGGTCTTGATCTCCTGACCTCGTAATCTGCCCGCCTCGGCCTCCCAAAGTGCTGGGATTACAGGCGTGAGCCACTGCACCTGGCCAGAAATCTCTTTTTAAAGTATTATTTAAATTGTATTTAAAATGTATTTATATATATACAAATATGCATATATATATATTTGTTTTTCTTTAAATAGGCTTTATTTTTACTTTTTTTCTTGAGACAGAGTCTTGCTCTGTCACCCAAGCTGGAGTGCAATGGCACCATATCAGCTCACTGCAACCTCCACCTCCCAGGTTCAAGCAATTCTCCTGCCTCAGCCTCCCGACTAGCTGGGATTACAGGCACCCACCACCACACCTGGCTATTCTTTTTTTTTTTTCATATTTTAATAGAGACAGGATTTCACCATGTTGACCAGGCTGGTTTCGAACTTCTGACCTCAAGTGATCCACTCGCCTCAGCCTCCCAAAGTAAAGTGCTAGGATTATAGGCATGAGCCACTGCGCCCAGCCTTTAAATAGGCTTTAAATTGTCCACATCTATTTGATGCTATCTTCTGCATAACTGGTATAATTTGCTATTAAAAAAAAAAAAAAAGAATTCAGAGAGAAAAGAAAAGCTCTCGGTCCTCAAAAGAGGAGCAGTTGTGGCCCTAAAGGGAGGGCTCTGGCAGAGGCCCAGCTCTGAAAAGATCTAAAGGCCCGCGATGGCCAGGGAGCCCAGGGACACGGTATGGGTGCTACTGGGGTGGCGCCTGGGGAAAGCGCCGAGGCAGCTCTGACAGACCAGGATCATGGAAAGGACAATCCGGCACTCAGGGCCAGCAACAGGGGGAATGAGCTCACTGTCACAGGAGGCAAGCAAGCCTGAGAGGGAGTTTTAAGGGGATTCTCTCATTCACAATGGGATTTCTGGGGCCAGGCTTAAGGATGAGTCACATCTACCCTGCTCTCGAGGCATCCCTGGATTGGAGTGGTGGCAGACAGGGACAGTGGCAAGTATTCTGAAAGAGGCACACGCATTTCGGGGCTGAGAGGCTAGAATGAGAACGGTGGGGAAGGCTTCTCTGTACACAGCTGCTGGGATCTGAGGATCAAAAGATGAGGCTGAAATGGACCAGGCAGAAACACGGGGAGGCGCGCTCCAGGCAGGAGGACCAGCAGGTGCAATGGCCTGGAGGTAGGACAGCATGAGGCAAGGCAGGCGGTCAGAAAGCTTGAAAGCTCACGGTGATGAAAGGCAGAGTCAGGAATGCGGACGGTGTGGGGAGCGGGCGGCGGGGGGAGCTGGAGACCAGCACAGCAGGTAGGGCCAGCCCATGTAACCTCTCCTGAGTTTCCTGAGGTGCTGGGGGGCCATGGGAGATGCCGGCCATGCTCCGTGTCCAGTAGCTGTTGCCATGAGGGGTGTCTGGGTGCAAAGGCGGCCAACATCTTGCTCCAGGCAGAGTAAGGCAGAGTCAAGGGAAGTGCTGACGGTACCAGGGAGCTGTCTTACCTTAGGGCTTCTGGTTAGGGGAGATAACGCCTTCCCTAAACATGTAAGCCCCAGATCAGGGCGGGTCTGTTACTACCACCAAAGGCATCCTGTCAAACCTGGGCCCTGCCCTGGAGGGACTAATGTGCATTTATGAAGGTAACACAGGCCTTACCCAGCATCTCACCACAAAGGCCTTCAGAGCCTTCTAGACCAAGGCCATTTTCTCTACTGAGCCCGAGACCTGATGTGCTTCTTGTACAAGCCCCAACAGCTCTGAATCCTCAGAAAGCCTTCTGGAGGCTGGGTGCAATGCCTCCTGCCTGTAATCCCAGCACTTTGGGAGGCTGAGGCAGGCAGATTGCTTGAGCCCAGGAATCTGAGACCAGTCTGGGTAATACAGCAAGACCCCATCTCGGCCAGGCACGGTGGCTCACACCTGTAATCCCAGCACTTCGGGAGGCTAAGGCAGGTGGATCACTTGAGGTCAGGAGTTTGAGACCAGCCTGGCCAACATAGCGAAATCTCGTATCTACTAAAAATATAAAAATTAGCTGGGCGTGGTGGTACACGCCTGTAGTCCCAGCTACTAGGGATAAGGAGGCAGAAGAATTGCTTGAACCTGCGAGGTAGAGGTTGCAGTGAGCTGAGATCCTGACACTGCACTCAGCCTGGGCCATACAGCAAGACTCCATCTCAAAAAACAGTGATAACAGGCCGGGCGCGGTGGCTCAAGCCTGTAATCCCAGCACTTTGGGAGGCCGAGACGGGCGGATCACGAGGTCAGGAGATCGAGACCATCCTGGCTAACATGGTGAAACCCCGTCTCTACTAAAAAATACAAAAAACTAGCCGGGCGAGGTGGCGGGCGCCTGTAGTCCCAGCTACCTGGGAGGCTGAGGCAGGAGAATGGCGTAACCCGGGAGGCGGAGCTTGCAGTGAGCTGAGATCCGGCCACTGCACTCCAGCCCGGGCGACAAAGCGAGACTCCGTCTCAAAAAAAAAAAAAAAAAAAAAAACAAAAAAACACCGATAACACATTGAAATAATATTTTGGATATACTAGGGTAAAGAAAAGATATTAAAATGAATTTCACTGGTTGGTTTGCTTTTTAAAAAAATGTGGTCGGGCGCAGTGGCTCAAGCCTGTAATCCCAGCACTTTGGGAGGCCGAGACGGGCGCATCACGAGGTCAGGAGATCGAGACCATCCTGGCTGACACTGTGAAACCCCGTCTCTACTAAAAAATACAAAAAACTAGCCGGGGCGAGGTGGCGGGCGCCTGTAGTCCCAGCTACTCGGGAGGCTGAGGCAGGAGAATGGCGTGAACCCGGGAGGCGGAGCTTGCAGTGAGCTGAGATCCGGCCAGCGCACTCTAGCCCCGGCGACAGAGTGAGACTCCGTCTAAAAAAAAAAAAAAAAAAATGTATGGAGATAGGGTCTTGCTCTGTTGTCCAGGCTGGAGTGCAGTGGTGTGGTCTTGCCTCATTGCAGCCTCGACCTCCCGGGCTCAAGCGATCCTCCCATCTCAGCCTCCCAAGAAGCTAGGAATACAGCTGCATGCCACCATGCTTGGCTAATTTTAAAAGATTTTTTTTGCAGGGGGAGATGGGATCTTGTTGCCCAGGCTGTTCTCAAACTCTGGAGCTCAACTGACCTGCCTACCTCGTCCCCACAAAGTGCAGGGATTATAGGCGTGAGCTGCCATGCTCAGCCTGTTTTGCCTTTTTTTTTTTGAGACAGAGTCTCGCTCTGTCACCCAGGCTGGAGTGCAGTGCACAATCTCGGCTCACTGCAACCTCCGCCTCCTGGGTTCAAGCATTTCTCCTGCCTCAGCCTTCCAAGTGGCTAGGACTACTACAGGCGTGCCACCAGGCCCAGCTAATTTGTGTATTTTTAGTAGAGACGGAGTTTCACCATGTTGGCCAGGCTGGTCTCAAATTCCTGACGCCGTGATCCACCGGCCTCGGCCTCCCGAAGTGCTGGGATTACAGGCGTGAGCCACCGCGCACGGCCCCTGTTTTGCTTTTGTAATGTGGCAAGAAAATTTCAACATATGCCAGGTGTGGACAGAGCAAGACTCTGTCTCAAAAAAAGGAAAAAAAAAAGAAAATTTCAACATATATATGGCTTGCATTTCGGTGCTGGGTTACACCACTCATATTCTCAAGGTCATCACTATTCCTGAGTGATGAAAATATATTTTCCTTAAATAACAAAATCAAACCCTCTCATTCTCCTGCTCAGTCCTCCTGCTCAGCCGGGCGAACTATTCGGGCCACCAGGACCCTGCCTGAGTTCCCCCTTACATAGTAAGGGTTTGCATGTTCATTTCCTCCTGGATCGGAACACCAGTGCCATGAGGCCAGGGGTGTACGGCTGCTTCAGTCCCCACAGTGTTCCCAGGGCCCAGGGCAGCCTAACACAAGGGAGGTGTTGAATGCGGATTTGTGTACCAAAGCCATCACACAATATCCAGCTGGAAACAGGTGGGGCTGGGGCTCAGGCCTGCATCTGTCCCGTTCTTAAGGGACACCAAATTGAAATGTTTGACTTTCTGTGCTCTCCACAGAAGCCAGAGGGATCGTGTGAAAACCTGAGTCAGACCCTAGCACTTTTTCTCCTCCAAACCCTTCCATGGCTCCCAGCAGGCTCAAAGTAAAAGTAAAGTCCTCACTGCAGCCCACAAGGGCCTGCACCATCTACCCTGTTCCCTCTCTGGCTGGATCTCCTGTCTTCTCTCGCCAAGGCAGGAGCCACCCTCTCCTCCTCCTTTTCTAAGTCCCTGCTGCACTCCAAGCACAATCCTGCCTCAGGGCCTTTGCACAGGCAGCTCTCTCCTCCAGAGCCATGCATGCACTGTCCCCCACTTAATTAGATTATCTGCTTCAACGCCACCTTTCCAGCGACACTCTCTGACCAGCCTATATAAGAGCATCATCCTGAACATCCCCAGGCCCTTTCCTTGCCTCATTTTGTACCAACACCTACTCCCACCTGTCTGGCCCCCGAAATATTCACCTGTGTAGTGGCCCATCTCCCCTCTAGAATCTAAGCATCCTAGGGCAGGGACTTGTGCTCACTGCTGTAGCCCCATCACCTAGAACAGTGCCTGGCACCCAGCTGGAACTCAAGAAAGACTGGTTCCATCATTCATTCATTCATTCATGCATTCATTCATTCATTCAACTGGCAATCATCTCCTGAGGCCTCCCATGGGCTAGAACCTAAAGAGGACAAAGCTGGGAACCCAGGGAGGAGTCAGACCTAGGGCCTGGGCTCCAGGGCCTGGGCTCGATGTCACCACTGCAGTGGATCACCATTTGGAGTGGGATGTGCTCTGGTGGAAGAACTCAGGGCAGTGAGCAGCCAGCACCCCACTCCCATTGGCTCACTCACCCAACTCTCCTAAGACCCCCCTCCAACCAGACTCTGCCTAGATAGGAGGTAGTACCAGCCCTTGCTCCCTGTCAGATAAGACTTCTGCTGTATTCCTGCTGCAGACAGGCGGACAGAACACGCCCTCAGGCTGGGCCCAGCCTCAACCTCTCTCCCTCCTTATCTGCAGAATTTACCCTCCCTGCCCTCCTGAGAGCCTGCCTTTCACCTTCTAGACCCTTCCCCCTAGCCCCACTGTGCCCTTCAGATCCTCCTGCAGGCTGGCTCCACTCTTTCCTCTGCTCCACTCTGAGCCTGGCCTCTCCTCACCTTCTCCCCCACATCCCTCCCCACTTCTCTTCCCTGCTTGAAACCTTCGCCAGCGCTCTCAGGACAAACACGGACCTAGCCCCTGCCCACTCCCCAGTGTCAGAGCCCATGCCTCTCTGCACCAGCCACACGGCCCTTTTCTCAGGGTCTCGCTGGGGCATCAGGGCCTTTTTTTGTTTCCAGAAAGAATTCTTGAAAATAGAGAAGGGGACCAGGCACTGTGGCTCACTCCTGTAATCTCAGCACTTTGGGAGGCCAAGGTAGGCAGATCACTTGAGTCCAGGCATTTGAGACCAGCCTGGGCAACATAGTAAAAATCCATCTCTGTGAACCCGGGAGGCGGAGCTTGCAGTGAGCTCAGATTGCACCACCGCACTCCAGCCTGGGCGACAGAGCGAGAGTCCATCTCAAAAAAAAAAAAAAAAAAAAAAAAAAAAACTCTACAAAAAATACAAAAAAATTGGCCGGGCGCAGTGGCTCAAGCCTGTAATCCCAGCACTTTGGGAGGCTGAGACGGGCGGATCACAAGGTCAGGAGATTGAGACCATCCTGGCTAACACGGTGAAACCCCGTCTCTACTAAAAAATACAAAAAACTAGCCGGGCAGGGTGGCGGGCGCCTGTAGTCCCAGCTACTCGGGAGGCTGAGGCAGGAGAATGGCGTAAACCCGGGAGATGGAGCTTGCAGTGAGCTGAGATCCTGAAATCCGGCCACTGCACTCCAGCCCGGGAGACAGAGCGAGACTCCGTCTCAAAAAAAAAAAAAAAAAAAAAAAGGCCGGGCGAGGTGGCTCAAGCCTGTAATCCCAGCACTTTGGGAGGCAGAGACGGGCGGATCACGAGGTCAGGAGATCAAGACCATCCTGGCTAACACGGTGAAACCCCCTCTCTACTAAAAAATACAAAAAACTAGCCGGGCAAGGTGGCAGGCGCCGGTAGTCCCAGCTACTTGGGAGGCTGAGGCAGGAGAATGGCGTAAACCCGGGAGGCGGAGCTTGCAGTGAGCTGCGATCCAGCGACTGCACTCCAGCCTGGGCGACTGCACTCCAGCCTGGGCGACAGAGCGAGACTCCGTCTCAAAAAAAAAAATAAAAAATAAAAAAATAAAAAAAAATAGCTGGGCGTGGCCGGGCGCGGTGGCTCAAGCCTGTAATCCCAGCACTTTGGGAGGCCGAGACGGGCGGATCACGAGGTCAGGAGATCGAGACCATCCTGGCTAACATGGTGAAACCCCGTCTCTACTAAAAATACAAAAAAACTAGCCGGGCGAGGTGGCGGGCGCCTGTAGTCCCAGCTACTCAGGAGGCTGAGGCAGGAGAATGGCGTGAACCCGGGAGGCGGAGCTTGCAGTGAGCGGAGATTGAGCCACTGCACTCCAGTCTGGGCGACAGAGCGAGACTCCGCCTCAAAAAAAAAAAAAAAAAAAAAAAAAAAAAAAAAAAAAAAAAAAAAAAAAAAAAAAAAAAAATAGCTGGGCGTGATGGCATGTGCCTGTAGTCCCAGCTACTTGGGAGGCTGAGGTGGGAGGATAGCTTGAACCCAGGAGGCAAAGGTTGCAGCGAGCTGAGATCGCACCACTGTACTCCAGCCTGGATGACAGAACCAGACTCTGTCTCAAAATAAACAAACAAAAAAAAAGAGACGGGGTCTTGCTATGTTGCCAAGGCTGGTTTCAAACTTCTGGCCTCGGCCGGGCGCGATGGCTCAAGCCTGTAATCCCAGCACTTTGGGAGGCCGAGACGGGCGGATCACAAGGTCAGGAGATCGAGACCATCCTGGCTAATACGGTGAAACCCCGTCTCTACTAAAGAATACAAAAAACTAGCCGGGCGACGAGGCGGGCGCCTATAGTCCCAGCTACTTGGGAGGCGGAGGCAGGAGAATGGCGTGAACCTGGGAGGCGGAGCTTGCAGTGAGCTGAGATCCGGCCACCGCACTCCAGCCTGGGCGACAGAGCCAGACTCCGTCTCAAAAAAAACAAACTTCTGGCCTCAAGCAATCCTTCTGCCTCCACCTCCTGAGTAGCTGGGACTAGAGATGCCCGCCATGGCTCCCGGAAGTTTAGGATCTTTGCACATGCCCCATCTCTGCCTTCACATCTCTTCTGCACTGCCCTCAGCCTAGGTAACTCCCCCACTTCCTGCCCACACAGCTCCAAGGGTCTCTCGTGAAGCAAAGCCAAGCCAGAGCTTGCCGACCACACAGAGTCCCCATTTTCTCAACACCATGGCCCTCTTCCTCACTGGACTTAGGACAGCTGCAAATTCTTTCCCCCTTTAAAAAAAAAAAAAAAAATCGAGATACGGCCGGGCGTGGTGGCTCACACCTGTAATCCCAGCACTTTGGGAGGCCGAAGCAGGCCGATCACTTTAGGTCAGGAGTTCGAGACCAGCCTGGCCAATATGGTGAAACCCCGTCTCTACTAAAAATACAAAAATTAGCCGGGCATAGTGGTGGGCGCCTATAATCCCGGCTACTCGGGAGGCTGAGGCAGGAGAATCACTTGAACCTGGGCCAGAGGCAGAGGTTGCAGTGAGCCGAGATCGTACCACTGCATTCCAGCCTGGGCGACAGAATGAGACTCTGTCTCAAAAAAAAAAAAAAGAGAGACAGATACAATTCACATACCATAAAACACCCTTTTACAGTGAACAATTCAGTGTTCTTTAGTACATTCATGATGTTGTGCAACCATTACTACTATCTAATTCCAGAACATTTCTTTTCTTTTTTTTTTTTAAGAGATGAGGTTTCACCATGTGACCTGGGCTGGATTCAAACTCCTGGGTTCAAATGATCCTCCTACCTCAGCTTCCCAAGTAGCTGGGACTACAAGCATGTGCCACTGCATCTGGCTATAGGCTTTTTCATGAACCCAAAAGAAGCTCTGAATTCTGCTGGGCACAGTGGCTCACACCTGTAATCCTAGCACTTTGGAAGGCTGGGGTAGTGGATCACCTGAGGTCGGGAGTTCGAGACCATCCTGACCAACATGGAAAAACCCTGTCTCTACTAAAAATACAAAAATTAGCCCGGTGTGGCGGCGCACACTGAGTAGCTGTAATCCCAGCTACTCAGGAGGCTGAGGCAGAAGAATCGCCTGAACCTGGGAGGCGGAGGTTGCAGTGAGCCAAGATCACCCCATTGCACGCCAGCCTGGACGACAGAGTGAGACCTCGTCTCAAAAGATAAAAAAAGAACCTCTGCATTCATAAGCAGTCACTCCGCATCCCACTAGGCCTCTACTCTAGGCAAGCACTAATCTCCTTTCTGTCTCCATGGATTTGCCAATTCTAGATAGTCCATCTACATGGAATCATATGACACGTGACCTCCTGTGTCTGGCTTCTTTCACTTGGTGTCATGTTTTCAAGGTCCATCCCTGTGGCAACATGTAGCAGGACGTCATTATTATTATTATTATTATTTTTTTTTTTTTGAGACGGAGTCTTACTCTGTCACCCGGGCTGGAGTGCAGTGGCCAGATCCCAGCTCACTGCAACCTCCACCTCCCAGGTTTACGCCATTCTCCTGCCTCAGCCTCCGGAGTAGCTGGGACTACAGGCGCCCGCCACCACGCCCGGCTAGTTTTTTATTTATTTTATTTTATTTATTTTTTTTTTTGAGACGGAGTCTCGCTCTGTCGCCCAGGCTGGAGTGCAGTGGCCGGATTTCAGCTCACTGCAAGCTCTGCCTCCCGGGTTTAAGCCATTCTCCTGCCTCAGCCTCCCAAGTAGCTGGGACTACAGGCGCCCGCCAACTCGCCCGGCTAGTTTTTTGTATTTTTTAGTAGAGACGGGGTTTCACCGTGTTAGCTAGGTTGGTCTCGATCTCCTGACCTCGCGATCCACCCGTCTCGGCCTCCCAAAGTGCTGGGATTACAGGCTTGAGCCACCGCGCCCGGCCTATATATATATTTTTTTTAGTAGAGACGGGGTTTCACCGTGTCAGCCAGGATGGTCTGGATCTCCTGACCTCGTGATCCGCCCGTCTCGGCCTCCCAAAGTGCTGGGATTACGGGCGACGTCATTATTTTTTATGGCCCGGTAATATTCCATTACATAGACCACATTTTGTTTATTTCTCAATTGACGGGCATTTGGCCCGTTTCCGTTTTCCGGCTATCATGAATAATGTTGCCGTGAACAACCGTGTCTGGGTATCAGCGCGAAGGACAATTGCAATTTGTATGTTGCACCTTCTCCCCCGCGGGGCTGGGAGCTTCATGGGGGGGTGGACAAGTCTGTCCTATTCACCAACGTCCCCAGCATTCAGCACAATTCTTAAGACATATGAGCCGTTCAACATACGCTTGCTAAGAAAAGGCCTCTGGGACGGGCGCGGTGGCTCAAGCCTGTAATCCCAGCACTTTGGGAGGCCGAGATGGGCGGATCACGAGGTCAGGAGATCGAGACCATCCTGGCTAACATGGTGAAACCCCGTCTCTACTAAAAAATACAAAAAACTAGCCGGGCGAGGTGGAGGGCGCCTGTAGTCCCAGCTACTCGGGAGGCTGAGGCAGGAGAATGGCGTAAAACCCGGGAGGCGGAGCTTGCAGTGAGCTGAGATCCGGCCACTGCACTCCAGCCTGGGCGACAGAGCGAAACTCCGTCTCAAAAGAAATAAAATAAAATAAAATAAAATAAAATAAAATAAAATAAAATAAAATAAAATAAAAAAGAAAAGGCCTCTGATTCTCCAGTCCGAATTCCTGCAGCTATATTACTTCCAGTGCCCCAAGCCTGCATCTCCCCTCTGTCCTCTGGCTCCTCTCTGAGGTCCTGCAGTGACGGGATGATCTCTTTCCTTCCCCAACCCCCATCATCAGATCCCTTTGCAAATCCTGACAGTTTTTCCTTCAAATTGTATCCCAGGCTGGGTGCAGTGGCTCACGCCTATAATCCCAGCACTTTGGGAGGCCAAGGAGGGTAGATCACTTGAGGTCCGGAGTTCGAGACCAGCCTGGCCTACGTGGTGAAACCCCGTGTCTACTAAAAATACAAAAATTAGCCAGGTGTGGTGGTGGGTGCCTGTAATCCCAGCTACTGGGGAGGCTGAGGCAGGAGAATTGCTTGAACCTGGGAGGTGGAGGTTGCAGTGAGCTATGATGATGCCACTGCACTCCAACCTGGACAACAGAGACTGTCTCAGAAAAAAAAAAAAAATGTATCACCAACCCACTTCTCACCAGTCCCTTCTCACCCCGTTAAGCCAGCACTATCTCTCACCCAGAGGCCTGCAACATCCTCCTAATTTGGTTCCCTGCTTCCACGGCTACCTCTAGAATCTGTTCTCACAGCAGCCAGAGGAATTATTTTAAAACATCAATCGGTCACGTCCCTCCTCTGCTCAAAATATTCTCACGCAGACAAAGGCCAAAGTGCTCACCATGGCCCAGAAAGCCTTTCCGGATCCTGTTCCCACTCTTCTCCACTCCCGCCCTCTCTACCCCTCACTCCCTCAGCTCCAGCCACACTGACCTTCTCCCTCTCACTTGGAACACATGTCAAGCATGCGACAATCTCAGGAACTTTGAACGCACCTCCCCGTGCCAGGACCCCTTTCCTCCAAAATCCAAAGGGCTTGCTCCACTCAGATATGACTTCCTCCACGAGGCCTACTGAGTACCCTCTCAATCCTAGTCCCTCTCCTGCTCATTTCCTCTTTATTTTTCTTCACAGCACCAGTCAGGTCCTGAGGTTGTATCTCAGGGTGTTCCCTGTGCATATGTTCTGTCTTCCTCCGGGAAGGGAGCTCCCAAGAGCAGGAGTCTCTTTTTCTTTTTTTTATTTTTGGAGATGGAGTTTCACTCTTGTTGCCCAGCCTGGAGTGCAATGGTGTGATCTCGGCTCACTGCAACCTCCGCCTCCCTGGTTCAAGCGATTCTCCTGCCTCAGCCTCCCGAGTAGCTGGGATTACAGGCGCCTGCCACCACACCTGGCTAATCCTTGTATTTTTAGTAGAGATGGAGTTTCACCATGTTGGCCAGGTTGGTCTTGAACTCCTGACCTCAGGTGATCCGCCTGCCTCGGCCTCCCAAAGTGCTGGGATTAAAGGCGTGAGCCACCGCACCTGGCAAGAACAGGAGTTTCTGTTCATTATTGTCATCCCAGCGCCTAGAACAGGGCCTGGACAACACTAGAGCGATCAAAAAGTATTTGTCAAGTGAATGAATTAATAAATGAGCCTTCAGAGGCAAGACGCTGTTATGAAGTTTGCAGACAAGAAGACGTCCTGAAAGAGGTTAAATGACTCCTAGGGATTCACATTGCTGGTGGGTAACAGAGGCAGCGCATATCTGCTAATAGTGGCCCCCAGCTACTCCACAACCCCCATCACTCCGCCCCTTGTCATAACAAGTGATCATTTCTCCTTCAACTGATACCCAACCGTTTCCACCCTCCTGTTCCCTGAGCACCTACTACATGCCAGATCCTTCCATAACAGTTACATTCTAAAACAACAACAATCACTGGGTACTTTACAGCAATTACTGGGTACTTTACAGCAATCACTGGGTACTTTACAGAGCTGCTGTTCAGAGCCAATGGAGGAAAAACAAGAGCCAAGTTCCATCTGGGGCCTGGAACGCGTGAAAGGCCTGACTCACGGGCATTGTCACAAGCCCCTCAGGAAGATACAATCAGCAGTGTCTCTTGACAGATGAGGAAACCAAGAGGTGAAGTCCCTCATTCAAGGTCACACAGCTAGGGAGTGGCAGTGCTCAAACGCCAACCAAAGTCTGGCTGACCCCAGAGCCCATGCAGATCCAGCCTCTGAAGACTCCTGGCAGCTCCAATCTCCAACAGCCATTCCCAGGAGTTGAGAGCTGACTTGCCGCCAGGCTTCCCATTGTCACGACAACTCTTCCTAGCAGAGACCACTGTCCCCATATTACTGTGGTCAAACAGAAAAGGGCTCAGATCCCTGCCTGTCCTGCTGCCTGACCCCTGACCTCTCTCTGGGATTAGACTTCCCCTATCCCCAGTTTTCCAGATCTCTACCTCTCAAGCACTTCAGAACCCAACGCCTTCCTTGAGGTCTGGGCGCTCCTTCTTCTGCCCTTCCCCCAACCCCCCACTCTAACGTCCTCTCCTTTCCAGGCCCCCGTTCCCTGTCACAGGTTCTCCCAAGACCTTCCACCAGCAGCTCTTTTCCTCTGTGTTCCTTGGGTCCCTCCTTTCCCCTTAGCTGCCCCTCCAGCCCCCTCCGCACTGCCTTCCATATCTTCTAAGCAATCTCCCACCCTGAAGCCCCTCTATCCCTCACCAGGGTGTCCTTATAGTCTCCCCCTCCCATCATCTCCCGGCCTCAAACTCGTGGACTTTCACCCACTCTCAGGCCTCCTCTATACCACTGGCCAGGAGCCTCGGTGACCTATCTAACCCCTTTCCCCTGTATAACACCCCCTATCCCAGGCCCTCAAGCCCTGCTCCATTAGGCTTCCGGCATTCCACTTCCTCTAGGTCCCCTCTGGCTTCCTCCCATTCCATCGCTCCACAGGGCACCCCCACTATGTACTTCTTTCCCTTCTTCTCTACATTAGGAATCACTCTAACCCCATCGTTTGTACGATCCCCCAGCTTTTCAGTCTTTCCCAGGGGACACCTCTATGCTCCCATCCCCGGGACCTCACTGTCCTCCTCCCCTTTCAAGCCCTCCCGGACCCCTCTAGCTACTCCGTGTCGTCACCTCAAGAGGCACTCTATGACACCCCAAGCCCCTGACTGCCCCCCACCCTAAAGTTCCTCCCGGGGCCCATCTATGCTCTCTTTCTGCGACCGTAGAGCTTTTGATCCCCCGGGTCCCTCTATGACCCCCAAACCCCTCAATTTCACGCTCCCCCCTCCCCCGCGTCTCCAGTGTCCCCCGGCCGCGCGCTCACAGTTCCGGATGTCGGAGATGAACACAGCGAGCCCCCGCATCCCATCGCCCTTGGACACGGCCGGCATGATGACGGTGGTGTCGGCTCCAGGCCTGGCCGGACAGGGCACACAGCAGCGGGGGCTGGCAAGGGGGGACCGGGCGGAAAGGACCCCAGGCAGCGCCGAGGAGCCGAGCCGGCCGCGGGGAGGGCTGGCTGGCGGGCGGGCGGGTGGGCAGGCCGTGGCACCGCCCCCTGCCCCTCCCCTCCGCCCGCCGTCCGGAGCTCTGAGCCTCCCATTGGTTTAGGCTCCTGCCGCTCACACTCGCGTTTCTCCCCCACTTCCTCTCTCATTGGCCGCTAAGCAAAGGCACGACCCTGCGATTGGTCCAGTGTTCCGCTATTTCCGTTTGGGGAGGGGGGAGGAGGCGTTGCCCGAGAGACGGGCGGGGTTCGATTGCGCATCATGGACCCGCCCCCTTCGCGCGGCCAGATCAAACACTGATTGGATCGAGCGGCTCTCCAAGGAGGGAGGGAGGGTTGTGAAGGAAGGCGGGAAACGGGACTAGGAGGCGGGACTTAGATTGACTGGGACCAATGAACGGGTAGAACTCCCTGTCAGGCGTCGCGGATTGGCGAGATCTGTTCTACTTCAGCTCTCTATTGGGTGGCTGTGGGGCGGGCGGAAGGCGAAGATCAGTAGAGAAGAAACGAGAGAGGGTGTCACTCCGCTCGGCTGGGATAGGTGGAGCGACGCCTGCAATTCCCTGCTGCAGAGAAGGGGTTGGGCGGGGCAACAGAGCGTGCGGTGTTTACTGCGCAAGCGTCTCGTGTTCCCTTTCTCCATCCACTGTCACCCCCGACTGCTAAAATCCTCTTCTAGGAAGCCTTCCTCCCCTCCCCCCTTCTCTGCAACCAACGTGTCGGGACTTGGGTTGTCAGGAGACCTAGAATCTCAGAGTGAAAAACAGTAATTCAAGTCTAGTCCCATTAAGCAGAGGTTAAACCTTAGGTCGAGAGGGTGAATGACTTGCCCAGGGCCACACAGCTTGTAAGTCAAAAAGCAGAAATAAATGTAAACCATATCTTGGCTTACTTTTCAATATATGTTGCCCTTTTTTTTTTTTTTGTCCAACCACAGTGTCTCTGGGGCAGCCTCCATTGTAGCAGATATCAAACCAAAATTGATTCTTTCCTCCAGACTGGGAACTCCTTCCGGGCAAGAATGGGACCTGGCGTTGAAGAGTTTTCAACAACATCTGTTGAAGGAATGGGTGAACCTGCTTTGGCCCAGCCCCAGCCTCCATCCCCAACCCCCAGCTCCCCAGAGACTCTTCGGTAAACTAGCTTTTGGGAAGGCAAAACGGCCAGAACTCCCAACGCCCCGGGCGATTGAGAAATTTGGGACAAAGGGAACTGGAAGAGTCCATTTCTGTCACCTCTAGGAACAAAACCACCCCATCAACCTTTTCTAATCTCAGAAGCCAAGCATTCCTGGAATGAGTCTTGGGGGTGTGTCCGGGACCTTTGGAATGGCCATTCTGAATCCTGGGCGATGGAAAGGAGGTTGAGAAGAGCCCACCTTCCAGGCTCAATGGATGCGTCCATTTGGGTTTCCAGGAATGGGACCTGGGAAAGTCCATTTTGGATTCCAGGAGGACAGACGTTGCTCAGCTGTTGGAAGAGTCCATTTCTAATATGGGGGGGTGCTGTTTGCCCCTGAAGAACATAAAGCAGCCCCGTTAAACACAGGAAAAAGTATTAATCCCAGGACTTGAAGAAGTTTGTTTTGTTTTCTGAAACAGAGTCTCCCTCTGTCGCCCAGGCTGGAGTGCAGTGGCGCGATCTCGGCTCACTGCAACCTCCGCCTCCCGGGTTCATGCCATTCTCCTGCCTCAGCCTCCCGAGTACCTGGGACTACAGGCGCCTGCCACCACGCCCGGCTAAGTTTTTGTATTTTTAGTAGAGACGGGGTTTCACCATGTTAACCAGGATGGTCTCGATCTCCTGACCTCATGATCCGCCCTCCTCGGCCTCCCAAAGTGCTGGGATTACAGGCGTGAGCCACCGCGCCCGGCTTTTTTTTTTTTTTTTTTTTTTTTGAGACGGAGTCCCGCTCTGTCGCCCGGGCTGGAGTGCAATGGCCGGATCTCAGCTCACTGCAAGCTCCGCCTCCTGGGTTTACGCCATTCTCCTGCCTCAGCCTCCCGAGTAGCTGGGACTACAGGCACCCGCCACCTCGCCCGGCTAGTTTTTTGTATTCTTTAGTAGAGACGGGGTTTCACCGTGTTAGCCAGGATGGTCTCGATCTCCTGACCTTGTGATTCGCCCGTCTCGGCCTCCCAAAGTGCTGGGATTACAGGCTTGAGCCACCGCGCCCGGCCTTTTTTTTTTTTTTTTTTTGAGACAGTCTTGCTCTGTCGCCCAGGCTGGAGTTCAGTGGCTCAATCTCAGCTCACTGTAACCTCTGCCTCCCAGGTTGAAGCGATTCTTCTGCCTCAGCCTCCCGAGTAGCTGGGATTACAGGCACCCGTCATCATGCCCGCCTAATTTTTCTATTTTTGTAGAGACAGGGTTTCACTATGTTGGCCAGGCTGGTCTTGAACTCCCAACCTCAGGTGATCCGCCCGCCTCGGCCTCCCAAAGTGCTGAGATTACAGACGTGAGCCACCCCGCCCGGCCAGGAGTTCTTTTTTATAGAAAGATACATAAAGCGTTCCAAGAACTGGAGTCCATTCATGACAAGGAAGAAGTACTTTCTCCCGGGGGATAAGGGCATTTAAAATGTCTGTTAGCAGTGATGTTTGAACTAGTCTTTTTGAGAAGTGTGAAGAGGGACATCCAGGGACCCAGGAAGAGGAAAAGTCTGTCCCTAAATAGCAGGGCAGTGCTTGCTTCCACGGCACATGTATCATGATTGGAACTGGCCGGGCGGGGTGGCTCACGACTGTAATCCCAGCACTTTGGGAGGTCGAGGCGGGCAGATCACGAGGTCAGGAGATCAAGACCATCCAGCTAACACGGTGAAACCCCGTCTCTACTAAAAAATACAAGGCCGGGCGCGGTGGCTCAGGCCAGGCGCGGTGGCTCAAGCCTGTAATCCCAGCACTTTGGGAGGCCGAGACGGGCGGATCACGAGGTCAGGAGATCAAGACCATCCTGGCTAACACAGTGAAACCCCGTCTCTACTAAAAAATACAAAAAAACTAGCTGGGCGAGGTGGCGGGCGCCGGTAGTCCCAGCTACTCGGGAGGCTGAGGCAGGAGAATTGCTTGAACCTGGGAGGTAGAGGTTGCAGTGAGCCGAGATCACACCACTGCACTCCAGCCTGGGTGTCGGAGCAAGACTCCATCTCAAAAAAACAAACAAAAAAAAATTATGGCCGAGCGTGGTGGCTCACACCTATAATCCCACACTTTGGGAGGCTGAGATGGGTAGACCACTTGAGATCAGGAGTTCGAGACCAACCTGGCCAACATGGTGAAACCCTGTCTCTACTAAAAATACAAGAATTAGCCGGACATGGTGGCCAACACCTGTAGTCCCAGCTACTGGGGAGGCTGAGGCAGGAGAATCGGTCAGACCCGAGAGGCAGAGGTTGCAATGAGCCGAGATTGAGCCACTGAACTCCAGCCTGGGTGACAGAGAGAGACTCTGTCTCAAAAAAAAAAAAAAAAGGCCGGGCGCGGTGGCTCAAGCCTGTAATCCCAGCACTTTGGGAGGCCGAGACGGGCGGATCACGAGGTCAGGAGATCGAGACCATCCTGGCTAACACGGTGAAACCCCGTCTCTACTAAAAATACAAAAACTAGCCGGGCGAAGTGGCGGGCGCCTGTAGTCCCAGCTACTCGGGAGGCTGAGGCAGGAGAATGGCGTAAACTCGGGAGGCGGAGCTTGCAGTGAGCTGAGATCTGGCCACTGCACTCCAGTCCGGGCGACAGAGCGAGACTCCGCCTCAAAAAAAAAAAAAAAATAAAATAAAATAAATTAAGGAAAATAATAAATAAATAAACGGGGGAGAGGGATGCCACCCTCTCTCCTGCCCCAACTCTCCACCTTCTTCTCCTCTCTCACCTTCCACCCTGACCCCGAGGCCCACCGCACCTAGCTTTCTCTTATTGATCTACCTGTACATTGCCTTTCCCCCCACCCCAATGCACCATAGAATATGAGGCCCTCCAGGTCAGGGTCTGGATCTCAGCCCTCTTCGACCACAGTCTCTCAGACCCCAGCCAATTGTCAAATCCAGGAAGCTCCATGAAGAATCAAGTACAAGTGCACAGGGCTGGGTGACCCCACACTTAGTCTCAGGGAGAGGGAAGTTGGACCTCTCCCAAGAATCCGTGGGCCAACCCGTTGTAAGTTACGGGCTAGCATCAGTCTATCCACTGGAGCTCTGAAGACAGGGGGCACGCTGGGCATGTAACTAGAATCCCGCACAGGAGGAGTCCACTGAGAACACTGGGGGAATGACCTGGGTCAGCACCCCTCCCTACCCCGTGTCCCCTGCTCACTGGAGCCCAGTGGTTGGGTCCTTTGTGAGGCAGGCTGAGGGGTCAGTGGATCCTGAGGGTCTGTGGTCACAGTAGGTGGGAAGTCTCAGAGGAAGGAGCCCCTCCCTGGGAGCCAGACCCCCACACCATGGCAAGCGTGGTGGTGAAGACGATCTGGCAGTCCAAAGAGATCCATGAAGCCGGGGACACCCCCACGGGGGTCGAGAGCTGCTCCCAGCTAGTCCCAGAGGCTCCCCGGGGGGTGAGCAGCCGGGCCAAGGGGATCCCGAAGAAAAAGAAGGCCGTATCATTCCACGGGTGGGTTTGTTGTATCCTGTCAGGGATGGTTCTAAAGCCCAGCACTTCCTCCAACAGAGCAGGAGTCCGACTGTGAATACTGGAGGAAGGGGAGGGGGAAAAGCCAGCAGGTGGCGGGCAGGAAAGAGGGCAGCGGTGAAGAAGACATCAAGTCGCAGGGAGGTAGAAAGGAATGAAGGTGGCCGGGCGCGGTGGCTCAAGCCTGTAATCCCAGCACTTTGGGAGGCTGAGACGGGCGGATCACGAGGTCAGAAGATCGAGACCATCCTGGCTAACATGGTGAAACCCCGTCTCTACTAAAAAATACAAAAAACTAGCCAGGCGAGGTGGCAGGCGCCTGTAGTCCCAGCTACTCGGGAGGCTGAGGCAGGAGAAGGGCGAAAATCCGGGAGGCGGAGCTTGCAGTGAGCTGAGATCCGGCCACTGCACTCCAGCCTGGGCGGCAGAGCGAAACTCCGTCTCAAAAAAAAAAAAAAAAAAAAAGAAAGGAATGAAGGTAATGGAGATGAATGGAGGGAGGAAAAAAGCCTCCTGTTTCCTGAGGAAACAGGAGGATTTGGATATTGGATGGGTTTCAATAGGTATGTTTGTGTTCTTGTCAAAATGAAAATTCTTTCGAGTTGACAGGTATTCTTGTTTGTGTTGTAAAATCTTAGTACAGCAGTGGCGCAGGAAAAATTATACACACCCCAGTAGTAAGTTTTTCTAAAGGATCTTTTTCCTATAATGTTTAAACCATTATTTATCTTCTCTGGTTGGCATCAAGTACTTGATACGTCTTAATAGAAGGGAAAGAAGTTGTTTCATTACTTGTAGTGGGTGCAATCCTTAGCAAACTCTACTTTTTAGAGTTTTGGGTAAAGCCTGGGTATGTGGGGAGTGGGGAGGGAAGAAGGAGAAGGGAGGCTAGTGAATGAAGAAGAAAGTAGGTGGCCGGGACAGAGAAGGGAGGATAAAGTAGGCAGTGGGGAAGGAGAAGAAAAAAGTAGGTAGTGGTTGCTGGGCATGGTGGCTCACGCTTGTAATCCCAGCACTTTGGGAGGCTGAGGCAGGCGGATCGTGAGTTCAGGAGTTCAAGACCAGCCTGGCCAACATGGTGAAACCCTATCTCTACTAAAAATACAAAAATTAGCTGGGCATGGTGGCGCATGCCTATAACCCCAGCTACTCAGGAGGCTGAGGCAGGAGAATTGCTTGAACTGGGACCGGGGAGGCGGCGGTTGCTGTGAGCCAAGATCATGCAACTGCACTCCAACCTGGACAACAGAGTCAGACTCTGTCTCAAAAAAAAAAAAGAAAGAAAGAAAGAAAAGAAAAGAAAGTAGGCAGCAAGGAAGGAGAATAAAGCAGGCAGCGAGGACAGAGAAGGGAGAAACTTGTATACAGTGAGAGTGGAGTCACAGCGGGTGAGGTATGGAGAAAGGAAGGCAGGAGGGGCCAGACACCGTGGAGCTGCTTCTCGACCTTTCTGCCTGCTTCTCCTCTGCAGGGTGGAGCCCCAGATGTCCCACCAGCCCATGCACTGGTGCCTGAACCTCAAGCGGTCCTCGGCCTGCACCAATGTGTCACTGCTCAACCTGGCCGCCATGGAGCCCACCGACTCCACGGGGACAGACTCCACAGTGGAAGACCTCAGCGGCCAACTCACGCTGGCCGGGCCCCCTGCCTCCCCCACCCTACCGTGGGATCCGGATGACGCAGACATCACGGAAATCCTGGTGAGGGGCCCCCACCCCACCTGCTGGGGAAGACCAAGGTCCTCCACTCGGTGGTAGCAAATACTTAGGACGGAGATGGGGTGTTTTTGACTTGGAGTGAGAACGTTCTGGTCATTCTTTGAGACGCAGAGGAACTAACTGGGAACTGCCTCCTCCTTCTCTGACAGCCAGCCATGAATCCGGGAGTTGATCTTTTATTTTTTTTCTTCTTCTTTTAGAGACAGTCTCAGTGTTGCCCAAGATGGTCTCAAACTCCTGGGCTCAAGTGATCCTCCCACCTCGGCCTCCCACAGTGCTGGGATTACAGGCGAGAGCCACTGAGCCTGGCCTGGGTGTTGGTCTTCAGTTCATACAGTCAATCCCAAATGTCCCCAGTGAGGCTGGGCTCAGGAACCAGGCCAGATCCCTGCGCTTGGGGAGCTCCCAGTCCGGTGGGGGCAAAAGACACAGACTAGGGTGAGAAATTCTGTAACGGAGAACATCCCAGAGAAGGGCTCCTCAAGCCAGGTTGAGGGTATCAGGGAAAGCTTCCTGGAGGAGGATGTCTTGCAACTGGACCTTAGCGAGTGAGTAGGCGTCCTCTGAGGGGAGTCACCTAAGAATCTGGGGCAAAACTGAGAGGTGAGCAAGATTTAGGGAGATTTAGAGAATTTCTGGCAAAAGTATAGAGGGTTACAACTTGGTGCTTAACTCACTGCACCTCTGCTCCTCATCCCCCACCTGGCTTCCCCTGGGCCAGGCCTGAAACAGGCTCTACCAGATACTGAGAACTACACTAACAATAGCCATGATCTTCATGATGCTGATGAGATTCACTAGCACTTACTAGCACTTTCTATGTTCAGGGAGCCCGGTTTTCTCATCTGTAAAATGGAGATGCATACATTCGTTTCTTTATTTTTGAAATTTATTTATTTATTTATTTATTTATTTATTTATTTATTTATTTATTTTTGAGATGGAGTTTCGCTCTTGTTGCCCAGGCTGGAGTGCAGTGGCGCAATCTCGGCTCACAGCAACCTCCGCCTCCTGGGTTCAAGCCATTCTCCTCCCTCAGACACCCTAGTAGCTGGGATTACAGGTATGCGCCACCACAACCGGCTAATTTTGTATTTTTAGTAGAGACGGGGTTACTCCATGTTGGTCAGGCTGGTCTCAAACTCCGGACCTCAGGTGATCTGGCCGCCTCGGCCTCCCAAAGTGCTGGGATTACAGGTGTGAGCCACTGCGCCCAGCTTTTATTTATTTTTAAGGCAGGGTCTTGCTCTGACTCCCAGGCTGGAGTGCAGTGGCACGATCACAGCTCACTGCAGCCTGGGCTCAAATGATCCTCCCATCTCAGCCTTCCAAGTAGCTGGGACCACAGGCACACACGTAGCTAATTTGTTAAAAACTTTTTGTAGGTCAGGCGCAGTGACCTATAATCCCAGCACTTTGGGAGGTCAACGCGGGTGGATCACGAGGTCAGGAGTTCGAGACCAGCCTGGCCAATATGATGAAACCCTGTCTCTACTAAAAATACAAAAATTATCTGGGTGTGAGGGTATGTGCCTGTGATGTCATGTGTCTATAGTCCCAGCTACTGGTGAGGCTGAGGCAGGAGAATGGCTTGAACCCGGGAGGCGGAGGTTGCAGTGAACCGAGATCGCGCCACTGCACTCCAGCCTGCATGACAGAGCAAGACTCTGTCTCAAAATAAATAAATAATAAATAAACAAATAAATAAATAATTTTTGTAGAGACAGAGTCTCACAATGTTGCACAGTCTGGTCATAACGTCAAGCAATTTTGGGGCCTCAGCCTCCTGAAGTGCTGGGATTACAGGAGTGCAACACCATGCCCAGCCACATACATTCTTTTTAACAAATATCTCTTTTCCTTTCTTTCCTTTTTGAGATGGAGTCTCACTCAGTAGCCAGGCTGGAGTACAGTGGAGCGATCTTGGCTCACTGCAAACTCCACTTCTCGGGTTCAAGTGATTCTCCCACCTCAGCCTCCCAAGTAGCTGGGATTACAAGAGCGCCACCACACCTGGCTAATTTTTGTATTTTTAGTAGAGATGGGCTTTCACCACGTTGGCCAGGCTAGTCTCGAACTCCCAACCTCAGGTGACACCCGCCTCAGCCTCCCAAAGTGCTGGGATTATGGATGTGGGCCACCACACCTGGCCTCTCTTTTTCTTTCTTTTTATTTTTATTTTTTTTCATTTTCTTGAGACAGGGTCTCACTCTATTGCCTAGGCTGGAGCGCAGCAGCATGATAATAGCTCACTGCAACCTCAAACCCTTGGGCTTAAGTGATCTCTCCACCTTGACCTCCCAAGTAGGTGGGACTACAAGTGCACACCACCATGCCCAGCTAAACAAATGTTTTTGTTTCTTTCTTTTTTTCTTTCTTTCTTTTGTTTGTTTTTGAGACTGGTTCTTGTTCTGTTGCCCAGGCTGGAGTGACAGCATGACAGCCCAGGCACAATATTGGCTCACTGCAGCCTTGGCCTCCCCAGGCGCAGGTGATCCTCCCACCTCAGCCTCCCAAGTAGCTGTAACTACAGGCAGATGCCACCACAGCCAGCTAATTTTTTTTTTTTTTTTTTTTTTTTTTTTTTTTTTTTTTTTTTTTTTTTTTTTTTTTGGAGATGGAGTCTCGCTCTGTTACCAGGCTGGAGTGCAGTGGTGTGATCTCAGTTCACCGCAACCTCCACCTCGGGTTCAAGCAATTCTCCTGCCTCAGCCTCCCGAGTAGCTGGGACTACAGGCATGCGCCACCACACCCAGCTAATTTTTGTACTTTTAGTAGAGATGGAGTTTCACCATGTTGGCCAGGATGGTCTTGATCTCTTGACCTCATTATCTTCCCGCCTCAGCCTCCCAAATTGTTGGGATTACAGGCGTGAGCCACCACGCCCGGCTTCACCCAGCTAATTTTTAAAACAAATTTTTGAGGCCGGGCTTGATGGCTCACGCCTGTAATCCCAGCACTTTGGGAGGCTGAGGTGGGCAGATCACCTGAGGTCAGTAATTCGAGACCAACCTGATCAACATGGAGAAACCCCATCTCTATTAAAAATATAAAATTAGTCGGGTGTGGTGGCACATGCCTATAATCCCAGCTACTTGGGAGGCTGAGGCAGGAGAATCGCTTGAACCTGGGAGGCGGAGGTTGCAGTGAACCGAGATCGTGCCATTGCACTGTGGCCTGGGCAACAAGAGCAAAACTCCGTCTCAAAAACAAAAACAAAAACCCAACTAAGGCAGACAGCCATGTAGTAACCTCCGCAAGGTCAAGGTTGTAGAGCTCCTAAAGAAGCAGGACCAGAACAAGAAGGCTGCTGCTTTTGTCACTAATACAAAAGGCCTTTCTCTCCCCAAGACTCCCCTGGGTTGAGTGGGGGATATTTGGAGGGGAGAGACTGAGGCAGGGAGGCCAGAGCTGAGGCTGGGCGAGGGTCCAGGGAAGGAAGAGGAGCTGCAGAGAAGAGAACATGGCAGAGAGTCTGGGCTGGGAAGGATGCCTGGGAGACATCTCCTCCCTCAGACAGAAGAGCTCTCCGCCCTCTCTTGGGGAGTGTCTCTCGGGCAGCACTTGCAGCCGTTTGCCTCCCACCAGAGCTATTTCTGAGTCACATCCCCCAGTGGATCGTGAAGCCTGAGAAAGTGCCGCAGGCAGCCAGGATCAAGGTCTGACACAGCTGCCAGCTGGCTGTGGGGCTGCAGGGGAGTGTGGGCCTCTAAGGGGCTTCAAGTTCCTTCTCGGTGAAATGGAAAAAGTAATGACCTTGGGGTGCATGCTGGAGAGGTGAGAGGGGGCAGCAGGAGCTGGAACCAGCACCCAGCACCTGAGCTGCATCCAGAGAGAAGGCAGGGACAGGCAGAGAGAAGGGCACAGAGCCCAGAGAGAGGGGACGGAGACCCAGAGAGAGGACAGAGACCCAGAGAGGGAGACAGAGACCCAGAGAGATGGGGACAGAGACCCAGAGAGAGAGGAGGACAGAGACCCAGAGACAGAAGGGGACAGAGACCCAGAGAGAGGGGAAGGGAGACCCAGGGAGAGGGGGGCAGAGACCCAGAGAGAGGCAGATAAGAGACCCAGAGAAAGGAGGATGGAGACCCAGGGAGAGGGGACAGAGACCCAGAGAGAAGGAGACAGAGACCCAGAGAGAGAGAAAGGGAGAGAGACCCAGAGAGAGGGGGGGATGGAGACCCAGAAAGAGGGGGATGGAGACCCAGAAAGAGGGGGACAGAGACCCAGAGAGAGGGAGACAGAGACCCAGAGAGATTAGGAGAGACACCCAGAGAGAGACGGATGGAAACCCAGAGAGAGAAGGAAAGAGACTCGGAGGGTAGGGGGACAGAGGTTCTGGGGAAGGAACAGATGGGTCCAGTGTGAGAGAGATGGAGACTCAGAGACAGAAGAGGAGATTATCCAGGGCTGGGCACAGTGGCTCACACCTGTAATCCCAGTACTTCGGGAGGCTGAAGTGGGCAGATCACTTGAGGTCAGGAGTTCAAGAGCAGCCTGGCCAACATGGTGAAACCCGGTCTCTACTAAAAATACAAAAATTAACCAGGTGTGGTGGCAGGTGCCTGTAATCCCAACTACTCAGGAGGCCGAGGCAGGAGAATCACTTGAACCCTGGAGGTGGAGGTTCCTGTGAGCCGAGATCATGCCACTGTGCTCTAGCCTGGTGGACAGAGGGAGACTCCATCTCAAAAAAAAAAAAAAAAAAAAAAAGAAGAAGAAGAAGAAGGAGGAGGAGGAGGAGGAGAAGAAGGAGAAGGAGAAGGAGAAGAAGAAGAAATGCATCCTGGCTAACACAGTGAAACCCCGTCTCTACTGAAAACAAAATACAAAAAATTAGCCGGGCGTGGTGGCGGGCACCTGTAGTCCCAGCTACTCGGGAGGCTGAGGCAGGAGAATGGCGTGAACCCAGGAGGCGGAGCTTGTAGTGAGCCGAGATGGCGCCACTGCACTCCAGCCTGGGCGACATAGCGAGACTCCATCTCAAAAAAAATAAAAAGGCCGGGCGCGGTGGCTCAAGCCTGTAATCCCAGCACTTTGGGAGGCCGAGACGGGCGGATCACGAGGTCAGGAGATCGAGACCATCCTGACTAACACAGTGAAACCCCGTCTCTACTAAAAATACAAAAAAAAAAAAAACTAGCCGGGCGAGGTGGCGGGCGCCTGTAGTCCCAGCTACTCGGGAGGCTGAGGCGGGAGAATGGCGCAAACCCGGGAGGCGGAGCTTGCAGTGAGCTGAGATCCGGCCACTGCACTCCAGTCCGGGCGACAGAGCGAGACTTCGCCTCAAAAAAAAAAAAAATAAAATAAATAAATAAATAAATAAATAAATAAATAAATAAAATAAAAAATAAAAAATAAAAAAAAGAAGAATAAATGATTCATAGTAGGGAGACAGAGACCCACAGTAGGAAAGTGGGGGAGCAGAAGCCTAGAGAGATGGGGACATCACAGAGAAGGGAGATAGAGACCTAGAAAAAAGGACAGATACTGAGAGAAAGGAAAGGCAGAGGCTCCAAGAGGGATGGATGACAGAGACCCAGAGAGACAAAGGCACAGTGAACACAAAACGAGTAAGAGAGACTGACAAAGGGAGATGGAGATGCAAAGAGGAGAAGATACAGAAGACAGGGCCAGACACCCAAACTGTGGGAAAAAGGAAAGGAAAGAAACCTGGGGAAGAAGACAGAGACCTCCAACCTGGCCAACACACTGGAAACCCATCTCTACCAAAAATACAAAAATTAGCCGGGCGTGGTGGCACATGCCTATAATCCCAGCTACTCAGGAGACTGAGGCAGGAGAATCACTTGAACTCGGGATGTGGAGGTTGCAGAGAGCCGAGATAGCGACACTGCCCTCCAGCCTGGTGACAGAGACTCCATCTCAAAAAAAAGAAAGAGAAAGAAAGAAAAAAAGCAGACAGAGACCTAAAGAGTAGAAAGGCAGAGACTCAGAAAAAAGAAGTCAGAGACTCTGAGATTTGGGAGACAGAGCTGAATCAGGAAGAGATAGAAAACCAGAAATAGAGGAGGGGGATAGAGACCCAGAGAGAGAAGAAACAAACACAGGGGCTGGGTGGGGACAGAGAACTGGAAAGAGGGGGACAGAGAACCAGGTGGTGATGGAGACCCTGGTTGAGAGAGTGTCAGTTTCCAGGTAGGAGGAAGGACAATGGGAACTCTGTGAAGGTAGTTGTTACTTGTATCTCCATTTCACAGGTAGGGAAGCAGAGGCACAGAGAGATAAAAGTCTCCTCCATAAGGTCATACGGCTAGTAACTGGGAGAAATTAGCTGACCCTAGATCCTGTTTCCTTGGTTTCCAGAACAATTACCCACAGGAAACCCAAGAAGTTCTGAGTCTTCAGGTTAGAAAGATACTTTGTGTAATGCTTTCTATTGCTGTGAAACCAATTACACCAAAACTTCAAACAACAACCTGGAAGGACTCAGTTGGGTAGTCCCAGCTCAGGTTGTCTCAGGAGGTTACAATCAAGATTTTGGCAGGGGCTGCAGTCACCTGAAGGTTGGACTGGGGCCGGAGGTTGTGCTACCAAAATGGGGCACTCACGTGCCCTTGGCTGGAGGCCTCAATTCATTGCTACATGGGCCTCTTCATAGGTGGCTGCTTATGACATTGAGGCTATCATTCCCCAGAGGAAGAGAGAGCAAAAAAGAAACAGTTCTTCTCATGAAGTAGTCTCTTATCTCACATATCATCGACTCTACTTTATTCTACTTTTTTTATTTTTTGAGACAGTCTCTGTCACCCAGGCTGGAGTGCAGTGGCACAATCTCAGCTTACTGCAGCCTCTGCCTCCCAGGTTCAAGCAATTGTCATGCCTTAGCCTCCTGAGTAGCTGGCATTACAGGTGTGCACCATCACACCTGGCTAATTTTTATATTTTTTGTAGAAATAGGGTTTCACTATGTTGGGCAGGCTGGTCTCAAACTCCTGACCTCAGGTGATCCGCCTGCCTCAGCCTCCCAAAGTGGTGGGATTACAAGCATGAGCCACCACACCCATCTTGCCATATTCTATTTCCTGGGTGTGAGTCACTAAGTCCAGCTCATACTCAAGTGAGGCAAATAAGGCTCCATGTTTTAAAGGAATGTCAAAGAATTTATGGACATATTTTAAACTATCACATTTTGTGGGATTTTTGTAGCTGCCCTTTATTGGGATGAGAAAGTTCCTTTCTATTTCTAGTCTGTTGAATTTTTTTTTTTTTTTAATCATAAGAGGGTGTTACATTTTGTCAAAAGCTTTTTCTCTACTGACATGATCATGTGGGTTTTTTTCCCCCCTTTTATTCTATTAATATGGTATGTAACTTTTTTTATTTTTAGAGACAGAGTCTTGCTCTGTTTCCCAGGTTGGAGTGCAGTGGTGACATCAAAGCTCACTGCAGCCTCAACCTCCTGGGCTCAAACAATCCTCCCACCTCAGCCTCCCAAGGAGCTGAGACCACAAGCACATGCCACTGCACCCAGATAATTTTTTAAATTTTTTATAGAGATGGAGTCTCGCTTTTTACCTCGTTGCACTTCTGAGAGCAGGATGGGTCACCAGCAGCTGTACTGGAGCCACCCGCGAAAATTCGGCCAGGGTTCTCGCTCTTGTCGCGTGTGTTCAAACCGGCACGGTCTGATCCGGAAATATGGCCTCAATATGTGCCGCCAGTGTTTCCGTCAGTACGCGAAGGATATCGGTTTCATTAAGTTGGACTAAATGATCTTCCTTCAAAGGATTATCCAAGGCATCTACTCAGTGAAAAACCATGATAGTTCTTTGTACATAAAATAAACATTTGAAAAAACCCTTAAAAAAAAAAAAAAAAAAAAAAAAAGAGAGATGGAGTCTCACTATGTTGACCTGGCTGTTCTAGAATTCCTAGCCTTAGGTGATCCTCCTGTCTCAGCCTCTCAAATTGTTGGGATGAGCCACCATGTCCAGTCACTTGTTGATTTTAGTATGTTGAACCAACCTTGCATTCCTGGGATCATTCCCACTTGGTCACGATGTATAATCCTTTTTACATGCTGCTGGATTTGGTTTGCTAGTACTTCGTTGAGGATTTTTGTGACTATATTCATAAAGAATATTGGTCTGTGGTTTTCTTTCTTTCTTGAGATGAAGTCTGTCGCCCAGGCTAGAGTGCAGTGGCACAATCTCAGCTCACTGCAAACTTCACCTCCCGGGTTCAAGTCATTGTCCTGCCTCAGCCTCCTGAGTAGCTGGGATTACAGGCGCCTACCACCATGCCTAGCTAATTTTTGTGTTTTTAGTAGAGATGCAGTTTCACCATCTTGGCCAGGCTGGTCTCAAACTCCTGACCTCGTGATACACCTGCCTTGGCATCCCAAAGTGCTGGGATTACAGGCGTGAGCCATCACACCTGGCCTGGTCTGTGGTTTTCTTTTCTTGTGATGTCTTTGTTTGGTATCAAGAAGATACTGTCAGATATTTCCTGAGTTAGAAATTGCTCCTTCTCTTTTTTGGTAGACTTCGAAATGGATTGTTTGTCAATTCTTTTTTTTTTTTTAGTGATTGATAAGAGTTACTGCTGAAGTCATCTGGTTATAGGCTTTTCTTTTTATTTTTTCCTTTGAGACAGAGTCTCACTCTGTCACCCAGGCTGGATGCAGTGGCGCAATCTTGGCTCACTGCAAGCTCCGCCTCCCAGGTTCACGCCATTCTCCTGCCTCAGCCTTCCGAGTAGCTGGGACTACAGGTGCCCGCCACCACGCCCAACTAACTTTTTTTCTTTTATTTTTAGTAGAGACAGGGTTTCACCGTGTTAGCCAGGATGGTCTCGATCTCCTGAACTCGTGATCCGCCTGCCTCGGCCTCCCAAAGTGCTGGCATTACAGGTGTGCCCGGCCATCTTTGTTGGAAGTTTTAAAATTATTTTTAACTAATTCAGTCTCTTTACTTGTTATGAGTCTTTTCGGACTTTCTAGGTCTTGAGTCAGTTTTGGTAGTTTGTGTGTTTCCAGACATTTTTCCATTGTATCTAGATTGTCTGATTTGTTGGCATACAATTGTTCAGTCTTCCCTTATAATCATTTTTCTTTCTGTACAATTGATGATAATGTCTCCTCTTTCACTCTTGATCTTTGTAATTTGAGTCTTCTCTTTTTTTCTTGGTCAGTCTAGCTAAAGATTTGTCAATTTTTTTGATCTATTCAATAAACCAACTTTTGGTTTTGTTGCATTTTTGTTATTGTTTTTGTATTCTCGATTTGATTTCCTTATGCTCTAATATTTATCATTTCCTTCTTTCTGTTAGTTTTGGATTTAATTTACTCTTTTTCTTTTTTTTTTTTTAGACGGAGTCTCACTTTGTTGCCCAGGCTGGAGTGTAGTGGCATGATCTTGGCTCACTACAAGCTCTGCGTCCGTGGTTCACACAATTCTCCTCCCTTACCCTCCCAAGTAGCTGGGACTACAGGCGCCCACCACCACACTCAGCTAATTTTTTGTATTTGTAGTAGAGACAGGGTTTCACCGTGTTAGCCAGGATGGTCTTGATCTGACCTCGTGATCCCCGCCTCAGCCTCCCAAAGTGCTGGAATTACAGGCGTGAGCCACCACGCCTGGCCTCTTTTTCTATTTTCTTTCTTTTTTCTTTTTTTTTTTTTTTACGGAGTCTTGCTTTGTTGCCCAGGCTGGAGTGCAGTGGCCGGATCTCAGCTCACTGCAAGCTCCGCCTCCCGGGTTCATGCTATTCTCCTGCCTCAGCCTCCGGAGTAGCTGGGACTACAGGCGCCCACCACCTCGCCCGGCTAGTTTTTTTTTTTTTTTTTTTTTTTTGAGATGGAGTCTCGCTCTGTCGCCCAGGCTGGAGTGCAGTGGCCGGATCTCAGCTCACTGCAAGCTCCGCCTCCCGGGTTCATGCTATTCTCCTGCCTCAGCCTCCGGAGTAGCTGGGACTACAGGCGGCCGCCACCTCGCCCGGCTAGATTTTTGTATTTTTTTAGTAGAGACGGGGTTTCACCGTGTTAGCCAGGATGGTCTCGATCTCCTGACCTCATGATCCGCCCGTCTCGGCCTCCCAAAGTGCTGGGATTACAGGCTTGAGCCACCGCGCCCGGCCCCTTCTTTTTCTATTTTCTTAAGGTGGGGCATTAAGATACTGATTTTGAGATCCTTCTTTTTTTTTTTTTTTTTAAGAGTCTCGCTCTATTGCCCAGAGTGCAGTGGTGCGATCTCAGCTCACTGTAAGCCCCGCTTCCTGGGTTCACGCCATTCTCCTGCCTCAGCCTCCTTAGTAGCTGGGAATATAGGCGCCCACCACCACACCCAGCTAATTTTTTTTGTATTTTTAGTAGAGACGGGGTTTCACCATGTTAGCCAGGATGGTCTCCATCTCCTGACCTCATGATCCACCCGCCTCAGCCTTCCAAAGTGTTGGGATTACAGGCGTGAACCACGGTGCCTGGCCCTTTCTTCTTTTTAAATGTGTTTACAGCTATAAATTTCCCTTAAAGCATTTTTTCACCGTATCACTTACATTCTAGTATGCTGTGTTTTCATTTTTCTTCATCCCAAACAATCTTATAATTTCCTTTTTCCCATTGGGTTTTTAAATTTTTTTCAGACAGTATTGCTCTGTCACCCAGGCTGGAGTGCAGTGGCATGGCTACAGCTCACTGCAGTCTCTCAAACTCTTGAGCTAAGATGATTCTCCTGCCTCAATCTCCTTAGTAGCTGGGACTACAGAGGTGTGCCACAATGCCCAGCTAATTAAAAAAAAATTTTTTGTAGAGATGAGGTCTCACTATGTTGCCCAGGCTGCTCTCGAACTCCTGGGCCCAAGTGATCCTCCCAAGTTGACCTCCCAAAGAGCTGGGATTATAGGTGTGAGCCACCATGCCTGGCACCACTGTTTTTTTTAGTGTGTTGTTTAATTTCCACACATTTGTGTGTTTCCCAAATTTCTCTCTTTTTTGTTCTTTTTTTCCTCTCTCTCTTTTTTTTTTTTTGAGATGGAGTCTTGCTCTGTCGCCCAGGCTGGAGTGCAGTGGCACAATCTTGGCTCACTGCAAGGTCCACCTCCTGGGTTCATGCCATTCTCCTGCCTCAGCCTCCCGAGTAGCTGGGACTATGGGTGCGTGCCACCATGCCCGGCTAATTTTTTTACATTTTAGTAGAGACGGGGTTTCACTGTGTTAGCCAGGATGGTCTCGATCTCCTGACCTTGTGATCCTCCAGCCTTGGCCTCCCAATGTGCTGAGATTACAGGCATGAGCCACCACACCTGGCCCCAGATTTCTTTCTGATACTGATTGCATTTCTTTCTTTTTTTTTTTTTTTGAGACAGAGTCTCACTCTCTTGCCAGGCTGGAGTGCAGTGGCGTGTTCTTGGCTCACTGCAACATCCGCCTCCTGGGTTCAAGTGATTCTTCTGCCTCAGCCTCCCAAGTAGCTGGGATTACAGGCACCCACCAGCATGCCCGGCTAATTTTTGTACTTTTAGTAGAGATGAGGTTTCACCACATTGGCCAGGCTGGTCTTACTCCTGACCTTGTGATCCACCCGCCTCAGCCTCCCAAAGTGCTGGGATTACAAGCGTGAGTCACCATGCCTGGCCCATTTTATCCTATTTTAAAAATGTTTTTATTTTCATTTTTATTTTTAGAGATGTGGGTGTTACTTTGTTGCCTAGGCTGGTCTCAAACTCCTGGGCTCAAGCAATCCTCCCATCTTGGCCTCCCAAAGTGCAGGGAATACAGGTGTGAGCCACCATGTCCAACCTTCTTATTGTTGTTTTTTAAGAGAGAGGGTTTTGCTATGTTGCCCAGGCTGGTCTTGAGCTCTTGGTCTCAAGTAATACTCCCTCCTCAGTCTCCCAAAGTCCTGGGATTACAGCAATGAGTCACTGTGCCTAGCCCGTGGAGCCTATTTGGAGTTCATTTGGCTTCTTGGATGTGTGGATTAATGCTCAAATCATCCAGTTTGGGAAGTTGTCAACCATTATTTCTTCAAATATTCTTTCTGCCCCTTTCTTTCCTTCTGGGACTTCCAGACCCATGGGTCTCTGAGGCTGCATTCATTCTTCTTCATTCTTTTTGTTTGTTTTTAGGTTTCTCAGACTGGATAATCAAAGTTGAGCTATGTTCAAGTTCACTGAATCATTATTCTGCTATACAGCCCCCTCTAGTACATTTTTCACTTCAGTGATTGTACTTTTCAACCCTAGAATTTCTTTTTTGAGACAGAGTCTCGCTCTGTTGCCAAGCTGGAGTGCAGTGGCGCCATCTCAGCTCACTGCAACCTCCGCCTCCCGGGTTCAAGCCATTCTCCTGCCTCAGCCTCACGAGTACCTGGGACTACAGGTGCCCACCACCATCCCCAGCTAATTTTTGTATTTTTAGTAGAGATGGGGTTTCACCATGTTGGCCAGGATGTTCTTGATCTCTTGACCTCGTGATCCGCCTGCCTTGGCCTCCCCAAGTGCTGGGATTACAGTTGTGAACCATTGCACCTGGCCCTTCAACCCTATAATTTCTATTTCGTTGCTTTTAATAATTTTTATCTTTTTAGTGATATGCCCTATTTGGTGAGACATTATTCTCTCATTTTCCTTTGGTTATTTAGGAATTGTTTCCTGTAGCTCTTTGAACATGTTTAAAATAGCTGATTTAAAGTCTTTGCCTAGTAAGTCCAAATCTGCCCCAGCCATCCTACCCCTGAACAGTTTCTCTTGACTGCTTGCTTGTCCTCCATTGTATAGGCCATAGTTTTCCTTTCTTTGCATGCCTTATAACTTTTTTCTTCAAAACTAGCCATTTTGTATTTATTTATTTATTTTTATTTTATTTTATTTTTTTGAGAAGGAGTCTCACTCTGTCACCCAGGCTTGAGTGCAGTGGCATGATCTTGACTCACTTCAACCTCTGCCTCCCAGGTTCAAGCAATTTTCCTGCCTCAGCCTCCCCAGTAACTGGGATTACAGATGTGCACCACCATGCCTGTCTAATTTTTGGATTTTTAGTAGAGATGAGGTTTAACCATGTTGGCTGGGCTGGTCTCAAACTCCCGACCTCAGGTGATCCACCTGCCTCAGCCTCCCAAAGTGCTGAGATTACAGGTGTGAGCCACCGTGCCTGACCTGAAAACTGGCCATTTAAAGTATCATAATGTATCAGGGAGTGGTGGCTCACGCCAGTAATCCCAGCACTTTGGGAGGCCGAGCCAGGCAGATCATCTGAGGTCAGGAGTTCGAGACCAGCTTGGCCAACATGGTGAAACCCCATCTCTACTAAAAGTACAAAAATTGGCCAGGCGTGGTGGCAGGCGCCTGTAGTCCCAGCTACTGGGGAGGCTGAGGCAGGAGAATCGTTTGAACCCGGGAGGCAGAGGTTGCCGTAAGCCGAGATCGTGCCACTGCACTCCAGCCTGGGGACAGAGGGATACTCTGTCTCTAAATAAATAAATAAATAAAATAATAAAGTATCATAATGTAGCAGCCCTAGAAACAGATTCTCCCCACTCATAAGGATTTGTTGTTATTATTGCTTGTTGTAGTTGCTTTTTATTATTTTTACTTATTTATTTATTTATTTATTTTTATTTATTTATTTATTTTTTTTTTGAGACGGAGTCTCGCTCTGTCACCCAGGCTGGAGTGCTGTGCTGTGGCCGGATCTCAGCTCACTGCAAGCTCCGCCTCCCGGGTTCACGCCATTCTCCTGTCTCAGCCTCCCGGGTAGCTGGGACTACAGGCGCTGCCACCTCGCCCGGCTAGTTTTTTGTAGTTTTTAGTAGAGACGGGGTTTCACTGTGTTAGCCAGGATGGTCTCGATCTCCTGACCTCGTGATCCGCCCGTCTCGGCCTCCCAAAGTGCTGGGATTACAGGCTTGAGCCACCGCGCCCAGCCAACTTATTTATTTGTATTATTATTTGAGACAGGATCTTGCTCTGTTTCCCAGGCCACTATAGTGGCATGATTGTGGCTCACTGCAGCCTCCAACTCCCGGGCTTAAGGGGTCCTCCTGCCTCAGGCTTCTGAGTAGCTGGGACTATAGGTGTGCACTACCAAGCTCAGATAATTTTATTATTATTATTATTATTATTCTTTTGAGACAGCGTCTTGCTCTGTTGCCCAGGCTGGAGTGCAGTGGCGCGATCTCGGCTCACTGCAAGCTCCGCCTCCCAGGTTCACGCCATTCTCCTGCCTCAGCCTTCCGAGTAGCTGGGACTACAGGTGCCCGCCACCACACCTGGCTAGTTTTTTGTGTTTTTTAGTAGAGACAGGGGTCACCATGTTAGCCGGGATGGTCTCGATCTCCTGACCTTGTGATCCGCCCGCCTCGGCCTCCCAAAGTGCTGGGATTACAGGCATGAGATCGTGCCTGGCCCATTTTATTATTATTATTATTTTATTTATTTATTTTCTTTTTTGAGGCGGAGTCTTGCTCTGTAGCCCAGGCTGGAGTGCAGTGGCCGGATCTCAGCTCACTGCAAGCTCCGCCTCCCGGATTTACGCCATTCTCCTGCCTCAGCCTCCCAAGTAGCTGGGACTACAGGTGCCCGCCACCTCGCATGGCTAGGTTTTGTATTTTTAGTAGAGACGAGGTTTCACTGTGTTAGCCAGGATGGTCTCGATCTCCTGACCTCGTGATCCGCCCGTCTCGGCCTCCCAAAGTGCTGGGATTATAGGCGTGAGCCACCGCGTCCGGCCTATTATTATTTTTTTAAGGGATTAAGTTTTACTGTGTTGCTCAGGCTGGTCTTGACCTTCTGGGCTCAAGCAATCCTCCCACCTCATTCTCCCAAATTGTTGGAATTACAGGGGTGAGCTACTGCACCTGGCCTGTAGTTGCTTTTTAAAAAAGAGACTTTTCTGAACTATTCCTGTAATATCTGTGTTCTTTGTCATGTTTGGCCACTGAAGTGTCTGTTCTCTGATTTTAGTGGTTAGCTAATGAATGGAGAGAGATTTCCTTAAACTGGAACAACAACAAAATCTTCTAGTCTTTGCCAAATGGCTCTGTGTGCCTGATGAGGCACAACTTTAACACTCAGATAGACAATTTACAACTCTACCTTAGCCTTCCCTTCCTGCTGGTGCAGCGTTTCAAGACTTCAAGGTCAGCCAGAGGTGAAAAGCTTGGGGCCTTCTCAGAACTTTCCCAAGCATGTACACAACCCTACATAGGCCAATGGCTTTCTACCTTCCCAGGAATTTGTTGGAATATTTCAAGGCTTCAAAAGATATCTCCATCAGATTTTCCTTTTAAGATTTTTTGTTTTTTATTGCTTACCCCAACTGTTATCCATTGCCTTCGGCAGTAGCAACATTAAAACAAGCGTACATTTTTTTTCTTTACAAATGTTCCCTCTTCCACTCCGTGTTAGTCCATTCTTGCATTGCTATAAAGGAATACTTGAGGCTGGGTATAAATAAAAGAGGTTTAATTGGCTTATGGTTCACAGGCTGATAAGCATGGTGCCAACATCTGCTCAGCTTTTGGTGAGGGCCTCATAGCAGAAGGTGATGGAGACAGCATATCACCTGGCAAAAGCGGGAGCAAGGAGGTGCCACACAGGTGGTTTTTTTTTTTTTTTTTTTTTTTTTTTTTTTTTTCTGAGATGGAGTCTCACTCTGCCACCCAGGCTGGAGTGCAGTGGCGTGATCTCAGCTCACTGCAACCTCCGCCTCCTGAGTTCAAGCGATTCTCCTGCCTCAGCCTCCCGAGTAGCTGGGACTACAGGCATGCACCACTGTGCCTGGCTAATTTTTGTATTTTCAGTAGAGACGGGGTTTCGCCATGTTGGTCAGGCTGGTCTTGAATTCCTGACCTCAAGTGATGCGCCCACCTTGGCCTCCAAAAGTGCTGGGATTGCAGGCATGAACCACTGCACTCAGCCTGGGTGTTACATTTTTTTGTTGTTGTTTTTGATACAGGATCTCAGTATCATCCAGAGTGGAGTGCAGTGGCACAATCCCGGCTCACTGCAACCTCCACCTCCCAGATTCAAGCGATTCTTCAACCTCAGCCTCCTGAGGAGCTGGGGCTACAGGTGCATACCACCACACCCGGCTAATTTTTGTGGTTTTTTTTTTTTTTTTTTTTTTTTTTTTTGTAGAGGTGGGGTCTCACCATGTTGTCCAGGCTGGTCTCAAACTCCTTAGCTCAAGCAATCCTCCTGCCTCAGCCTCCCAAAGTGCTGGGATTACAGGTGTGAGCCACTGTGCCTGGCAAGGAATTACATTTTAATATGAGATTTGGAGAGGAAAAACATCCAAATCTTTCCTTCAACTATCAGAGATTTTCAGGGCTTTGCCAGTTCTGAAAAGGAAAGACAACTATTCTGTGTGGGGTCTTCCCAGACATCACTTAACAATCATAGAATGGGCTGGGCGAGGTGGCTCACGCCTGTAATCCCAGCACTTTGGGAGTCCGAGGCGGGTGGATCACGAGGTCAGGAGATCGAGACCATCCTGGCTAATACGGTGAAACCCTGTCTCTACTAAAAATACAAAAAATTAGCCGGGCGTGGTGGTGGGCCCCTGTACAGTCCCAGCTACTTCGGAGGCTGAGGCAGGAGAATGACGTGAACCCGGGAGGCAGAGCTTGCAGTGAGCCAAGATCGCGCCACTGCATGACAGAGCGAGACTCCATCTCAAAAAAAAAAAAAAAATCATAGAATGACTCTTCTTTGGGTAATAAGGCTTGAATGAGTTCTATTCTCATTCTGCTTCCTCCCTGTGGGAAATGTGGGCTGTTACTTTCTAGGGTTCCTGCTGAGCTAGGGAATGGGAGATAGGACTAGGGTAAGTCAAAATTCCTCAAGTCTTGACGTTTTTATCGAGAGTCACTTTTCTTGAATAAATGCTCCTTGAGTTTCTGCAAGCCTTTGGAATTTCCAGAATTGTGAAAAAACTGATTCTTTTTTTCAAAGCCCATGTTTTGTTAGTTTTTCATTGCTTTTATGGAGGGGTGGAATTTTTGAATTCCTTTTTTTTTTTTTTTGAGAAGGAGTCTTGCTCTGTCTCCCAGGCTGGAGTGCAGTGGCGCATCTCTGCTCACTGCAAGCTCCACCTCCCGGGTTCACGCCATTCTCCTGCCTCAGCCTCCCAAGTAGCTGGGACTACAGGCGCCTGTCACCACACCTGGCGATTTCTTTTTTTTTTTTTTCCAGTAGAGACGGGGTTTCACTGTGTTAGCCAGGATAGTCTCCATCTCCTGACCTGGTGATCCACCCGCCTCGGCCTCCCAAAGTGCTGGGATTACAGGCGTGAGCCACCGCGCCCGGCCTTTTTTTTTTTTTTTTTTTTTGAGATGGAGTCTTGCTCTGTCGCCCAGGCTAGTGTGCAATGGCGCCATCTAGGCTCTCTGCAACCTCTGCCTCCCGGATTCAAGGGATTCTCCTATGTCAGTCTGTCTTCCAAGTAGCAGGGATTACAAGTGCCTGCCACCACGCCTGGCTAATTTTTGTATTTTTAGTAGAGACGGGGTTTCACCACGTTGGCCAGGCTGTTCTCAAACTCCTGACCTCAAATGATCCACCCACCTTGGCCTCCCAAAGTGCTGGGATTACAGGTGTGAGCCACTGTGCCCGGCCTGAATTCTTTAATCCACCATTTTGTTGATGTCAACTGGATACAATATTTTTCTTTTTTTTTTTTTTTTGAGGCGGAGTCTCACTCTGTCGCCCAGGCTGGAGTGCAGTGGCGCGATCTCGGCTCACTGCAAGCTCCGCCTCCTGGATACAATATTTCTTACCACACTTCTTCCCCAGAGCAATCATGCAAGAAATGTGTTGCTGCCCCTATCTTACAAGGGAGGAAACTTGTTCTCTCTTTCTTTTGTGTATTAGTTCAGCAACCATGAGAGAAATCAAGAGAGCTGTGGTTTTTTTGCACATAAAAGACTTGATAAGCATAGTAGCTCTGCTCTTCAAATGCAGCAGGTTACAGGCGTCTATGTTCTGGTTGCTCAGCCATTTCTAGACAGTTGCTCTCACCACTGCCTTCCAGCCATTAAGCAGGAGGAACAGGGGAAGAGATCATGCCTGTCTTTTCCACATATCCACCAGTGCCCACTTCCCTTCCACTGGCTGGAATTGGTCATAACCAGCTGGCAGATGGCTCTCTGCCTCTCTTTCCCTTCAAGTGTGAAATAAGAACGTCAATGATATTGAAGTTATACATTTGACTACTGTAACAACAACAACAACAACAAAACACAAAATAACACAGCCTGAATAACACAGAAGATGTAATGTCTCACCCTGAAAGTCTTCACAGGTGATTGGGATGGAGTATGGTGGCTCCATGTCAACGATTCAGGCTCCTTCTGTCTCGTTGTGTCCTCTATCTGCTGGTCCAAGACAGCCCTCAATTGTGCATTCCAGTGAAATGAGAGAAAAAGGGAAAGTTCTTATTCCTTACTTTAAGGGATGACTCAGAAATTGAGTATAATTCTGCACAGTCCAAGTAATGATGTAGGCAAAAAAAAAAAAAAGAGAGAAAGGAGGCTGGGTGCAGTGGCTCAATCCTGTAAGACCAACACTTTTGGAGGCTGACACAAAAGGATCACTTGAGCCCCGGAGTTTGAGGCCAGCTTGGGTAACATAGTGAGAACCCATCTATACCAAACATTTAAAAATTTTGCTGGGCATGGTAGCAAGCACCTGTAGTCTTAGCTACTTGGGAGGCTGAGGCAGGAGGATCATTTGAGCCCAGGAGTTGGTGAGCTATGATAGTATCACTCCACACCAGCCAGGGTAATAATGAGAGACCCCCCGACCTCCCCCCAAAATAAATTGACTATATTATTTCCACTCACATTCCATTGGCCAGAACTTAGTCACATGGCCACACCTAGCCGCAAGGGAACCTGGGAAATGTAGTCTCTGATTGGGCAGTCATATGCCAGGCTAAGGCTTCTGTAACTGTCCAAGCTGGGAGAATGGATCCTACCACAGGCATCCCTCCTGAACCATAGATTGGCAGGAGTTGCACAACATTTTATGTGATATAAAGTAATGATGACCAGAGGCCACATGGTGTCATGGTTTAAAACAAGGGTTCTGAATCTAGATTCTGATGAGGTCACCTAATGTACTGAGTACCTGGGAAGACAAGGGATAGCCCATTTCTAAGACGCATTTGTCTCACTTGTAAAATAGGCCAAATAACCTCAAAAGGTGTGGTTGTGAAGAATAAAAGACAAGTGCTTGGTGCACTGCAAGTGCTCAGATCTGAAAAGTGGCTTCCTGGCCGGGCATGGTGGCTCACGCCTGTAATCCCAGCACTTTGGGAGGCCGAGATGGGCGGATCACGAGGTCAGGAGATTGAGACCATCCTGGCTAACACGGTGAAACCCCGTCTCTACTAAAAATACAAAAAATTAGCCAGGCATGGTGGCGGGTGCCTGTAGTCCCAGCTACTCGGGAGGCTGAGGCAGGAGAATGGCATGAACCCGGGAGGTGGAGGTTGCAGTGAGCCAAGATCGCGCCACTGCAGTCCAGCCTGGGTGACAGAGTGAGACTGTCTCAAAAAAAAAAAAAAAACACCGAAAAGAAAAGTGGCTTCCTTTGTAATTCACCATTGCCTGGAGAGAGAGCCAGGACATGTGTTTTCAAAGTTCATTTTTTTATGCTGTGGACCCCAGGGACTTTTTTTTTTTTTTAGAGACTTGCTCTGTCACCCAGACTGGAGTGTGGTGGTGGTGCAATCTCAGCTCACTGCAGTACCTGCTTCCCAGGTTCAAGCAGTTCTCCAGCCTCAGCCTCCCAAGTAGCTGGGATTAAAGGCATGCACCACCATGCCTGGCTAATTTTTGTATTTTTAGTAGAGTTGGGGTTTCACCATGTTGGCCAAGTTGGTCTTGAACTCCTGACCTCAAGTGATCCACCCACCTTGGTCTCCCAAAGTGCTGGGATGACCAGAGTGAGCCACAGCACCTGGCCCCCAAAGACATTTAGCTCAGTGTTTGGTTGAGTTCATCCTTCTTCCTCCACATGTCTGAGCACCCCACCTCCATCCCCCATTCCCTCCTGGATCCTGTTTTTCTCCCAGCCCACCATGAAGAAAGGTCGTTTATCCCCTGGGTTTGCTGCGCAGGAATGCTAAGAATCAGAGGTATAGCTCTTGGCTCCAAGTCACACAGCCATTCCAGGGCAAAATCAAGGTGTAAACACAGCCTCCCAGTTCTGGAATTTTTCTTGGGCTTGGGGCTTGCACCCACACACCATATAACTCACCTGTCTCCCATTCTTCCCCAGAGTGGGGTCAACAGTGGATTGGTCCGCGCCAAAGACTCCATCACCAGCTTGAAGGAAAAGACTACCCGGGTTAACCAGCACGTGCAGACTCTGCAGGTGTGAGGACACCCTATGTCCAACACCTGCCCTTCCTCCAGGGCTAAGTTCCCTGCTTGGAGCCTGCCTCCAGTGGAATGCACCCATAGCTCAGTTGGGGAGCTTGAGGCTCAGAAGGGAGAGGAACCTTCCCAGGCCCAGATCTTCTTTTCCACAGGCTGTCCCCTTGTGTCCTTGGCTAACCTCTCCTCCTTCCATGCTCCAGAGTGAGTGTTCTGTGCTGAGCGAGAATCTGGAGAGAAGGCGGCATGAGGCAGAAGAGTTGGAGGGGTACTGCATTCAACTCAAGGTGAGCCAGTGGGATGCAGGAGTGGGTGGGGAGAGGGGAATGGGAATAAGAAGAGGGTGGAAGAAAGAGGGGAGGAGGCTGGGCGCAGTGGCTCACATCTGTAATCCCAGCACTTCGGGAGGCCGAGGCGGGCAGATCACCTGAGGTCAGTAGTTTGAGGCAGCCTGGCCAACATGGTGAAACCCCATCTCTACTAAAAATACAAAAATTAGCCAGGTGTGGTGGCGGGCACCTGTAATCCCAGCTACTCGGCTTAGGGAGGAGAATCACTTGAATCCAGGAGGTGGAGGTTGCAGTGAGCCAAGATTGCGCCACTGTACTCCAGCCTGGGCGCTGGAGCAAGACAGTCTCAAAAGAAAAAAAAAAGAAAAAAAGAGGGGAGGAATGGAGTGGGTGGATCGACAAGAGGTGGGAGGAAGTGGAGGGATACCACTCTGGCACGTCTGGCTAAGGAGGAAGCCATCCCTTTAGCCAAGGAAATGAGCTGGTGAGTGTGTCTTATATTGAGGGGCTAGGAGGCCTGGAGCCTGTATGGAAATAGACAGGCTAAGGGTTGGGAGGCAGAACTGAAATGGGAAGGCAGGGCCCTCGCCCTGGTGTCTGACCCAGGAGAACTGCTGGAAGGTGACGCGGTCTGTGGAAGATGCTGAAATCAAAACCAATGTCTTGAAGCAGAATTCTGCCCTGCTGGAGGTAAGGACTGGGGGAAGTCCCAGGATTTGTGGGAGGAGGTCATATGCGGGAGGGACTCAAGATACACTTTTAGGTGGAACTCCCCGCCCCGACACCACCACCACACTGCGCCTGCGTGCACACAGTCATCCTTAGAACCCACTGATAAGAGGGATTCAAATGAGGCTCCAACACCCAGATGGGGGACTCTTGCCCTGCAGTCACATTCAGGTCCCAGAAAGAGACTCGAGCTGGACTTCAAGTGAGAAGGCCTGTCCTGTCCACATGCTCACTCATTTTCCAACAAAATGCTGAGAAAGCTTCAGTTGTTCTTGCCAAGTGGCCGGGACTGGTATTTGACGCCTGGAAGGCTTGGAGGGCCGGGTGGATACCTGGAGGCAGGCTGTGGGAGGTTAGCGGGAATTGGAGTCCAACTGGGCCTCAAATGGTGCCTCCCCTCCCTAATGACAGCCAGTGGGACTTCCAACATCCTGTCCCCACAGGCGTTCTACTTCCAATCTTGGGGAGTACTGGAGCGAATTTGGGGGTAGAGGTGGTTGCGGGAGGAAAGCGGCTGGACGCTATGACCCCGTCCTGTCCTCTCTTACCGACCAGGAGAAGCTGCGCTACCTCCAGCAGCAGCTGCAGGATGAGACGCCGCGACGGCAGGAGGCCGAGCTGCAGGAGCCGGAGCAGCAGCAGAAGCCGGAGGCTGGCCTCTCCCGGAACGGCCTGGGCCCCGCCGCCACGTCCCAGGGCTGCCCCGGCCCGCCAGGGAGTCCCGACAAACCCTCGCGGCCTCGCGGCCTGGTCCCCGCAGGCTGGGGAATGGGGCCTCGGGCAGGTGAGGGCCCCTACGTGAGCGAGCAGGAATTGCAGAAGGTGTTCACCGGCATCGAGGAGCTGAGGTGGGCAGGACCTAGGGGCGGGGCCTCGGAAACGAGGTGGGCGGGGACTCAGGGGTGGAGCCTCGAGGAGCTGCGGTGGGCGGGACCCAAGGGACGGGGTTCTCAAGGAGAGGCATGGGTGGAGACTCAGGGAGCCTCGTGGAGCTGAGGTGGGCGGTGATATCGGTGGAGCCTCGAGAACCTGAGGTGGGAGGGGACATGGGAGGAGCCTCGAGGAACTAAGTTGGGCAGAGGCGTGGGCAGTCTTCAGGAGCTGCAGTGGGCGGGGACACAGGGGAGGAGCCTCAAAGATTTTTTTTTTTTTTTTTTTTTTTTTTTTTTTTTTTTGAGACGGAGTCTTGCTCTGCCGCCCAGGCTGGAGTGCAGTGGCCGGATCTCAGCTCACTGCAAGCTCCGCCTCCCGGGTTCACGCCATTCTCCTGTCTCAGCCTCCCGAGTAGCTGGGACTACAGGCGCCCACCTCGTCGCCCGGCTAGTTTTTTGTATTTTTTAGTAGAGACGGGGTTTCACCGTATTAGCCAGGATGGTCTCGATCTCCTGACCTCATGATCCGCCCGTCTCGGCCTCCCAAAGTGCTGGGATTACAGGCTTGAGCCACCGCGCCCGGCCGCCTCAAAGATTTTAACGGGAGGACGACAAGCCTGGGGTCTCCAAGAGCAGAGGAGGGAGTGCCCCGAAGCAGTGACCTGAGCAAGGGAGGGACAGAATAATGAATTTTTGAGTTCTGGGCTGCTGGGAGGCAGGTCCAGGCCTGGTGAAACTGAGGTGGGCGGGGCTTGGGAGAGGAGCGGTCCTGGAGGCACCAAGTGGGGCAGCGTAGGGTGGGCAGTGCCTTGGGGGGCAGTGTGTGGAGGAGCCCAGGTAGAGGTTGGGGACCTGACCAGGGAAGGGTCAAGACAGCCCGTAAAGTAAGGGGATAAAGGCGGGGCTCTGGAGGACAGGACCAAATTTCACCAAATGGAGGGTGCAAGAAAATTTGGAGACCTGGGTGGGTCTGGAGCCACCGGCATGGTCTCAGTGGGGCGAGATAGGTGAGTCCTGTTCCGCCTATATCGTGGGGACAGATGGGGACCTGTCCAAGCCTAGCCCCGACCCATTCCCCCTCTCTGCCCCTCCAGGAGAGAGGTGTCCTCGCTGACCGCCCGGTGGCATCAGGAGGAGGGGGCGGTGCAGGAAGCCCTGCGACTGCTCGGGGGCCTGGGCGGCAGGGTCGACGGCTTCCTGGGCCAGTGGGAGCGGGCACAGCGCGAGCAGGCACAGACGGCGCGGGGCTTGCAGGAACTGCGAGGTCGGGCGGACGAGCTGTGTACGATGTAAGGACTGGGTGGCCAGTGCTTGGGAAGACCAGAAGGGGCAGGGCGATCCCAACCCAGGGGCGGGGCCTTGAGGGAAATGGGTAGGCCAATCAGCTATGGCCAGGCATTCAGGAACATATACTGGCATGGGGAAACACCAATTAGAGAGCAGGAAGGGTTGCATCAACCCTAATAAGGCCTGAGGGGTGGAATCAATTAGAGAAGGGGTGTGGCCTATACCTTAAAAGGACAAAGGGTAGGGTCAAGAGGGATCCGAGAAAGCCAATTAGAGAACTAGGAGGGGCATTTCAAACAATAATCTACAAAAGGTGGCCCAGTGAGGTGGCTCACGTGTATAATTCCAGCACTTTGGGAGGCTGAGGCTGGCGGATTACTTGAGGCCAGGAGTGCAAGACCAGCCTGGGCAACATAGCGGAGACCCCATCTCTACAAACAATTTAAAAATTAGCTGGGAGTGGTGTGGTGTCACACCATGGTAGTCCTAGCCACTCGGGAGGCTGAGGCAGGAGTGACCGCATGAGCCCAGGAGTTAAAGGTTTCAGAGAGCTATGATGGTGATGCTGCACTCCAGCCTGGGCAACAGAGCCAGACCCTGGCTCAAAATGGTCAATAGATAAATAAAATAACATAACATAACATAAAATACAAAAAGTGAGGCCAGTCAGAGCAGAGAGGGGAGGGTAGGGTGGAGAATCGCAGACCAGATGGAGACATAAGTGGTGGACTAATAATGGGTGGAGTCTTGCCAGGGTTATACCGCTCAAGAGGGAGCTGGCAGCACTGGTTACTCATGCCTCAGGGTGGAGCGGTCAGCAGTGTCTGTGGCTTCACTGAGGAGCGAACTGGAGGGGCTGGGCCCACTGAAACCCATTCTGGAGGAGTTCGGGCGGCAATTTCAGAACTCTCGAAGAGGGCCTGACCTCTCCATGAACCTGGATCGGTCCCAACAAGGCAACTGTGCCCGCTGTGCCAGGTAATGGGGCTAGGCCTGCCTATGGGAGCCTTGTGGATAGAATATTAAAGGAGATGCGGAAGGAGATGGGACATTAGTGAAGGGTGGGGCGCTGTTCATTTGGGAGACAAGGCATTCCAGTGCATGGTAGAAACAGCCAGTCCTGCTGCACTAGAAGCCTCATTTGTTCCCACTCTACAAGGTAAAATCAGTGTCTTGTGGAACTCAAGAGAAACTTGGTATAGACCGGGCACGGTGACTCACGCCTGTAATCCCAGCACTTCGGGAGACCAAAGTGGGTGGATCACTTGGTATCAAGAGTTTGAGACCAGCCTGGCCAATGTGGTGAAACGCCATATCTACCAAAAATACAAAAATTAGCCGGGCGTGGTGGCGTGTACCTGTAATCCCAGCTACTCAGGAAGTTGGGGCATGAAAATCACTTGAACCTGGGAGGCAGAGGTTGCAGTGAGCTGAGATCAGGACACTACACTCCACCCTGGTAGGTAGAGTGAAACTGTGTATCAAAAAAAAAAAAAAAAAAATGCTGGACGCAGTGGCTCACGCCTGTAATCCCAGCACTTTGGGAGGCCAAGACAGGCAGATCACTGAGGTCAGGAGTTTGAGACCAGCCTGGCCAACATGGTGAAACCCTGTCTCTACTAAAAATACAAAAATTAGCTGGGTGTCGTGGTGAGCACTTGTAATTCCAGCCACTCGGGAGGCTGAGGTGGGAGAATCTCTTGAACCTGGGAAGTGGAGGTTGCGGTGAGCCAAGATCGCGCCATTGCACTCCAGCCTGGGCGACAGCAAGACTCCATCTCAAAAAAAAAAAAAGAACTTAGTACATTTTGAGCATCATATTTCCAGTGCATTGTGGGAAGGCTGGGATGTGAACATGAGGGGAGGCAGGGTTTCAGTGCACTGTGGGGGAAGTGAGACCTTGGTGTATTGTGGGAGCCAAGGGATACACCATTTTTGGTCCATTGTGGGAAGGTCCATTGTAGGAAAGGGGGACTCACAATACAACATGAAATCGAGTTTCACTAGTGCATTATGGGAAGCGTTAGTTATAACGGCCTTTCTAAACTCAGGGCTGTCTGGTGCCCTTAGGAATAGTGATTCCGGCCGGGCACGGTGGCTTACGCCTGTAATCCCAGCACTTTGGGAGGCCAAGTGGGAGGATCACCAGAGGTCAGGAGTTTAAGACCGGCCTGGGCAACATGGTGACAACCCATATCCACTAAAAACACAAAAATTAGCTAGGTATGGTGGCGGGTGCCTGCAATCCCAGCTACTCAGGAGGCTGAGGCAGAAGAATCGCTAAATCCAGGAGGCAGAGTTTGCAGTGAGCCCAGATCATGCCACTGTACTCCAGCCTGGGTGACAGAGCAAGACTCCATCTCAAAAAAAAAAAAAGAAAAAAAAAAGGTCCGGGCCCAGTGGCTCACACCGGTAATCCCAGCACTTTGGGAGGCTGAGGTGGGCAGATCATGAGGTCAGGAGATCAAGACCATCCTGGCCAACATGATGAAACCCTGTCTCTACTAAAAATACAAAAATTAGCTGGGTGTGGTGGCACATGCCTGTAGACCCAGCTACTCGGGAGGCTGAGGCAGGAGAATTGCTTGAACCTGGGAGGCAGAAGTTGCAGTAAGCCAAAATCGCGCCACTGCACTCCAGCCTGGGTGACAGAGCAAGACTCCATCTTAAAAACAACAAGAACAAAAAAGAGTGGTGATCCCAGAGCACTATGGAAACCAAGGGACAGCTGGTGCACAGTCCATGCTGGGAAGGTTGCATAGGGTGCATACTGGAAAGGAGGCCAAATGGAGGCTGTGCAGGTGAGCATGGGGTACCCTGGACTTCGTACTGGACCTCTTTATCTGGTGACCGCCCCTCCCCCAGCCAGGGGTCGCAGTTGTCCACGGAGTCCCTGCAGCAGCTGCTGGACCGAGCGCTGACCCCACTAGTGGACGAGGTGAAGCAGAGGGGCCTGACTCCTGCCTGTCCCAGCTGTCAGAGGCTACACAAGAAGATTCTGGTACCAGGGAATATGGGCCACCATGTCCCACTTTACTTTTCTGTTGGGGCAAGGAGAAGGGAGCCCCGGACTCAAGGGTACTGCTGGTGTGTGGCAGGAAAGGAAGGGCAGAGCTGGGAGCAGCAGGCACTGGGGGAGGACTTGGCCCTAATGCATGGGGAGACGGACAAGCAGTTTGGTGGTGAGTGAGTCACAGGCCAATCATGACGAAACCTCGGAAGGTGGACTTGGGCCTAAAGCATGATGGGACATTGGATCTAGTGCATTGTGGGACACGAGACAGATACCAGTCTAAAGCTTCATGGAATATAGGCCTGATTTTCTCTAAATTTTTAGAGAGGCAGTGCATTGTACAAGATCATTGGGGTCAGCTATATTGAGGTAAGATAGGAGACCCAGTGACTGTAGGTCCCAGTTAGCTGATGTGTTATGAGAAATGGAACCACAGCTCTTCCTGGGGCATTGCAGAATACACTCAGCCCAGTAGTTGGTGGAACTTGAGCCCTAGTGCACTGTATTATGGGATATTGACCTAATGTCCTATGGGATTATGTTGTAGTGGGTGAGACAGACAAGTGAGGCATTGTAAGACATTGATGTGGCCGAGCTCTACAAATAATACATGAGAGGACGTGGGGCTTGGTGCAGTTGGACATAGAGAACTAGGGCACTAAGGACTGTTTTTTGTTTTCTTTTGTTGTTGTTGTTATTTGTTTGTTTTGTTTTGTTTTTGAGACGGAGTCTCGCTCTGTCACCCAGGCTGGAGTGCAGTGGTGCAATCTCAGCTCACTGCAAGCCCCGCCTCCTGGGTTCACGCCATTCTCCTGCCTCAGCCTCCCGAGTAGCTGGGACTACAGGCACCCGCCACCACGCCTGGCTAGTTTTTTGTGTTTTTAGTGGAGACAGGGTTTCACTGTGGTAGCCAGGATGGCCTCGATCACCTGACCTCGTGATCTGCCTGCCTCAGCCTCCCAAAGAGATGGGATTACAGGCATGAGCCATCGCGCCCGGCCTTTTTTTTTTTTTTTTCTTGAGACAGAGTCTCACTCTGTTGCCCCAGGCTGGAGTGCAGTGGCACCGTCTTGGCTCATTGCAACCTCCACGTCCCAGGTTCAAGAGATTCTCATGTCTCAGCCTCCTGAGCAGCCAGGATTACAGGCATATGCCACCACGCCCGGCTAATATTTTACTTTTAGTAGAGACAGGGTTTCACCCTGTTGGCTAGGCTGATCTCGAACTCTTGACCAAAGTGCTGGGATTACAGGTGTGAGCCACTGCACTCGGCCAGGACTTTTGTGTGAGAGGTGCTGGTCTAATGGATAAGGAGATGTGGGATTTTCTAACTTATGGGATGTAGGAGGCCACCACATGGTAGGATACTGGGGCACATACACATATCAAATGTAGGATAGTTCATGAGCTTAGGAGACAGATGATGGACACTGATTTAGTGCTTGCTGGGACATAGGTCAATGCATCATGGGACCGACAATAGGACAGACATAGGTTTAGTCCACAACGGAATCTGGAGACCAGTGCATTGTGGGATGCTGGGGTCAGTCTCAAGCTCAAGGCATGATGGGAAACTCTGAGGGAGAAATGTGGGCCCCATGGGACCCTACGCTTTGCCCTCCACAATCCAGCTCCCCCTCCACCCCCAGCCCAGTCCAGCAAGCCCAGCTACGCCTACGCTCCTCTCCCCAGGAGCTGGAGCGCCAGGCCTTAGCCAAACACATCAGGGCAGAGGCCCTGAGCTCCACCCTTCGGCTGGCCCAAGACGAGGCCCTGCGGGCCAAGAATCTACTGCTGACAGACAAGATGAAGCCGGAGTGAGGAAGGAGGCTGAGGGCGTGGGAGGAGGGTGAGATCTTGGGGAAGGGGCCTGATCTCTCCTTCCACTCAAACACCCCAGCACCTAGCCATGTTGCCATCAACTCCCCACTGCCTCCCCACTGACAGGGAGAAGATAGCCACTCTGGACCATCTATGTTTGAAGATGCGCTCCCTCCACGATCATCTCGGCAACCTGCCACTTGAGGGGTCCACAGGAACAATGGGGGGAGGCAGCAGTGCGGGAACCCCCCCAAAACATGGGGGCTTAGCCCCTGAACAATAAATGGCCCCTCATGCTCGCATTAATTCTGTCTGCTTTTTTGGCACCAGAGGGCTAGTGAATTGCCCACACACCATGAACTCCCTCTATGCCCAATGTGATTTATTTATTTTAATTAATTTGATTATTCTTTTTGAGATAGATTCTCACTCGGTCGCCCAGGCTGGAGTGCAGTGTCGTGATCTCGGCTCACTGCAACCTCTGCATCCTGGGTTCAAGCAATTCTCCTGTCTCAGCCTCCCGAGTAGCTGGGACTACATTCGCACACCATCACGCCCAGCTAAGTTTTTGTATTTTCAGTAGAAACAAGGTTTCCCCATGTTGCCCAGGCTGGTCTCAATCTCCTGAGCTCAGGCAATCTGCCTCGCCTTGCCTTGTAAAGTGCTGGGATTACAGGTGTGAATCACCGTACCGGGCCCACTGTGATCTATTTAATTTTCAGCAAACAAGATGTCATGGTCCCCAGAGAGGCGCTAATGGTGGTACAGTTCTTTCAGATGGCGATGGTGGTAGAAACAAGGTTCTGTGGTGTAGTTTGGGTCTGTCAAGTCAACTTTTTTTTTTTTTTTTTGAGACAGAGTCTCGCTCTGTCGCCCAGGCTGGAGTGCAGTGGCCGGATCTCAGCTCACTGCAAGCTCCGCATCCTGGGTTCACGCCATTCTCCTGCCTCAGCCTCCCCAGTAGCTGGGACTGCAGGCGGCCGCCACTACGCCTGGCTAATTTTTTGTGTTTTTAGTAGAGACGAGGTTTCAGCGTGTTAGCCAGGATGGTCTTGATCTCCTGACCTCGTGATCCGCCCCTCTTGGCCTCCCAAAGTGCTGGGATTACAGGCGTGAGCCACCGTGCCCAGCTAAGTCAACATTTTTTAGGCTGATTATTACTAGATAACTATATTAGTTGTCTATTTTTGTTTTGTTTTGTTTTTGTTTTTGAGACAGAGTCTCGCTCTGTTGCCCAGGCTGGAGTGCAGTGGCGCCATCTCGGCTCACTGCAGGCCCCACCTCCCAGGTTCACGCCATTCTCCTGCCTCAGCCTCCCGAGTAGCTGGGACTACAGGCAACCGCCACCACGCCTGGCTAATTTTTTTGTATTTTTTTAGTAGAGATGCGGTTTCACCGTGTTAGCCAGAATGGTCTCAATCTCCTGACCTCATGATCTGCCCAGCTCAGCCTCCCAAAGTGCTGGGATTACAGGTGTGAGCCACCACACCCAGCCTTAATCACCTTTTGTTTTCTTTTTTTTTTCGGATGAAGTCTCACTCTTTTCTCCCAAGCTGGAGTGCAATGGCGTGATCTCGGCTCACTGCAATCTCTGCCTTCCGGGTTCAAGCAATTCTCCTGCCTCAGCCTCCCGAGTAGCTGGGATTACAGGTGCCTGCCACAATGCCTGGCTAATTTTTGTATTTTAAGTAGAGATAGGGTTTCACCATTTTGACCAGGCTGGTCTCGAACCCTTGACCTCAGGTGATCTGCCCACCTCAGCCTCCCAAAGTGCTGGGATTACAGGCATGAGCCACCGTGCCCGGCCAGATTTTTTAAATTTTTTCTAGAGATAGGGTCTCATCATATTGCCAAAACTGCTCTCGAATTCCTGGTCTCAAGTGATCCTCCTGCCTTAGCCTCCCAAAGTGTTAGGAGGTGTGAGCTATCACACCTGGCCCCCCATTGAATGAATTTAAGAGAGAATGGAAGGCAAATAATTGTATTTATTTATTTATTTTGACACAGAATCTTGCTCTCTTGCTCAGGCTGGAGTGCAATGGTGCTATCTCTGCTCACTGCAGCCTCCATTTCCTGGGCTCAAGCTATTCTCCCACTTCAGCCTCTCCAGTAGCTGGGACTACAGGCTTGAGCCACCACACCTGATTACTTTTGTTTATTTATTATTTTGTTGTTGTTGTTGTAGTGCTGGAGTCTCACTATGTTGCTTGGGTTGGCCTTGAACTCCTGGACTTAAGCAATCCTCCTGACTCAGCCTCCAAAAGTGCTGCGATTACCGGCATGAACCACCGTGCCCGGCAGATATCAATGATGAGATGTGCTGCAAAGTGGAGTGCAGAAATGGGCTGGTAGACAGTGGGAAAAGTGGGAAGTACAGAAAATCCAAGATTCACAGATTTATCTGTGTTCAACCAGATGTCCACATTTCAAGTCTTGAAATCCCACTCGTTTTCTTTTCTTTTTGTTTTTTTGAGACAGAGTCTCGCTCTGTTGCCCAGGCTGGAGTGCAGTGGCCTCAAGTCTCAAAGTCCCACTCGTTTTCAATTGACACCCAAACCTTCATATTAGAAACTTGTGCTGGATGTGGTGGCTCACGCCTGTAATTCCAGCACGTTGGGAGGCCAAGGTGGGTGGATCACTTGAGGTCAGGAGTTCGAAACCAGCCTGACCAACATGGTGAAACCCCGTCGCTACTAAAAATACAAAAAAATCAGCTGTGTGTAGTGGCGCACACCCGTAGTCCCAGCTACTCAGAAGGCTGAGGCACAAGAATCATTTGAACCCAGGAGGTGGAGGTTGCAGTGACCCGAGATCGTGTCACTGCACTCCAGCCTGGGTGACAGAGTGAGCCTCTGTCTCAAAAAAAAACTAGCCGTGCACCGTGGCTCATGCCTATAATCCTAGCACTTTGGGAGGTCAAGACGGGCAGATCACAAGGTGAAGAGTTCAAGACCAGCCTGGCTAATATGATGAAACCCATCTCTACTAAAAACACAAAATTAGCCAGAGGTGGTGGCGTGTGCCTGTAATCCCAGCTACTCGGGAAGCTGAGGCAGGAGAATCCCTTGAATCCAAGAGGCAGAGGTTGCAGTGAGCCGAGATCACACCACTGCACTCCAGTCTGGGCGACAGAGCAAGACTCTGTCTCAAAAAAAAAAAATTAGCCCGGCATGGTGGTGCACCCGTAATCCCAGTTACTCGGGAGGCTGAGACACAATAATCGCTTGAACCCAGGATGCGGAGGTTGCAGTGACCAAAGGTCATGCTACTGCACTCCAGCTGGGGCTACAGAGTGAGACACTTGTCTCAAAAATAAATAAATTAATTAAATTAAATTAAATTAAATTAAATTAAATTAAATTAAATTAAATAGAAACCTGGCAATACTCAAAATTCCACTTGGTATGCCACTCTGCCGCACATAGTTACATTTTGTGGTGGATTTTCAGTAATATGGTACTGTATATACAAGGAATATAAAAATATAAAAATCTTTTAGGGCTTCCAGAGAAGCTCTCTGGCTTTCTGACTGACTGGAGGTGACAGTTTAAAGATCTGAGCTTGGCTGGGTGTCACAGTTCATGCTGCCATCCCAGTGCTTTGGGAGGCTGTGGTAAGAGAATCACTTGAGTCCAGGAGTTCAACACTAGCCTGGGCAACATAGCAAGACCCTGTTAAAAAATAAATAAATAAAGTAGCCAGTAGTGCACACCTATAGTCCTAGCTATTTGGGAGGCTGAGGCAGGAGGATTACTTGAATCCAGGAGTTTGAGGTTTCAGTGAACTGTGATTGTGCAACTACACCTCAGCCTGCACAACAGAAGGAGACCTTATCTCCAAAAATAAACAAACAAAAAAACAAAAAAATCCCAAGCTTCTAATGTCCTTTCAGTAGGCATCTCAGGGTACTCAGAAGACACCACTGCAGGCCGGGCACAGTGGCTCAAACCTGTAATCCCAGCACTTTGGGAGGCCGAGACGGGCGGATCACGAGGTCAGAAGATTGAGACCATCCTGGCTAACACAGTGAAACCCCGTCTCTACTAAAAAATACAAAAAACTAGCCGGGCGAGGTGGCGGGCGCCTGTAGTCCCAGTTATTCCGGAGGCTGAGGCAGGAGAATGTCATGAACTCAGTGGGCGGAGCTTGCAGTGAGCGGAGATCAGCCTGGGCAACAGAGCGAGACTCCATCTCCAGAAAAAAAAAAAAAAAAAAAACCCAAAATGCAACTAAAGCATACTCAGCCAGGCATAGTGGCTCACCCCTGTAATCCCAGTGCTTTGGGAGGCCAAGGCAGGAAGATTACTTGAGTCCAGGAGTTTGAGACCAGCCTGGGAAACATAGTGAGACCCCATCTCTGCCAAAAATAAAAATGAGGGCTGGGCTCGGTGGCTCAGGCCTGTAATCCCAGCACTTTGGGAGGCCAAGGCAAGTGGATCACTTGAGGTCAGGAGTTCAAGACCAGGAGTTCAAATCCCATCTCTACTGAAAATACAAAAGTGGCCAGGCGAGTTCACACCTGTAATCCCAGCACTTTGGGGGGCCGAGGCGGGCGGATCACGAGGTCAGGAGATCGAGACCATCCTGGCTAACATGGTGAAACCCCATCTCTACTAAAAACACACACAAAAAATTAGCCAGGCGTGGTGGTGGGCGCCTGTAGTCCCAGCTACTCGGGAGGCTGGGGCGGGAGAATGGCATGAACCTGGGAGGTGGAGCCTGCAGTGAGCCGAGATCGCGCCACTGCACTCCAGCCTAGGTGACAGAGCAAGACTCCGTCTCAAAACAAAACAAAACAAAAATACAAAAGTTAGCCAGGTGTGGTGGCGTGTGCCTGTGTTTCTACTCGGGAGGCTGAGGCAGGAGAATTGCTTGAACTCAGGAGGCAGAGGTTGCAGTAAGGCAAGAGGGCGCCACTGCACTCCAGCCTGGGCCACAGAGCGAGACTCTGTCTCAAAAATAAATAACATAAAATAAAAATTAGCTGGGCGTGGTGGAGCATGCCTGTGGTCCCAACTACTGGGGAGGCTAAGTTGGGAGGATTGCTTGAGCCCAGGAGCTTGAGGCTGCAGTGAGCCATGATCACACCACTCTACTTCCACCTGGGTGTCAGACCAAGACCCTGTCTCAAAAAATAATAATAGATAAATAAATGAATAAACAATTCCCCAAAACCCACCTTTGAAAAACTCCTTCCTATTACAAAATCTGTGTCAGTCAGGGTATATTCAGGAGACAGAAATCACACTGGTTATTTTAACCGAGATGACCGAATATAAATAAATTTAGGTATTAAAGGATTGGTAACTAGGAAACTGAAAAGGCAAAAAGAGGACCCTGTGGTATTGTGGTGGCCGTAACTACAGGAAACAGCATTATACTGGTCCTGCTGTCACAGGACGCACCCCAGAAACTAGGGTTTAGCCTGAGAGGTCAAGTGGGTTCTTTCCTTCACACGGGAAAGGATTCAAGAACAACAGGAGTTCAAGACCAGCCTGTGCAACATAGTGAGGCTCTGTCTATGCTAAAAATAATTTTAGGCCGGGCGCGGTAGCTTACCCCTGTAATCTCAACACTTTGGGAGGCCGAGGCCGGGTGGATCACTTCAGGTCAGGAGTTTGAGACCAGCCTGACCAACATGGTGAAATCCTGTCTCTACTAACAATACAAAAATTAGCTGAGTGTGGTGGCACGCACCTCTAATCCCAGCTACTTGGGAGGCTGAGGCTGGAGAATCGTTTGAACCCAAGAGGTAGAGGTTGCAGTGAGCCAAGATCATGCCATTGCACTCCAGCCTGGGCAACTCCGTCTCAAAAAAATAAATAAATAAAAATAAAAATAATTTTAAAAATTGGCCAAGTGGGCATGGTGGTTGGTGCCTACTTGTAGTCCCAGCTACTCGGGAGGCTGAGGCTGAGGGGTTGTTTGAGCCTGGGAGGTCGAGGCTATAGTAAGCCATGAACTACTGCAGTGTAGTCTGGGTAACAGAGTGAGACCTTGTCTCAAAAAAAAAAAAAAAAAAAAAAAAAAAAAAAATCAAGAGCGAGTGGATACAGTAAAGTGAAAGCAAGATTATTAAGAAAGTAAAGGAATAGCCAGGCACTGTGGCTCACGCCTGTAATTCCAGCACTTTGGGAGGTGGAGGCGGGCGGATCACCTGAGGTCAGGAGTTCGAGACCAGCCTGACCAAAATGATGAAACCCCCCCCATCTCTACTAAAAATACAAAAATAAGCCAGGCGTGGTGGTGGGCACCTGTAATCCCAGCTACCCGGGAGGCTGAGATAGGAGGATCGCATGAACCCGGGAGGCAGAGGTTGCAGTGAGCTGAGATCGCACCATTGCACTCCAGCCTGGGCAACAAGAGCGAAACTCCGTCTCAAAAAAAAAAAAAAAAAAAAAAGTTAAGGAAAAAAAGGGACCAGGTGCAGTGTCTCACCCCTGTAATCCCAGCACTTTGGAGGCCAAGGCAGGCGGATCACTTGAAGCCAGGAGTTCAAGACCAGCCTGGCCAACATGGCGAAACCCCATTTCTACTAAAAACTACAAAAACTGGCCAGGCGCTGTGGCTCATGCCTGTAATCCCAACACTTTGGGAGGCCGAGGCAGGCGGATCACCTGAAGTCAGGAGTTCGAGACCAGCCTGACCGACATGGAGAAACCTCATCTCTACTAAAAATACAAAATTAGCCGGGCGTGGTGGTGCATGCCTGTAATCCCAGCTACTTGGGAGACTGAGACAGGAGAATCGCTTGAACTTGGTAGGTGGAGGTTGCGGTGAGCCAAGATCGTGCCATTGCACTCCAGCCTGGGCAACAAGAGTGGAACTCCATCTCAAACAAACAAAAAAAAATAAAACAAATACAAAAATTAGCCAGGCATGGTAGTGTGTGCCTGTAGTCCCAGCTACTCAGGAGGCTGAGGCACAAGAAATGCTTGAACCTGGGAGGTGGAGGTTGCAATGAACCGAGAATATGTCACTTCACTCCAGCAGCCTGGGCGACAGAGGGAGATCCTGTCTCAAAAAAAAAAAAAAAAAAAAGGGAAGGAATGAACAAGTGGCTACCCTGCAGGTAGAGTAGTCCCAAGGGCTATTGGTTGACTATTTTGATATATTTTTATGGTTATAGTTATTTTTTGATTATATGCTAAATAAGGGTGGATTATGCCTGAGTCTGGGTAAGGAACAAGGAGCTCCCAGAACCTGAATTTTCTCCCCTATCCAGATGATGATGAGTAACTTCTCAGCATGGCCGTGGCATTTGTAAACTGTCATGGCGTGGGTGGAAGTGTTTTTGGCATGCAAGTGCGTTCTAATTAGTGTATAATGAGCAGTGAGGGTAGCCAGAGGTCGCTTTCATCCTGTCTTGGTTCCAGCTGGTTTTGGCCAGTTTCTTTTACTGTCTCCCGTGTTATCAGCAGGGTCATGGTCACGTGTTGTCTTGGAAATTAGTCCTGCCAAATTCCTACTTTATTCCCCTCTCAGACATTACATAGGCCTCCTTAATCTTTTTTTTTTTTTTTTTTCTGAGACAGAGTTTCCCTCTTGTTGCCCAGGCTGGAGTGCAATGGCAATCTGGATTCACCGCCACCTCCGCCTCCTGAGTTCAAGTGATTCTCCTGACTCAACCTCCCGAGTAGCTGGGATTACAGGCATGCGCCATCATGCCCAGCCAATTTTTTGTATTTTTAGTAGAGACGGGGTTTCTCCATGTTGGTCAGGCTGGTCTCGAACTCCTGACCTCAGGTGATCCCCTTCCTTGGCCTCCCCAAGTGCTGGGATTACAGGCATGAGCCACTGTACCCGGCCTTTTTTTTTTTTTTTTGAGACGGAATTTTGCTCAGTCGCCCAGGCTGGAGTACAACGGTGAGATCTTGGCTCACTGCAGCCTCTGCAGTGAGCCACCGCACCAAGACCGCCCAACCCTAATCTTATTATGCAAATGAATCCTCCTCATGGCCAGAGCCCGCTTGCCTGCTCATTACAGTATGCTGTGGCTGGCAGAGAAGGGAAGATGGAGCCACCATATTGAACATGTCTAGTCCCTAGTTCCTAGTTCCTGCCAGGCCGGCATTCACCCATGCAAGCTCCCAGCTTGCTGATCTATCTCTGCAGCTCAACTTTACAAGCCGCTCTTTGTTAGAAAATGACTTGGGGCTGCTTTTCATTAAAAAGAAAAGCCTTACCAAGGAATTCCATGCCCTATCAGTCTAAGTGATTTCTTTTTTTTTTTTGTATTCTTTAGTAGAGACGGGGTTTCACCGTATTAGCCAGGGTGGTCTCGATCTCCTGACCTCGTGATCCGCCCATCTCGGCCTCCCAAAGTGCTGGGATTACAGGCTTGAGCCACCGCGCCCGGCCTGGTCTAAGTGATTTCGTCTTAACTCCTACATCACCTTGACCTGGATCCTCTTCATGAGCGGGAACTGGAGTGGCTTTTTTGGCTCAGCCTGCCGCTGGTGACTTCTCAGAGAGGGAGCGTGGGAGCAAGCGAGTGCAGGAACTGCAGGGAACAAACGCTGGAGCCGGCCAGTCACTCCTCTCTGGTGGGAGCAGGCTCTGTGCAGGAGCGTCCAAGCCCCTGCCTTCTCCGCACCAGGATTCTTGACTGGTGTCCAGGAAGAATTAGGCCACACGAACGGATTGTAGGGTAGTGTATGGGGAGGATTTTATTGGGTGAGCGGAATGGAGACCAGGGGAGGGTGCGGGAAGAAGATGATCGTTCCCTCAAGCGGCCCCATCTGAAGTCAGCCCTGTCTATCCATCCGTAGTCTCTGATGCTCAGTCATCAGCCGCTTGTGTTACTCTGCCAGCTGAAGCCTTTTAGTGGGCACAGGATAGGGGTGTGGCAGGCCAAAAAGGCAACATTTGGATGGAAAAATGGGGTCAGCTGTTTTCACTTAGGGCTGCGGTTCCAGGCTTAAGGATAGGGTTTCCCCAGGACCCCAGCTGTTCTGTATCAGTCTGGGTATGATGAATGCTATGCAGCCAGGTAGTTGTTTGTATATCTTGTTGATATTTTTCTCTATTTGACCTGAGGTGTTTTTATAGGTACAGCAGGTTTCATTAATTACATTCGTTCCCCTAGACCATACTAATTACTAATGTTCCATTAGACCATAGATAGACTAATACTAACCTGCTACCTATTACTACATCTGTTACAGACAAGGGACAGTCTCAATTTATCTAAACTGTCCTCCAGTCTATGGGACAGCAGTGTACAGAGGAAAGAAGTAAAGTTTTGTTTTGTTTTTTTCTGAGACGGAGTCTCTCTCTGTCACCTAGGCTGAAGTGCAGTGGTGCGATCTTGGCTCACAGCAACTGCCTCCCAGGTTCATGCCATTCTCCTGCCTCAGCCTCCAGAGTACCTGGGACTACAGGCGCCCGCCACCACGCCTGGCTAATTTTTTGTATTTTTAGTAGAGACGGGGTTTCACCATGTTAGTCAGGATGGTCTCGATCTCCTGACCTCGTGATCCGCCCGCCTCGGCCTCCCAAAGTGCTGGGATTACTGGTGTGAACCACCGCGCCCGGCCAAGTAAAGAAGTAAAATTCTGAAGAGTTGCCTCATGATGGGTAAATCCTCCCCTTGGGGCCAACAAGTTGATGGCAGCCCCAACTCCAGCCAAGATAAGGCCAATTACCTGCTTAGCTCTTGGGTGAGTGATGTCATATAACTATATATTAGAGGGCTTTGCCTGTCCTGTTATACATTGACCCCTGAACCAAACATTATCAATACACTGTTAACCATGGGTTTTATGATTTCAAATGAAAGAAAAGTTATTTGGAGGCTGACTGAATGGGTGGGTATCTGACAGGGGTTTGTTCTGTGTCCCCACCCAAATCTCATCTCAAATTGCAATGCCTGTAATCCGCACACATCTGTACCCACCCAAATCTCATCTCAAATTGTAATGCCCGTAATCCGCACACGTCGAGGGAGGGTGCAGGTGGGAGGTGAAGGGATCATAGTGGTGGTTTTCCCCACGCTGTTCTTGTGATAGTGAGTGAGTTCTCACAAGATCTGATGTTTTGTTTTGTTTGTTTGTTTGTTTGTTTTGAGGCTTGAGCCACCGCACCCGGCCTGTTTTGTTTTTTTTGAGATGGAGTTTTGTTCCTGTTGCCCAGGCTGGAGTGCAATGGTGCAATCTCGGCTCGCCGCAACCTCCGTCCCCCAGGTTCAAGCGATTCTCCTGCCTCAGCCTCCCTAGTAGCTGGGATTACAGGCGCCTGCCACCACGCCCAGCTAATTTTGTATTTTTAGTAAAGATGGGGTTTCTCCATGTTGGTCCGGCTGGTCTCGAACTCCTGACCTCAGATGATCCCCCTCCTCGACCTCCCAAAGTGCTGGGATTACAGGCGTGACTCACCGCGCCCGGCCTGAGATCTGATGGTTTTAGAAGGCGGTTTTCCCTGTGCTTGCTCGCTCTGTCTCACTTGCCACCACGTGAGATGTGCCTGCTTTCCCTTTCTCTATGATTGTAAGTTTCCTGAGGCCTTCCCAGCCATGCAGAACTGTGAGGCAATTAAAACTTTTTTCTTGGCCAGGCGTAGTGGCTCAAGCCTGCAATCCCAGCACTTTGGGAGGCCGAGACAGGTGGATCACGAGGTCAGGAGATCGAGACCATCCTGGTGAACACGGTGAAACCCCGTCTCTACTAAAAAAATACAAAAAAACTAGCTGGGCGAGGTGGCGGGCGCCTGTAGTCCCAGCTACTCGGGAGGCTGAGGCAGGAGAATGCCATAAACCTGGGAGGCGGAGCTTGCAGTGAGCTGAGATCCGCCCACTGCACTCCAGCCTGGGTGACAGAGCGATACTCCGTCTCAAAAAAAAAAAAACAAAAACAAAAAAAAACTTTTTTCTTTATAAATTACCCAGTCTCGGCTATGTCTTTATAGCAGGGGGACAACGGACTACTACAGTGTCCATATAGCCAAAGGTATCCATTGGGAGTACAAACCCATGTGGGATGGGAGTTAAGAAGGCTGAGTATCTCTGTTAACTAAGGCAGGCTTTGGTTTAAGCACGAATGGGATAAGAATTTCGGGGGAGGCCGGGGCCGGTGGCTCACACCTATAATCCCAACATTTTGGGAGGCTGAGGTGGGCAGATCACTTGAGGTCAGGAGTTTGAGACCAGCCAGGCCAACATGGCGAAACCTCATATCTACTAAAAGTACAAAAATTAGCTGAGTGTGGTGGCGGATGCCTGTAATCCCAGCTACTCAGCAGGCTGAGGCAGGAGAATTATTTAAACCCAGGAGTTGGAGGTTGCAGTGGGCCAAGATCACCCCGCTGCACTCTAGCCTGGGTAACAGAGCGACACTCCATCTCAAAAAAAAAAAAAAAAAAAAAAAAAAAAAAAAAAGAGAGAGAGAGAGAGAGGAAAGAAAAAAGAAAAAGAATTTGGCAGGAAAGTGGTAATTTAAAATAACGCCATTATTATGAGAGGCAGCTATGGGAGTAGAAAAGGGCACAGTTGTCTGGAGAGGGACTAAGACCCTCCAAGGGAGACAAGAAGAATTGTATTTGATGGTACTATCAGGGCAAAAATGTGTGGCATTTACTTGACAGGTAGTGTTAGAAGATCCTGCCCTGGCCAGGCACGGTGGCTTACGCCAGTAATCTCAGCACTTTAGGAGGCCGAGGCGGGCGGATAGCCTGAGGTCAAGAGCTCTAGACCAGGCCGGGCGCGGTGGCTCAAGCCTGTAATCCCAGCACTTTGGGAGGCCGAGATGGGCAGATCACAAGGTCAGGAGATCGAGACCATCCTGGCTAACACGGTGAAACCCCATCTCTACTAAAAAACAAAAAAAACTAGCCGGGCGAGGTGGTAGGCGCCTGTAATCCCAGCTACTCGGGAGGCTGAGGCAGGAGAATGGCGTGAACCCGGGAGGCAGAGCTTGCAGTGAGCTAAGGTCCGGCCACTGCACTACTCCAGTCTGGGCCACAGAGCGAGACTCCATCTCAAAAAAAAAAAAAAAAAAAAAAAAGAAACATCATTGTTGGCCAGGCATGGTGGCTCACGCCTGTAATCCCAGCATCTTGGGAGGCTGAAGTGGGTGGATCACCTGAGGTCAGGACTTGGAGACCAGCCTTGTTGGCAGAAGAGCTGAGGCAGGGCTTGCTTGTCTGACATAATGTAAAAGAGTCTTGGAACACGTCCTGGGTCCAGAGTCTAAAACCCCTCATGGCCTATGGAACACCAAGCTCTGTGCCGAAGGGTGGAAGACTGCCCTGCCACACTGGAATCTAAGCCCAGGGCATAAAACCCCTCGTGGCTTGGAGAGAACCCAGGGCTCAGGGCATAAAACCCCTTGGAGCCTCTGGAATGTATCCAGACTCGCTGGCCCCTTGCTCCTTGCTCTCCCAGGATCATAAATTAATGTCACTTGAATTAGAAGAACCTGTTCTCCCTTATCTCAAGTAGCAGAGCATATGCTAAACCGTCACAGCTACGCTTGCACCGCTACCTTTCTACCCCCACGTCCGCACGTCCGCACGTCCTCACCACCTGCTTCTTTGTTTGATTACCCATAAATAGTGTGGGCTCCCAGAGCTTGGGGCCTTCACAGCCTCCATACTCCAGCCTATGCACTCTTAATTTGTTTTGTCTTATTCCTTTGACTCTGCCAGACTTCTTGCCCCCACGACCTGGTGTTGGGTCTGATCACCGTCTGATCACCCCAACAAGCCTGGTCAACATGGTGAAACCCCGTCTCTACTAAAAATACAAAAATTAGCTGGGTGTGGTCGTGAATGCCTGTGATCCCATCTACTTGGGAGGCTGATGCAGGAGAATCGCTGGAACTCAGGAGGAAGAGGTTGCAGTGGGCCGATACAGTGCCACTGCACTCCAGCCTTGGTGACAGAGCAAGACTTCGTCTCAAAATAAATAAATAAATAAATAAATAAATAAATAAATAGGCCGGGCGCAGTGGCTCATGCCTGTAATCCCAGCACTTTAGGAGGCCGAGGTGGGCAGATCATGAGGTCAGGAGATTGAGACCATCTTGGCTAACACAGTGAAACCCCATCTCTACTAAAAATACAAAAAAAAAAAAAAAAAAAAAAAAAATTAGCCAGGCATGGTGGCAGGCGCCTGTAGTCCCAGCCACTTGGGAGGCCGAGGCAGGAGAATGGCATGAACCAAGGAAGCGGAGCTTGCAGTGAGCCGAGATCACGCCACTGCACTCCAGCCTGGGCGACAGAGTGAGACTCCATGTCAAAAATAAATAAATAAAATAAAGTAAAAATAAATAAATAAATAAACAAAAATAAAAAAATAAAGTATAGAGTGTTACAACTCTGTCAGTCCCCATATAACACCCCCATGCTGCCTATAAAATAACCTGTGGGCTGGGCACGGTGGCTCACACCTGTAATCCTAGCACTTTGGGAGGCCAAGGTGGGCGGATCACGCGGTCAGAAGATCTGTCCTCCCCCACCCTGGTCCTCACCTCTTCCACCCCTCCCTGCCCAAGAGCATAGCAGACACCACACACCCAGCTCACACATCTTTATTAGCCTGGATATCAGGTGGCCAAACAGGCTGCCCCTGTCCTGTGTCAGCCAGCTGTGGCCATCTTCACCCTCATTCCCCGGAGAGGCCAGCTGCCTGCTGGAAGGAGTCAGAAGTCGGTGGATGTCATTGATGTCTTGGAGGCCCCAGTCTGGCGGGAGAGAAATCCACACCTGTGCCTGGAGTCCTCCTTCCCTGACCCTCTGAACCGGCGCTTAAAATGCTGTCCTGCCTGGAACAGGGAGGCCACATCCAACAGTGCGTCCTCAATGTGCTGCCCCAGCCTGTGGGAATCCTGGAAGGAGAACGGTGTCAGAGCCAGGGGAAGCTGGGGGACGGGATCCTGGAGGCTGAGAAACAAGAGGGCTGGGGGCCTGGACTCCTGGGTCTGAGGGAGGAGGGGCCGGGGGCCTGGACTCCTGGGTCTGAGGGAGGAGGGGCCGGGGGTCTGGACTCCTGGGTCTGAGGGAGGAGGGGCTGGGGAACCTGGACTCCTGGGTCTGAGGGAGGAGGGGCCGGGGGCCTGGACTCCTGGGTCTGAGGGAGGAGGGGCTGGGGAACCTGGACTCCTGGGTCTGAGGGAGGAGGGGCTGGGGAACCTGGACTCCTGGGTCTGAGGGAGGAGGGGCTGGGGGTCTGGACTCCTGGGTCTGAGGGAGGAGGGGCTAGGGAACCTGGACTCCTGGGTCTGAGGGAGGAGGGGCCGGGGGTCTGGACTCCTGGGTCTGAGGGAGGAGGTGCCGGGGAACATGGACTCCTGGGTCTGAGGGAGGAGGTGCCGGGGAACATGGACTCCTGGGTCTGAGGGAGGAGGGGCCGGGGGCCTGGACTCCTGGGTCTGAGGGAGGAGGGGCTGGGGAACCTGGACTCCTGGGTCTGAGGGAGGAGGGGCCGGGGGCCTGGACTCCTGGGTCTGAGGGAGGAGGGGCTGGGGAACCTGGACTCCTGGGTCTGAGGGAGGAGGGGCTGGGGAACCTGGACTCCTGGGTCTGAGGGAGGAGGGGCCGGGGGCCTGGACTCCTGGGTCTGAGGGAGGAGGGGCCGGGGAACCTGGACTCCTGGGTCTGAGGGAGGAGGGGCCGGGGAACCTGGACTCCTGGGTCTGAGGGAGGAGGGGCCGGGGAACCTGGACTCCTGGGTCTGAGGGAGGAGGGGCCGGGGAACCTGGACTCCTGGGTCTGAGGGAGGAGGGGCCGGGGAACCTGGACTCCTGGGTCTGAGGGAGGAGGGGCCGGGGGCCTGGACTCCTGGGTCTGAGGGAGGAGGGGCTGGGGAACCTGGACTCCTGGGTCTGAGGGAGGAGGGGCCGGGGGCCTGGACTCCTGGGTCTGAGGGAGGAGGGGCTGGGGAACCTGGACTCCTGGGTCTGAGGGAGGAGGGGCTGGGGAACCTGGACTCCTGGGTCTGAGGGAGGAGAGGCCGGGGGCCTGGACTCCTGGGTCTGAGGGAGGAGGGGCTGGGGAACCTGGACTCCTGGGTCTGAGGGAGGAGGGGCCGGGGGCCTGGACTCCTGGGTCTGAGGGAGGAGGGGCGGGGAACCTGGACTCCTGGGTCTGAGGGAGGAGGGGCTGGGGGAACCTGGACTCCTGGGTCTGAGGGAGGAGGGGCTGGGGGAACCTGGACTCCTGGGTCTGAGGGAGGAGGGGCTGGGGGAACCTGGACTCCTGGGTCTGAGGGAGGAGGGGCTGGGGGAACCTGGACTCCTGGGTCTGAGGGAGGAGGGGCTGGGGGAACCTGGACTCCTGGGTCTGAGGGAGGAGGGGCTGGGGGAACCTGGACTCCTGGGTCTGAGGGAGGAGGGGCTGGGGGAACCTGGACTCCTGGGTCTGAGGGAGGAGGGGCTGGGGGAACCTGGACTCCTGGGTCTGAGGGAGGAGGGGTTGGGGCCTGGACTCCTGGGTCTGAGGGAGGAAGTGCTGGGGACCTGGACTCCTGGGTCTGAGGGAGGAGGGGCTGTGGGCCTGGACTCCTGGGTCTGAGGGAGGAGGGGCTAGGGGCCTAAGCTCCTGGTTCCTGAGGAAAGAGGGAGTTGGTGGGTACACACGTTTGTCTCACCGTTTTTGTGCTTGATTTTTTGCTGGAGATGTGGAAGGTGATCATGTCATCCCCCATGAAGATATAAGAGACACCATAACCATGGTCATCAGCCTGGAGTCAGAAAGAGTGAAGGGAAGAAAATAGCTCCGGTCTCCTCCACCCCCACTACGCAGGAGTGCAGGCCCCCAGCCCCCTCTTTCCTCTAGGGGCCAGCGCGCGTCAGCTCCACTCACAGGCCCGAATCCACCGCCTGAGGAAACATAGTCCGGGTAATTGTGGACGTCAAACAGATGCATTTGCTGAACAGGGATCTGGCTGGTGGACAGCTGCCACTGCTCCGAGTGGACCTGAGGACAGGAGCCCATCACATGTGCAGGACAGAGATCTGCAGTTCCGGCCCTTGGCTCCACTTCACTCCCTGCATCCCTGGCTCTTTCTCATCCCTAAATCCCGGGCCTCCTTCTCCATGACCACGCCCTTCTCCTGGCCATGGCTTATCTGGCCACGCCCCTCATCTTCTCACCAACCACGTCCCTCTCCTCTTTTCCCTCGGACCACGCCCCTCCTCTGACCACGCCCTTTCCTCCTAGCCCCACCCCACCGACCCTCTCCTCTTTTGTCTGCCCAGGTTGACTCTCCGCCTTCTGCCTTTCTTCCTCCGCCTCCAGCGCTCTAACTGACTTCTCTGCTGATGTCCTTTCTCAACATCATTTTTTTTTGAGACGGAGTCTTGCTCTGTCGCCCGGGCTGGAGTGCAGTGGCCGGATCTCAGCTCACTGCAAGCTCCGCCTCCCGGGTTTACGCCATTCTCCTGCCTCAGCCTCCCGAGTAGCTGGGACTACAGGCGCCACCACCTCGCCCGGCTAGATTTTTGTATATTTTAGTATAGACGGGGTTTCACCGTGTTAGCCAGGATGGTCTCGATCTCCTGACCTCATGATCCGCCCGTCTCGGCCTCCCAAAGTGCTGGGATTACAGGCTTGAGCCACCGCGCCTGGCCACCCTTTTTTTTCTTCGAGACAGAGTCTCGCTCTGTCGCCCAGGCTGGAGTTCAGTGATGCGATCTCAGCTCACTGCAACCTCTGCCTCCCGACCTCCGCCTCCCGGGTTCAAAGGATTCTCCTGCCTCAGCCCTCCCAAGTAACTGGGATTATAGGCGTCTGTCACCATGCCCAGCTAATTTTTGTATTTTTGGTAGAGACGAGATTTCACCATGTTGGCCAGGCTGGCCTCGAACTCTTGACCTCAAGTGATCCGCCTACCTCGGCTTCCCAAAGTGCTGGGATTACAGGCGTGAGCCACCGCGCCCGGCCTTGATGAGTCCTTTTTCAACATCACCCTCCTTTCCTGAAGCCGCTCCCTTCTTCCATGGTCTCCCATTTCCCTCTCTAACCCTTTCCCTGTGCCCCAACCTGGGTCAGGAAGGGCGACTGCAGGTGGAGGAATCGGGACACGACGTAAAGCGCAAAGAGGTGGCGGTCGACTCCCTGCCCGCTCATGGCTGCCTTCAGCAGAGCCTGGTGCTTGTCCACTGCCACGCGAAACAGGGTGAGGCACTGTGGGTCCTGGGGTCCCCAGGGAGGTCACAGGTCATGGAAAGACAGGAAGTCGACTTAGTGCTGGGCCTGCGGCGCACCTGGCCTCAACCGAGCTTGCCGCATCCCTGCAAGGTGGGAATATCAACCCCATTTTACAGATGGGGAACTGAGGCTTAAAGAGGGGAAATCATGTGCCCAGGTTCACATAGCCAGGGACAGCCAGGTGGGTTTCTAGGTGTATCTGGCCCCAGAGCCCAAACTCCTCCCATGGAACCACAGTACCTTGTAGGTGCGGCGGTAGGTGTGGGGCAAGGGAGCAGAGGTGAGGGGCGGGTGGGATCTGGGCAGAGGGGGTGCAGGGAATGGTGCAAAGGAAGGTCATAAGGTCACATAGAGGTTAAATGGGCAGAGTTACATTGTAAAAATGGAGTTCCGGCCAGGCGCATCGGCTCACGCTTGTAATCCCAGCACTTTGGGAAGCTGAGGCAGAGAGATCACCCGAGGTCAGGAGTTCGAGACCAGCCTGGCCAACATGGTGAAACCCCGTCTCTATTAAAAATACACACACACAAAAAAAATTAGCTTGGCATGGTGGCGGGCACCTGTAATTCCAGCTACTTGGGAGGCTGAGGCACGAGAATCGCTTGAACCAGAGAGGCAGAGGTTGCAGTGAGCCGAGACTGTGCCACTGCACTCCAGCCTGGGTGACACAGCAAGACTCCATCTCAAAAAAAAAAAAAAAAAAAGAAATGGGGTTCCTTCTTGGGTGCTTCTCCAGTGCCCTATGAGACCACCATGAAAGCAGATATCACACTATGCTGGGCTGGCTCCCCCATCGGTGAGCTCTTTGAAGTCAGAGGCCAGGTCTGATTCATCCCTTATCCCTCGTGCCCCTCATGGAGGCTGGCTTCAGTAGGTCCCATCGATGTTTGCAAGTGGACGAGTGAGTACCCGGAAATGACTGAAGCCTCAAGCGAGGCCTGCACCCACCGTCTTCTCTGTGTCCTCCATGGCCCTCACAAAGTTGCAGGCCTCCCTCGTGCAAGACCGCACCGTCTCCGTCCGGCCTTCCAGGAATAAGCGAGTCATGGCCGACTCATAAGTCAGGCAGAATTGACCCCTGTCCTGGGGGACAAGGAGGAAAAGAGGAGTCTGTCAGCAGGGCTCAGGAAATCTTACAGACTTGACCCATCTCTGTCCAGACCTCCAGCCTCCTCCAGCCAGCCCAAGAATGGTTGGGAGAGAGAATTCAAGATGGCCGACCCACAATGGCTACGACCACAGGGAACTGTGGAGGGGCAGGTCTTGGGGGCTCAGGTGGACTGAGACCCTGAGGGGGCTGTGGTGGGGAACCCAGCTGACCCGGAAGTGGGCCAGTTGCAAGGCGATCTGGATGAAGCTGTCTGAAGAGAGGTGGCAGCGTCGGATGAAGCTCTTGCCAAATAGGGAGAATGGAAAGACATGGCAGTCGACATTTTCAGACAAGATCTTGGCTCCCCTCAGGGCTAGAGAGATGGAGGAGTGGATCTGCCAGAGGAGGAGGGAAGAGGAGTAGTTGGGGTTACAGATAGGGGTAGGGTGAAAGCCAGGAATGAGGCTGGAAGCGAAGGTGGACGTGGAGTTAGGGTTGCGGCAGAATACGGAAATGGGGACAAAGAACAGAAGATAATTGAAGGATGAGACTAAAGATGGGGATGGGGCTGGGCATGGTGGCGCACGCCTGTAATCCCAGCACTTTGGGAGGATGAGGCAGGTGGATCACCTGAGGTCAGGAGTTTGAGACCAGCCTGACCAACATGGCGAAACCTCATGTCTATTAAAAATACAAAAAATTAGCCGGGCGTGGTGGCAGGCACCTGTAATCCCAGCTCCTTGGGAGGCTGAGGCAAGAGAATCACTTGAACCCAGGAGGTGGAGCTTGCAGTGAGCCGAGATCGCGCCATTGCACTCCAGCCTGGGTGACAGAGCCGGACTCCGTCTCAAAAAAAAACAAAAAAGATAGGGATAGGCATGGCAGTGCAGACTGGAACAGGATTGGGGTTGGGCCACAGTTGAAGCTGGGGTTGGGAATGGAGGAGGGACTGAGAGTGGTTTGGGAATGGAACGGGGAAGGGGTTGGATATGGAAAGTGAATTGGAGTTGGGTATGGGTTGTGATTGGAGGTGGGGTCGTGACTGAGTACAGGATGGGGTTGGGGTTGGGTATGGGGTGGAGTTAGGATGAACACGGGAGTGAATTCAGGTGTGGTGGTGGTGTTGGGATGGGATTGGGCATGGAGTAGGGGTTGGTGCTGGGGTTGGACAGTGGTGAGTTTTGAGTCTGAAGCGAGTAGAGATGGGGCTGGGGTTGAAGATGGGATTGGCAATGGGAGGAGGGTTGGAGTTGGGGCTGGGGATGAGGTTCGTGTTGGGGTTTGAGGTTGTAGATGCATTTGGCCTGATTTGGAGATGGGGGAAGTGTGAGTTTCCGGTTGGGGGTCGAAATGGGGTTGATTTTCAGGTTGAGATTGGGGGTGGGGATGAGTTTGGAGTCAAGGCTAGGAATCCTGAGACTTGGAGGAGAGGCCCAGAAACCCAGCCTCACCTGGTCTGGAAGGTCCCATTGCAGCCGCTGGGGCTGGGGTAGTGTGGGGTCCGGGTGCCCCTTGCAGTGGCCGTCTGTTGAGTAGCCCAGCTGAAAGCATTCTGTAGCCAGAGTGAACTGTGGATAAACAGAGGCTGTCAGAGTCCCTTCCTCCCTGTGGACTGAGGCCATCTAACCAGGACCTCTTTTCATATGGCTCTTTTTGGGGTAGGGGGAAGTCTCTGAGAAACAGAAACCTCTGATGTTCACAGATGGGGTCTCAGGTTCATGTTCCTCAAGAACAGGACTAATACCAATACTCAACCAGCATTTACTGTCCCTGTATTTCTTTTCTTTTCTTTTTGACAGGGTCTTGCTCTGTCATCTGGGCTGGTGTGCAGTGGTGAAATTATAACTCACCACAGCCTCAAACTCCTGGGCTCAAGCTATCCTCTGGAGTAGCTGGGACCACAGGCATGTACCACCATGCCTGGCTAGTTTTTTTTTTTTTTTTTTTAATGTTTTTTGTAGACAGGGTCTCATTATGTTGCCCAGGCTGGTCTCAAACTCCTAGGCTTAAGTGATCCTTCTGCCTTGACCTCCCAAAGTGCTGGGATTACAGGCATGAGCCTGTAATCATCAATCAGCCCAGAGTCATCTTCTTGCTCTGTAACTCCTCGCTGTGGGACTGTGGGAAAATCACTTCCTTCTTTGAGCCCCAGTTACCAATTCATCAAAGGAAGGTCCTCACCCCAGACCCTTTCTTTGCTGGGTGACATTGGGCCAGCCTCTGCCTCTCCCTGAGCCTCAGTTTTTCTTTCTTTTCTTTTCTTTTTTTTTTTTTTTTTTTGAGATGTAGTCTTGCTTTGTTGCTCAGGCTGGAGTGCAGTGGCACAATCTCAGCTCACTGCAACTTCCACCTCCCAGGTTCATGCGATTCTCATGCCTCAGCATCCCGAGTAGCTGGGACTACAGGCACACACCACCATGCCTGGCTACCAGTAGTGACGGGGTTTCACTATGTTGGCCAGGCTGGTCTCGAACTCCTGACCTCATGATCTGTCTGCCTCGGCCTCCCAAATTGCTGGGATTACAGGCGTGAGCCACCGTGCCTGGCCAAGCCTCAGTTATTCTTCTGACCCTAAGGCCCTGGAGAGGATGGTCTTTGGAGATGGGGCGGGGGTCCCCAGAACAAGGGAGGGCTGGCCGCCCTACCTCCCACATGTGTCCTGAGATGGGGCAGTCGGCCCAGGAGTGCTCCACGCTGAGGCCCAGCTTCCCGTTAGAGAAGACGATTAGGGTGAAGGATTTGTCAAACCAGCTGTCGGGGAGAGTTCAGAGGGGTCACCAAGAGCGAGGGGCAGAGGGACCTCGGAGTGCTTTCTGTGGGGCTTGAGGGGGTTTTCTAGATGGGAAGATGTGGGAATCCATTGGGGTGCTGGTGTGGGGATTTCTAGGACCACTGGGGGTCCTCAGTAGTGGCCCTGGAGGTATCTAAGATATGTCTGCGATTTAGAGTTTCGGGATTTTGTTTGTTTGTTTGATGGAGTTTCACTCTTGTCGCCCCAGCTGGAGTGCAGTGGCGCGATCTCGGCTCACTGCAACCTCTACCTCCCAAGTAGCTGAGGGTTCAAGCGATTTTCCCACCTCAGCCTCCCAAATAGCTGGGATCACAAGCACGCACCACCATGCCCAGCTAATTTTTGCATTTTTAGTAGAGATGAGGTTTCACCGTACTGGCCAGGCTGGTCTTGAACCCCTGACCTCAAGTGATCTGCCCCTCTCGTCCTCCCAAAGTGCTGGGATTACAGACATGAGCCACCACGCCCAGTCTAGAGTTTGGAGATTTTTAGAGAACTCACTGAGGAAGGTTCAAGGCTTTTGGGGGTGCTGGGAAGTCAGCGGGACCCCCCTGGGGCCTAGGAATTCAGTGATGCCTGCCAGGCCCGAGAATCTCTAGGTCTGGAAGTCTGGGTCTGGGGCCATGGGTTTGGGGTGCCTGCATTAAGGCCTGAGGATTGAATGGTTCAAGTTCTGAGGCTGAGGTTGCCAAGTCTGGGGTCAGGGCCTAGGGGTCCTGGGTTTGGTGGTCCTCAGATCTGGGGTCTCTGGGTCTGAGGGTCCAGCTCAGGGGTTTGGAGTCTCGGATTTGGGGTCACTGGGACTAGGTTATAGGTCTTGGTCCCAGGTCTCCAGGTCCCAAAGCATTGGGTCTGGGGTCCTCAGCTCTAGGCAGCCGCTGGTCTACAGACTCTGCAGGTGTGGGCTCCAGGGTCTAGCTGTCTACTGTTGGGGGTCCTAGGTCTGGATTCTGGGGTGCCACGTCTGGGGGCCCCATCCCAAGACTGACTCACCGGTCATGGCCCCGACCAGCCAGCAGGGCATGGGCATAGGCATCCAACGACGCTGCTGGGTCCTCCCTGGTGAGCCCCGCAGGCTCAGCATCCAGTGACACAAAGAAAGCGGCCCCTTCCACTGCCTCCAGGGCCTCTGCTGCCTGGGTCTTCAGGGACGTTCGCACCTGGGCCCATGTGCCCCTGGAGGGCCCGGGATATGCCTGAGTCCATCCTGCCCAGCCGCCACCTGGTCCCACCCTGCCCTTCCACGGCCTCAGGACACTGGCGGCCTCTGAGAGCCCCTGACCCCTGACCCCCGACCATTACCTGGGAGCAGCGGTCAGAGCAGCCAGATGTTCCTCGTGGGGGCAGGCCGGTGAGGGATCATCCAGGATTCGCTGAAACTGCTGCTCCAGGGCCCTCGGGGAAAGCAGGCTGTTTCGGGAGTGGGTCCCCACGCGGAAGAATCGGCCCCGGTGGAAGACAGCCACATGCTGGCTGTCATGGAGGTGGCGGATGTAGTCTGGGGGTGGCGTTGGCAGAAGCGTGGGGACAGGCCAGACACATAAAAATAGCGACCACTTATTATATACTGCTTAGGTGTCATCAGTTGTTCAAAGCACCCTAGTAATCATCAGCACCCTAGGACTTCTGTGTTTTGGAGACAGGATCTCGCTGTCGCCCAGGCTGGAGTGCAGTGGTGAGATCTCAGCTCACTACAGCCTCAACCTCCTGGACTCAGGCAATCCTCCCACTTCAGGCTCCTGAGTAGCTGGGACCACAGGCGCATAGCACCATGCCTGGCTAATTTTTGAATTTTTCATATAGACCAGATCTCACTACGTTGCCCTAGGCTGGTCTTGAACTCCTGGCCTAAGCAATCGTCCACCTCGGCCCCACAAAGAACTGAGATTACAGGCATAAGTCACCGCGCCCAGCTCCTAGGTACAATTATTATCCCACTTTAGTGGAAGCTGAGGCTCAGAGAGGGTAATAACGTGCAGAAGGTCACACAGCAAAGATGCAATGGGTCCCAGCTCAGGCAGGCGGACTCCAGAAAACATGCTCTTAGCCACTAAATTGTTCTGCCTCCATCAGTGGGGACAGGAGAGGGTCTCACCTTTTTGGACCCCTGGAATCCGCGTGGTGTTGAAGATCTTCTCATACTGGGCAGAGCATAAGGGACGCATTCCCATTAGCAAAGTCTGCAGGAAGCCGTGGGCTGTGAGCTGCCTTCCAGGACCCATGTGGCCCAAAGGCCACAGGACCACACCTCCATCCCCAGCCCACTGGGGCCCTCTTACCGGGGTTATCTCTTGGCGGTTCAGGCGGTGGCGGTACAGGAGGAGGGCGTGGACGGCATTCCCAGCGCGAGCTGCCTGCAGAGGCGTGGGTGTGACATACAGGAAGTCCTGGGGACCAGGAGAGGGGACGGCAAAACACCCGGGTCAGGTTTGCCCCTGATGGAGCCACCGACCCAAATACAGGTCCTGACCTCAAAACAGGGCAGAACGATGAATCCCAGATGGTGCGTCCAGATCCAGGTCACTGAGCATGAATGTCACATTCCACCCAGGTACCCCCACCCTAGACCTGGGGCCTATGAACCTCACCCCTCCCCTTCTCACCATCATGTAATAGTTGCTGTTCACCATCAGCGGATTTCGGGAGCGCAGGTACACAAATTCCTCCCACCAGTCACTGACCTGGGAGTGGGGTGGGGAGACACACCGTGAGGGGCCAGGGCCTTGCTGCGGGAGGGACAGTAGGACAGGGAAGGCCCCAGATGTTCCTGTGTCAGGCAAGGAGGATACAGCCAAAGAAGCCAGCCATCGTAGTCAGTAAATAGCAATCGCCTAGAAATCCATCCATGGAGGATCAGTTAGCTAAACCCTGTTACACTCCGACAGTGCAATATTACATAGCTGTTGGAAAGAACAAGGTACAGCTGGGCGCGGTGGCGCCTGCCTGTAATCCCAGCACTTTGGGAGGCTAAAGCGGGTGGATACCTGAGGTCAGGAGTTCAAGACCAGCCTGGCCAACATGATGAAACCCCATCTCTACTAAAAATACAAAAATCAGCCAGGCGTGGTGGCGCACGCCTGTAATCCCAGCTACTCGGGAGCCTGAGGCAGGAGAATCGCTTGAATCCTGGAGGCATTGGTTGCAGTGAGCCGAGATTGTACCATTGCATTCCAGCCTGGGCCACAAGAGTGAAACCCTGTCCCCCCCCCAAAAAAAAAGAAAAGAAAAGGAAAACGGAACATAAATGTAACATTTATAAAACAATAAATATGTGAAATAATATATATATGTGTAAATACATGAAAATGTTGGCCTTGCCAATACCATAATAAAATCAAACAATGAAAAACACAAAAGAGCCCGGGCGCGGTGGCTCAAGCCTGTAATCCCAGCACTTTGGGAGGCCGAGACGGGCGGATCACGAGGTCAGGAGATCGAGACCATCCTGGCTAACACGGTGAAACCCCGTCTCTACTAAAAAATACAAAAAACTAGCCGGGCGAGGTGGCGGCGCCTGTAGTCCCAGCTACTCGGGAGGCTGAGGCAGGAGAATGGCGTAAACCCGGAAAAAAAAAAGGAAAACACAAAAGAAAGCACTGCGTCACAGTTTAGCTGGTCTTGTAGGGTTTGTTTTTGTTGTTGTACATAAAATAATGGTGTGTGTATCACTGGCAGTTGGCTTGGAGGTACAATATACAGGCCAGGAGCAGTGGTTCATGCCTGTTATCCCAGCATTTTGGGAGGCTGAGGTGGGAGGATAGCTTGAGCCTAGGAGTTTGAGACCAGCCTGGGCAACATGGCAAGACCTCATGTCTACGAAAAAGTTTAAAAATTAGCAGGGCTGGGGTGCACGTGCCTTCCCGGATCCCAGTTACTAGGGAAGCTGAGGTGGGAGGATGGCTTGAGCCTGGGAGGTCAAGGCTGCAGTGAGCTGTGATCACGCCACTGTACTCCAGTCTGGGTGACAGAGTGAGACCCCTTTCAAGAAAGAAAAAGGAAAGAAAGAAAAGAAAGAGAAAGAAAGAAAAAGAAAGAAAGACAGAGAGAGAGAGAGAGGGAGGGAGGGAAGGAAGGAAAAGAGAGAGAGAAAGGAGGGAGGGCGGGAGGAAGGAGAGAGAGAGAAAGAAAGATAGAGAAAGAAAAAGAAAGAAAGAGGCCGGGCGCAGTGGCTCATGCCTGTAATCCCGGAGGGAGGAAGGAGAGAGAGAGAAAGAAAGAGAAAGAAAGAGAGAAAGCAAGAGAAAGAAAGAAAGAGGCCAGGCGCGGTGGCTCACGCCTGTAATCCCAGCACTTTGGGAGGCTGAGGCAGGCGGATCACAAGGTCAGGAGACCGAGACCATCCTGGCTAACACGGTGAAACCCTGACTCTACTAAATACAAAAAAAAAAAAAAAAAATAGCCAGCTATGGGAGGCTGAGGCAGGAGAATGGCATGAACCTGGCAGGTGGAGCTTGCAGTGAGCCGAGATCGCGCCAGTGCACTCCAGCCTGAAGGGAAGGAAGGAAGGAGACAGAAAAAAAGAAAGGAAGGAAGGAGAGAGAGAAGGAAGGAAGGAAGGAAATAAGGAAAGAAGATAGGAAAGGTGGGAGGGAGGGAAGGAAGGGAAGAAAAAAACGTGCGTGTGTGTGTAAGTAGAATCTTGTCCAAAAGTGTGAAGAAAAACAAAAATTTAACCAGAAAAGCAAGGCCCGCCGTTCCCTTCTACTTCTCGACATTTCGTCCCCTTCATTGGGTTTGACCAACTGAGCCTCCCATATCGGTGCCCCTTGGGGCTCTGTCGCAGACCCTCTTCCCTTCCCCTCTCACTCTAAGCACAAGTTTTCTCATCCGAGCCCCGTGTCTCAATGACCTACAATGGTAGATCTCACGGTAGCTTCCTCTGCAGCCTCCCACCCTCCAGTCTTTCCCCCACACCAGAGCTGACCCACCCCCTTCCTTGCTCCAAACCCTCCCATGGCTCCCTAGTACCCCCAGGAAAGAGTCCAGGATCCTCAGCCTGGATTTCAGGCCTCTCCCACCACTCCTCACCATTCAACTCCTTTGGGGTTTTTTTGGTTTTTTTTTTTTTTAGTTTGGTTTTTGTTTTTGTTTGTTTGTTTGTTTGTTTGAGACATAGTCTCGCTCTGTGGCCCAGGCTGGAGTGCAGTGGCACAATCTCAGTTCAGTGCAACCTCCCCTGGGTTCAAGCAATCCTCCCGCCTCAGCCTCCCGAGTAGCTGGGATTATAGGCGCATGTGCCACCATGCCCGGCTAATTTTTGTATTTTTAGTAGAGACGGGGTTTCACCATGTTGGCCAGGTTGGTCTCGAACTCTTTTTTTTTTTTTTTTGAGACGGAGTCTCGCTCTGCCGCCCAGGCTGGAGTGCAGTGGCCAGATCTCAGCTCACTGCAAGCTCCGCCTCCTGGGTTTACGCCATTCTCCTGCCTCAGCCTCCCGAGTAGCTGGGACTACAGGCGCCCGCCACGTCGCCCAGCTAGTTGTTTTTTTTTTTTTTTTTTTTGTATTTTTTAGTAGAGACGGGGTTTCACCTGTGTTAGCCAGGATGGTCTCGATCTCCTGACCTCGTGATCCGCCCGTCTCGGCCTCTCAAAGTGCTGGGATTACAGGCTTGAGCCACCGCTCTTGACCTCATGTGATCTGCCTGCCTCAGCCTCCCAAAGTGCTGGCATTACAGGCGTGAGACAGTGCGCCAGGCCTAAGTCCTGGAATTCTGGTTCAATCTTTGGAAGATCAAGGGTGGAGCTCAGAATATTGGAGCATCTATACCCTTAACCTCAACATTAAACATAGAGAGAGAGCATATATATGTTATGAGCATATATATATAAATACATATATATGCTTATATGTATATTTAAATGTTGAGGTTAGGCTACAGATGCATGTGAGCGGGGCTCAGTGTATTGGCCCTTGGGGGCCGGGGCCCAGGATGCAGGCCCGGGGCCAGGCTCCAATCGCGGCAGGGGATGTGTGGGTTGTGGGCGTGTCGTGGGGCGGGGCGTGTAGAACTCGTAAGTGTAGCAGGGCGAGCTCACAAACTTAGCCTTTCAGGTGGGGCCTTGGTGGCAGTGGCGGGACTCACATAATTGGACGCCCACCAGGACTTGAGCCTCAGGTACCACTGCAGCAGTGACGCCTGCAGCCTCAGGAATTCCTGCGCCAGGACCGCGGTCCAGTCAAAGTCCTCGTCGGAGAGGACGGGCCGGACCGACTCCAGGTACTAAAGGGGAGAAGACGGCAGGTCATGCCCGCGGCCCGCCCCGGCCACCCCGGCCCATCTGCACGCTCCCAGGCCCACCTTGCGCACGGTGTCCTGCACAGAGGGCACGGGCTGGCGCGGCAGGGAGCGCTGGTAACTGAACAGCATCGGGTGGCGGCCGGAGAAGATGCGGACCAGGGCCTGGGGAGGAGGAGTTACCGGGTCATTAACCCCTCACCGGGACCAGGGAGTTGAGGGGGGCAGGGGTCGACAGTGGGACAGAAACACAAAGACAAGGACACAGAGACTTAAGAGCATCAGAGACCCCGAGAGAGAAAAGGACAGAGACCGGGGGGGGGGGGGGGGGGGGGAATAGAGACCCAGAGGGGGGGGATAGAGACCCAGAGAGGGGGGGATAGAGACCCAGAGGGGGGGGATAGAGACCCAGAGAGAGGGGGACAGAGAAGTGGGTCCCAGGAGAGCTGGAATAGGGGTGTGCCCCTCCCATACCAGCCAGGTCTTGGTGGGGGAGGACATGGCTCCGTGGGGCTCAAGAAGCCAGCCGTGGTAGGACAGAAGCAGCCTCAGGGCCACGTGCAGTGTGAAGATCAGGGCTCCCCACAAACAGGAGGCAAACAGGGCAGCTGCCAGGACCCCCCGGAGCCCGTGGTGCTGTCCGCCCCTGCAGGGAGAGAAACAGAGGCTGGGCCTAGGTCTCCTGGCCTCAGAATCTCCCTCCCTTCCAGCCCCCTCCAGCCCCTGCACTGATCTTTTGGCTGTTAGACAGAGAAACCCATTTTTGTCATTTTAGTAGGTGTGAGCTCTGTCACCCCCTCCAGCCCGCTCCCACTGTGGCAGCACCAAGCTTCCAAAGTCACTTTCCATGGAAATTGGTAGGTGCTTAATAAATGACAGCCATTATTTCTTTTTTTTTTTTTGAGACGGAGTCTCGCTCTGTCGCCCAGGCTGGAGTGCGGTGGCACGATCTTGGCTCACTGCAACCTCTGTCTCCTGGGTTCAAGCAATTCTCCTACCTCAGCCTCCCAAGTAGCTGGGATTACAGGTGCCCGCCACCAGGCCCGGCTAATTTTTTGCATTTTTAGTAGAGACAGGGTTTCACCACGTTGGCCAGGCTGGTCTCGAACTCCTGACCTTAGGTGATCCGTCCACCTCGGCCTCCCAAAGTGCTGGGATTACAGATGTCAGCCACCGCGCCTGGCTATAATCAGCGTTTTAACAACCCATCCAGGTGATACCAATGCCAGCTTAAATTTAGGAAAAGCTGGTCTAAAGCTACATTAAATCAGCACATTTGTTTGCAAAGTTTGCAAATGTCACCTGGAGGACTTGGGTCAAATGACTTTCCCTCTATAGACTGGGTAAATCTAGCGTTCTGGGAATTTTTTTTGGGGGGGGGTATAGAGATGGGAGTCTCACTATGTTGCCCAGGCTGGTCTCAAACTCCTGAGCTCAAGCCTCCTGCCTCAGCCTTCCGAAGTGCTGGGATTACAAGTGTGAGCCACTGTGCCCGGCATCCCTCTTGGAAATGTCTACATCTGGTCCTGGGTCTGTTCTTTGAAGCCATCTGCACAAAATGTGGACCTTCTTCCCCAGGAGGACTCATCAAAGAACTAGACCTGACATTTCACCTGCACCCGGTTTTCAAACCCTTCCTGAAGATGACAATAACACAATAAAAATAATGCAACCACTCCCAAGAGGAACTCCTGGCACTCTACTGACTATGTGACAGGCATGATTTTTTTTTTTTAATTGAGAAAGAGTCTCACTCTGTTGCCCAGGCTGGAGTGCAGTGGCATGATCTCAGCTCACTGCAACCTCTGCCTCCCGGGTTCAAGCAATTCTCCTGCCTCAGCCTCCCGAGTAGCTGGGATTACAGGCGTCCGCCACCACGCTTGGCTCATTTTTGTATTTTTAGTAGAGACAGGGTTTCACTGTATTGGCCAGACTGGTCTCGAACTCCAACCTCAAGTGATCCACCCACGTCAGCCTCCCAAAGTGCTGGGATTACAAGTGTGAGTCACCATACCCGGACAACAGGCAGGATTTTGATTAATTCTTCTAAGCACTCTACGAAGCAATTATTCATACCCTCATTTTACAGATGAAGGCCTTGAAAATCAAGAATGGTGAGGTCTCTTGACTAAGACTACATGACTAGACATGGGCAAAGCTCTTACTTTTTTTTTTTTTTTTTTTGAGATAGAGTCTTGCTGTGTCACCCAGGCTGAAGGCACAGTGGCACAATTTTGACTCACCGCAACCTCTGCCTCCCAGGTTCAAGTGATTATCCTGCCTCAGCCTCCCAAGTAGCTGGGACTACAGGCATACACCACCACACCTGGCTAATTTTTGTATTTTTAGTAGAGACGGGGTTTCACCATGTTGTCCAGGCTGGTCTCGAACTCCTGACCTCAGGTGATCTGCCCACCTTAGCCTCCCAAAGTGCTGGGATTACAGGTGTGAACCACAACGTTCGACCATTTTTTTTTTCTTTTTTTCTTGAGACAGTGTCACTCCGTTGCCCAGGCTGCAATGCAGTGGCATGATCTCAGCTCACTGCAGCCTTGACCTCCTGGGCTCAGGTGATCCTCCCACCTCAGCCTGCTGGGTAGCTGGGACCACAGGTGAGTGACACCACACTTGGCTAATTTTTTGTATTTTTAGTAGAGACGGGGTTTCACCATGTTGCTTAGGTTGGTCTCAAACTCCTGGGCTCAAGTAATCCTCCTGCTTTGGCCTCCCTAAGGGATTACAGGCATGAGCCACTGTGCCCAGCAAAGCTCGCACTATTTTTTTTTTTGAGATGGAGTTTCGCTCTTGTCGCCCAAGCTGGACTACAATGGCCCGATCTCAGCTCACCAAAACCTCCACTTCCCGGGTTCAAGTGATTCTCCTGCCTCAGCCTCCCTAGTAGCTGGGATTTCAGGTGGCTGCCACCATGCCCAGCTACTTTTTATATTTTTAGTAGAGATGGGGTTTCACCATGTTGGCCAGGCTGGTCTTGAACTCCTGACCTCAAGTGATACACCCACTACGGCCTCCCAATGCCCAATGTGCCAGGATTACAGGGGTTAGCCACTGCGCCCGGCCTCACCTCCTTTTTCTTCATGCTATACCTTTATTAATCTGACCCAAAGTAAGTCTCAGAGGTAACTTTTCTTTAGCAGGTACACCACAATGACAGAAGAACTTACTGGGTGGAGGGAGAGTGATTGGGGGTTACTGGGCTGGAGTGGGGGAACCTCACCAGTCGGGCAGCAACTCTTTGATCTTCTCCATCAGTCCTAAGGAAGGATCCAGCTGGAGGAACCAGGCAAGCTGGATGGCACTGAAGAGGAAAAGCCAACTGAGGGGGCTGGCAGGAAACACACCGGTGAGAAAGTCATTCTGTGGGGAGGAAAGGGCATCCATTCAATCATCTGCCCTCTCCTCTGTTCTGTGCCATCCTCAAACATTATTGAGCACCCAGTGTGTGTTGAGCCCTGAGCTGGATGCTCAAGATCTAGTAGGGAACAGAGAGATCCAGGTCTTGCCCTTAGGAAGGTCAGTCCAGAAGGAAGTAAGTATTAATTGCCATAGGGCAAGAAACAGGAGGAGCCCTGTGTTGGCAAGTTACAGTTCGAGGGCATCAGGGAGGGTTCCCTGGAGAAGGATATTCTGAGGCAAGACTTCAAAGGGGAGGCTGTCAAAGGCAGTACAGGCCAGGTGTGGTGGCTCACTCCTGTAAACTCAGCACTTTGGGAGGTCAAGGAGGAGAATCCCTTGAGCACAATAGTTCAAGACCAGCAGTGGCTCACGCCTGTAATCCTAACACTTTGGGAGCCTGAAGTGAGTGGATCACTTGAGGCCAGGAGTTCAAGACTGGCCGGGACAACATGGTGAAATCCGTCTCTAATAAAAATACAAAAATTAGCTGGGCATGGTGGCGGGTGCCTGTAATCCCAGCTACTTAGGAGACTGAGGCATGAGAATCGCTTGAGCCTGGGAGGCAGAGGTTGCAGTGATCCAAGATTACATTACTGCACTCCAGCCTGGATGACAGGACAAGCCTCTGTCTCAAAAAAAAAAAAAAAAAAAAAAAAAATAGCCAGGCACGGCGGCACACACCTTAGTCCCAGCTACTTGGAAGGCTGAAGCAGGAGGATCCCTTGAGCCCAGGAATTCAGGGATGAAGTGAGCTGCGATGGTGACACTCCAGCCTGGGTAACAAAGTAAGTAAGACCCTGTCTCAAAAAAAAAAAAAAAAAAAAGTCGGGCGCGGTGGCTCACGCCTGTAATCCCAGCATTTCGGGAGGCTGAGACAGGCAGATCATGAGGTCAGGAGATCGAGACCATCCTGGCTAACACGGTGAAACCCCGTCTCTACTAAAAATACAAAAAAAAATTAGCCGGGCGTAGTGGTGGGCGCCTGTAGTCCCAGCTACTCAGGAGGCTGAGGCAGTAGAATGGCGTGAACCCAGGAGGGTTTGCAGTGAGCCGAGATCGCACCACTGCACTCCAGCGTGGGCAAATGAGCGAGAGTCTGTCTCCAAAAATAAAAAAAAAGCAAAATGATCACTGTTCAGAGCAGGGTCTGGAGCTCAGTAAGGCCTTCTAGAAGTACCAGATCATGGAATCAGTGAGGAATGAACAACAGCACTGGGTTACCAACTAAACTCCTTTGGAAGCCTGAGAGAGAGAACTAACATTTAATGAGCACTTACTACATTCCAGGTGCCATTTACAAGGATTAACAATTTAAATTCTCCCCAAACTGTGTTAATTAAGTACTAACATGACCTCATTTTACAAATGACAACACTGGGGTTTGGCCAGGCGCAGTATCCCATGCCTGTAATCCCAGTACTTTGGGAGGCCGAGGCGGGTGGATCATCTGAGGTCAGGTGTTTGAGACCAGCCTGGCCAACGTGGCAAAACCCAATCTCTACTACAAATACAAAAATTGCCAGGCACAGTGGTGGGCACCTATAATCCCAGCTACTCAAGAGGCCGAGGCAGAAAAATCGCTTGAATCCGGGAGGTGGAGATTGCAGTGAGCCAAGATCCTGCCATTGCACTCCAGCCTGGGCGACAAAGCGAGACTCCGTTTCAAAAAAAAAAAAAAAGGCCAGGTGCGATGGCTCATGCCTGTAATCCCAGTGCTTTGGGAGGCTGAGGCGGGCAGATCACGAGGTCAAGAGATAGAGTAGAGGCCATCCTGGACAACATGGTGAAACATCGTCTCTACTAAAAATACAAAATTAGCTTTACGTGGTGGCACACACTTGTAGTCCTACCTACTTGGGAGGCTGAGGCAGGACAATTGCTTGAACCCGGGAGGCAGAGATTGCAGTGAGCAGAGATCAGCAGTGGCTCATGCCTATAATCCCAGCACTCTGAGAGGCCAAGGCGGGTGGATCACCTGACATCAGGAGTTCGAGACCAGCCTCGCCAACATGGTGAAACCCTGTCGCTACTAAAAATAGCAAAAATTAGCGGGGCGTGGTGGTGGGTGCCTGTAATCTCAGCTACATGGGAGGCTGAGGCAGGAGAATCACTTGAACCCGGGAGGTGGAAATTGCAGTGAGCCAAGATTATGCCATTGCACTCCAGCCTGGGCAACAAGAACAAAATCTGTCTCAAAAAAAAAAAAAAAAAGCATTTTTCTCCATGCAATTTTACCACACACAAGTATGTGTGTGCATGTATATATTTGTAGGTCTATAAATATATGTATCTGTGTATGTATGTATTTAAACAAAGGAAAAGGATGGCCACGTTTGTTTGTTTTTTTTTTTTTTTTTTTTTTTTTTTTTTTTTTTTTTTTTTTTTTTTTTTGAGGCGGAGTCTTGCTCTGTCGCCCGGACTGGAGTGCAGTGGCCGGATCTCAGCTCACTGCAAGCTCCGCCTCCCGGGTTTGCGCCATTCTCCCGCCTCAGCCTCCCGAGTAGCTGGGACTACAGGCGCCCGCCACCTCGCCCGGCTAGTTTTTTTTGTATTTTTAGTAGAGACGGGGTTTCACTGTGTTAGCCAGGATGGTCTCGATCTCCTGACCTCGTGATCCGCCCGTCTCGGCCTCCCAAAGTGCTGGGATTACAGGCTTGAGCCACCGCGCCCGGCCTGTTTGTTGTTTTTTTTTTTGAGACGGAGTCTCGCTCTATCACCCAGGCTGGAGTGCAGTGGCGCGATCTCGGCTCACTGCAAGCTCTGCCTCCTGGGTTCACGCCATTCTCCTGCCTCAGCCTCCCAAGTAGCTGGGACTACAGGCACCTGCCACGATGCCCAGCTAATTTTTTGTATTTTTAGTAGAGGCGGGGTTTCACCGTGTTAGCCAGGATGGTCTCGCCCTCCTGACCTCATGATCTGTCTGCCTCAGCCTCCCAAAGTGTTGGGATTACAGGCGTGAGCCACTATGCCCTGCCTGTCTTTATTTTTTCAATAGAGATGGCATCTCCCTAGGTTGCCCAGGCTGGTCTCCAGCTCCTGGGTTCAAGCGATCCTCCTGCCTCAGCCTCCCAAAGTGCTGGGATTAAAGCTGTGAGCCCCCGGAGCCAGGAGTGATTCCATCTGTTGATCTCTGCTGTGTTCTCCATGCTAAAGAGAGCCAGGCCCTTACCGGATGCCCCATAAATATATGGTGAATGAAGAACAATATGAGAAGCTAACACTCAGACCTCGCCATGGGCCAGGACATAAAAGAATTAATTTAGGCCGGGCACGGTGGCTCACGCCTGTAATCCCAGCACTTTGGGAGGCCGAGACAGGTGGATCACAAGGTCAGGAGATCAAGACCATCCTGGCTAACACTGTGAAACCCCATCTCTACTAAAAATAGAAAAAGTTAGCCGGGCGTGGTGGCACCTGTAATCCCAGCTACACGGGAGGCTGAGGCAGGAGAATGGCGTGAACCCGGGGGGCGGAGCTTGCAGTGAGTGGAGATCGCGCCACTGCACTCCAGCCTGGGCGACAGAGTGAGACTCTGTCTCAAAATAAAAAAAAAGAATTAATTTAGTCTTCAAGGCTATACTGTGAGCGAGGTGCTGTCAACATCAATGTTTTCCACGAAGGGAAACTGCAACTCCAAGAGAGGTGCTTGCCCAAGATGACACAGCTACTAAGCCATGGAGTCAGGATTCAGACTCAGTCCTGACCCCACAGGTGTTCAAGACCCCAATTCACACACAGAGGATGTGACAAGGGGGAGGCCCTGTATGGAGACAGTGCAAGAGTTCTAGAACCAGGAACTCTGGGACAGACATGGGTGCTGGTTATACATTGGGCATGGGCATTGTAGAAAGGGACGAAGGGCAGGAGTTTGGGCCAGGCGCAGTGGCTCATGCCTATAATCCCAGCACTTTGGGAGGCAGATCACTGAGGTCAGGAGTTCAAGACCAGCCTGGCCAACATGGTGAAACCCTGTCTCTACTAAAAACACAAAAATTAGCCAGCATCATGGTGCACACCTGTCGTCCCAGCTACTCAGGAGGCTGAGGCAGGAAAATCGCTTGAACCCAGGAGGTGGAGGCTTCAGTGAGCCGAGATCGTGCCACTGCACTCCAGCCTGGGAGACAGAGCAAGACTCTGTCTCAAAAAAAAAAAAAAAAGCTGGAGATGATCCCAGCACTTTGGGAGGCTGAGGTGGGCGGATCACCTGAGGTCAAGAGTTCAAGACAAGCCTGGCCAACAAGGTGAAACCCCTTCTCTACTAAAAGTACAAAAATGAGCTGGGCATGGTGATGGGCACCTGCAATCCCATCTACCTGGGGGTGCCGAGGCAGGAGAATCACTCGAACCCAAGAGGCAGAGGTTGCAGTGAGCTGGGAGAGATTGTGCCACCGCACTCCAGCCTGGGTGACACAGCGAGACTTTGTTTCAGAAAAAAACAGGCTGGGCACAGTGGCTCACGCCTGTCATCCCAGCACTTTGGAGGCCGAGGCAGGTGGATCACCTGAGGTCAGGAGTTCAAGACCAGCCTGGCCAACACTTTGGGAGGCCAAGGTGGGTGGATCACAAGGTCGCGACTTCAAGACCTGCCTGGCCAACATGGTGAAACCCCATCTCTACTAAAAATACAAAAATTAGCAAGGCGTGGTGGTGGGTGCCTGTAATCCCAGCTACTCGTGAGGCTGAGGCAGGGAACTGCTTGAACCCAGGAGGCAGAGGTTGCAGTGAGCCAAGATTGTGCCACTGCACTCCAGCCTGGGTGACAGAACGAGACTCTGTCTCAAAAACAACAACAACAACAACAAAAGAAGCTCGCGATGAAAGGGAGAAATGAGAATTTCACCATAAGGTAAGGATATGGAGTTCTAGAAACTGAAAGTGGGTAGTTTTTGGGGGCCCAGTTCCCCTCTTGTGTGAAAGAAGTGAACAGAAGTTCACAGCAGGTGAGGCTGTGGATCCCGGAAGTGAGCCACGGAGAAATAACTAAAGGGGTCCCGGGAGCAGACATCGAAATTCCCGGGAAAAGTGGTGATAGACTCCCAGAAACGGACCAACTGAAATGCCGGAAGTGAGCCTCAGACATCCAGGAAGCAGAAACCTGGATCCCCGGAAGGAAACCAACCAGCAGCACGCCTCACCCAGAAACGTGAGAGATGCCTTTTCCAGGAGCGCAGGCCAGAGAGGTAGATCTCCTGCAGCACAGGGGCACTGAGTTCCACTTCAGCCCCGTCCGAGGTCAGCGAGGGTCGGAAGCCCACGGCCTGGTGCGCTTCAGCCATGTCACGCTGGAGCCCTGGGAGTCGGGCAGAGTCACTCTTCAGGCCCCCAGCCCCTCCTCCATCAGACTCAGGAGTCCAGGCTCCCAGCCCCTCCTCCTTCATACCCAGATACCCAGTAGTCCAGGCTCCAGTCCCTCCTCCCTCAGATCCAGGAGTCCAGGCCCCCAGCCCCTCCTCCCTCAGACCCAGAAGCCCAGGCCCCAGCCCCTCCTCCCTCAGACAGCCTCCAGCTGCCTCTTTGCGCCGACCCAGGACTAGCTCATCCTTCTCTAAGCACCTGAGGGGTCTTGAGGGTCCTGGTTTATAGACCCGGAGGTTTTGAAGGAAGGACGTCAATTCGGGGCCTCTGGGAACGCATAGAGAGGCCAGAGGGATAGCTCGCGTCAACCCCTTTACCTGCTCTGCCAAGAACATGGTGCGGGGGCAGTGCCCTCCCCCCAATACAGGACTCTGAAGATTCGGGGGTGGGTGGAGGAGGGAAACTGGTCCAGGCTGAGTTGCGGGGTCTTGAGAAAAACATTAGTTTTAGACCCACATGAAACAAACACCTATTAGATATTGACGCTGTCCACCCCATTTCCGCTTCTCATGCCGAGGCAAGGGGGGTGGTGTCTATAAATTCATCCGCTCTGAGGTGGCCCAGCGTCTCCTCCCCCTGCCCGGGCTGGAGAGGATGGGGAAGGAAGCACCCACTGCGCATGCCTCGCAGCCTGGGATGCTGAGACTGTGAGCGGAGGCGAGCATGGAGGACAAGTGATGCAGAGGCTTGCACGCCCAACCCTAGACACAGGACTCCAGCCCCCGCAGGAGCCCGAGCCCCTGGGATCCAATACTTACCACGTTGAATCAGGGGTCCGCTGATCGGATCCTGGGGTCCAAACCCGAGTCCACCCCCGCCCCCGGATTTTGAGCGCCGGCCCCAAATCTCCCGCTTGCGTACGTCCAATCCCAGTGCAAGGAGTCCACCACCGGGTCGACGGGCCTTTGGAGTCCTGCCCACTCCCAGATCACCGTCACCCAGAAACCCCGATTCCTGTCTCTAGTGTCCCTAGCCGGGTATTCAGGTCCGGGTTTTATCCCCGCCAGCTTCCAATCCCCGCGTTCTATCCCCGCCCCCTTAGAGCCACGGCGTCCAATCCCCTCCATCCGTTCGATCCCCAGTCCTCTGTCTCCTTTTACCCGGCCAGATTCTCCACCATTTGGCGGCTCGCATTCTGTGCAGCTGTTCGGAACTCGGGTTTCTGGGCTCGTCACTCGGCGCATTGTCTCTTAGTCTCCTGTCTCTTCGAGGAACAAGGCTCAGCTGGGAGGCCACAGCCCACCCCTAGGTGCATTGTAGTCAGGCGCGTAGGGTGCCGGAGCAAATCTCAGCCCTTTCACGCCAGGGAGGGAGGAGGGATGTTTGGCGGTAAGGAGGGCCCACCAAAACCACCCACGGAAGGTGCATGGATTGAGTTGGCAGGAAGGAGGCGCTACAGCGGGTTGGATTCAAGGTAGACAGTGGGACTTCCGTGAGGGAGAAGCAGCATGGATAATGGAGAAGGGTGTATTAGAGACCCAGCCCCGACTGAGAGGTCGAAATAGGTACAGAGAAGCAGAGACTGAAACACGGAACTCTCGTTTATTCGGCTTTGGGCGTCAGTGTGTTCTTCGTCCAAGCCTGGTCCCTTGTGCTCCTGGGTCCAATCTAGTCAGCCCGGGGAGGGACTGGGGAAGACGGTTTCAGGGGCTGGAGTTAGGGGAGAAGAAACGTGCGGTAGAAGGTCCGATATACGGATAGGCAAACTGAAGCCGAGGAGGGGACGAGCCGTGCCCGAGGTCACCCAGCGAGCTGGGCACTGCGCTGGCCCCCTCGCTGCAGGCCGGAGTCCTGGGAACCGAGCCGGGCTTCCGCCTCGCGCCACCGGCGGCGCCCATAGCTGTAGGGGTCCTGGGGCTCGCGGCTGGCCTTCCCTGAGGGCTCCTTGGTGAAGGCAGAGCGAAACCATTATATGATCGCCAGGCGGTGGGTCCGGCATACGCCCAGGTAACAGACGTGCCCGCGGTGCTGGGGGACCTGGTGCCGGCCTCGCCTGGAGAGGTAGCGTGGGAGAAAACCGGGTTCAAACCGAATTGAGATGGGGCGTGATGGAGGTGGTCACCCAAGCACTCCAAGACCAGCGGGGAGCACTTACAGATCACCTGGCCCGTTCCGCGGCCGGGAGGGGGCGCGCGCCCTTTACGGTCTCCCTCCTGCCCCGTCCCTGCTGCCACCGAGGTTTCTCACCTGGCTGCAGTATCCGCGTCCCCCGGGGGGAGAAGGCGAGGAGCAACAGCAGGATGAGGATGTGGGCAGGGAGGGTCAGGATCCGTGGCCCGTAGTTGCAGCCATACGACCCCATTCCGGCGCCGGGCTGATCGCCTCTGGGTGCGGCTCTGGAGCCAGGAGCCTGGGCCAGTTCCCACTTCCCAGGCGGGGAACACTGAGGCCAAAAGTCTGTGGGAAAAGGCCGCACCACACCAGAGGGGCAGGATTCGAACCCGGGTCCCAGCTTCACGCACCGCGGCTCCGGAGCCCTCACTGGGTGTGCAGGTCACACCAGCTGTCTATCCCCCTAGGAGGTCTGTGGAGACTCATCCACCTTAAAGCATGGGGAAATGGGGCGGGGCCGATGACACCCACAGGTAGAGCTAAGCAGCGGGATTCCACGAAAAGGGGTGGAGGCAGGGAAGCGCTGGCTCTGGTTGTAGATGTGACCTCACCCTCACCCCGTCATCATCTTCAGGAAGCTGTTTAGAGACCCTGGAACCTCGGGGGGCCAGGCAATGCAGGATGAGTGCGCATGTGGCCCCCTGGAGGGTGTGGAGCGAGGGAGACCACAAACACACTTAAGAAGCGCCCCTCCGTTAGAAAACAAGGCCGAGGTGTCAGGCACCTGCCAGTGAGGGCTCCAGATGCACTGAAGCAGGTGTAGCCAGGGCTGTGTCAATGTGGAGGGTGTCCTGGGTTAACCAGGTCTAGTGCACAGTGTTGTGGGGACCCAGGACCCCATGGCCAGGCTCTGAGGGTGGAAGGGTGGGTGCAGACTCCATGCCTGCAGCAGAGGCAGAGGGGCCTCGTCTTCGCCTCTGTAAGATGGGTAGGCCCTGCCACCTTCAAGCTGCAACTCCCACTGACCTCCATGGAGGGCAAGTCCCCAGCCCTAAGCCCCAAGCCATGCTAAGGGAGGAAGCAAGGCCACACCCCCACAAGAAATTCTATCCTCCCCAACATATACCCCCAAACCACTCAGTGTCCCCAGCTGCAGAGGGCTGGGCACAGTTGGGCCTTGGAGGGACCCAAACAGGAAAAAACAGCCAGAGAGGTACAATGTGAGTGTTGGGGGAAGGTAGGGAGACTGTTCTGGGAAACTTGAGGGCTGGCTGTGCTGGAACGCCAACCCCATCCCCACCAGGCAGGAGGACACAGGGGCACCGCAGAGGGGAGGGACGCAGACCCACGAGGGGATGAAGAGTTGGACAAAGACCCTGAGAGAGAGCTGTGGAGGGGAGGGAGCCTGAGAGAGAGCCGTGGAGGGGAGAGACCCTGAGAGCTGGAGGGGAGGGAGCCTGAGAGAGAGCCGTGGAGGGGAGGGAGCCTGAGAGACAGCCGTGGAGGGGAGAGACCCTGAGAGAGAGCTGGAGGGGAGGGAGCCTGAGAGAGAGCCGTGGAGGGGAGGGAGCCTGAGAGAGAACCGTTGAGGGGAGGGAGCCTGAGAAGGAACTAAGTAAGCGGAGCAAGAGGCCTAGCGACGCAGATCCACAGAATGGCAGCCACCAGCAGGCTCCAAGGCCAGTCCCCCCACTGCTCAGGCTGGCACCTCAGCACCTGCGAAGGGAACCCCAAACCTCCTTTGCCCCCAGGAAATGGAACCAGACCCCAGCTGAGGATTTATTGGCGTAAATGCAACCATATAAAAACATAAGTTATGAAAAACACAGTCACGATGTGCCCTCCCCATCCCCCCAGCCCAGGCCCCTAAAACCCCCTTCTGTGGGAAGGAGGGAGAGGAAGGGGGAGCCCCAAAACCGCCTAGGAACGCTCAGCCCCTGGGCCCGTGCAGGGCGGGAGAGCCAGGCCTCAGCGCATCCGGTAGTCAGTGGAGCAGGACAGCTCGCACAGCTGGCCCTTGAAGTCCAGGTCGATGGTGAAGTCCAGGTCCCGCTGTGGGGAAAGGGCGGGCGTGAGGGCGGAACCCACCAGGAGGTGGTGGCAGGGGGTGCAGGCAGGCCATGCGCTGGGTTCCAGCTTTCTGCCCATCTCCACACTGCAGACCCCAACTGCTGGTCCCACCCTAGCAGCTGCCCTGACCCTGTCAAGGGACAGCGCCACGTGGACACCCTCAAGCCCACTAGGTTCACTCAGGAGCGGAGCCTGGCTGCTATCCCTTGCCCTTGGATTTCTCCATCAAGACGTTTCCCATCAGCAACACAGTGATTGCTTCTTTCATAAAAAAGAAACCCTCTCCCAAGCCCACTTCTCCTCAGGCAAACGTTCCAGTGAAACGCAGTGGTCCAGCCTGCTGTCTCCACTTCTCCCAGGCTTCCTGGAAGACCCCCCACACCCTCCAGCACATGAAGAGGGGATCAAGTTGCCAACAGCCCCGAGGACTCCTCCCTCTCCAGTATCTGTTTCCCAGCTAGCGCCATGGTCCCAGGGGCTACATGAGTCTTTGCAGGGGGTGGTCCTGTGGTTGCAGGACGTTTACCAGCCCCCAGCCCCTACATACCAGATGCCAGGAGCACCCCTTCTCCAGAGTGACAACCACAAATGTTTCCACAGATGGTGACAATCGTCCTCTGTGGGGGGGGGCACTGAAACTGCCCAGCTGACAACTGCTGCTGTCACAGGCTCGAGGGCGTCCCGGGGTCCACATTCCATGACTGCCCTGAGTGCCACCCACCCTCGCACCCATGGGCCAGGTCCCACTTTTCCAGCCCAGACCACTCCCAGTGACTCCAGGCTCCAGGCCTTCCATCCTCCGGCCTGCTCAAACCCGCCACACTGGACCTCTCTCTGCCCAGACCCTCTCTCCCAGAAGCCCCCCCAGCTCCCCTGGAAACCCCCTGATCTCAGGTGATGGCAGCTCCTACCAGGTGCTCAGGAGGAAAAAGGGGGAGCGGAAAACAAAAAGCTGCTTTTCTCCTCCTCTCATGCCTCCCACCTGGGCTAGGAAACTCTGTGCACTCTACCGGGGGCTGCCTCTTGCTCTGGAGCTCACCCACGCCAACACCTGTCTGCCCTGCTCCCAGCCTGACAGAGGTCACCTCCAACTGGCATCACCATGTCACTGATCCCCTTGTGTAGACTGGAAGCACCAGGAGGACAGGGCTTTGGCCTGGGTCCCCAGGCCCATCTTCCGGTAAATGCTAAGAAATCTGCTGTGTAGACAGGCGTGGGGCTGAGGGGCTCAGGGACCCGGGAACAGGTAGAGGCACTCGCCCCTGCCAGCTGGCCCCATCCGCCCCAGCTACCCCCATCCCCTATGCTGCCACCATTCCTCCCCACCACTGCCCCCATCCATGCTCCCACCCTGGCTGCCACCCTCCTGCCCAGCTGCCCAGAGCCTCACGTTGTTCTTGGCGTTGGGCCGCATGCCGATGGTGCCGAAGATCTCCTCGCCCGTCTTCACGGTCAGGTAGTCCTCCATGTAGAACACTGTCTGCTTCCAGTGCGTGTACGGGGACTCAGGGCCTGGGGGCGCAGGCGGGTCAGCTGGCCTCGGCCTGCTGCCCCGGCCCCAGTCTTGTGTTCCCTCTGTTGGAATGCCCACCCCCATGACAGCTGACAGGACTGCTGTCCGTGAGTCACCTCCCTGTCATTGAGCTTTGGAGACAGGGACCATGTCAGCCTTTTGTGGATGAGGAAACTGAGGCACTGCACACTCAGGTCACTTGCCGAAGGCCACGTGACTGCTACATGGCAGAGCTCACGCTGGAACACACGTGTCCTCTGCCCGTTTCTGTCACCCCCTCCACTATGTGGGCGCCCCTCGGCCCTGGCTCAGGAACAGCCCCCAGCCCTGCGGGCCCCGCCTCACTGGTGGAGAAGCCGGTCCTCTTGTGGCAGCGCGTGAACTCGATGTTGAAGTAGGCCACCAGGGCGTGCACATAGTCATTCCGCTTCACTTGCAGGCAGAATGGGGAGGTGAAGGTCAGGTCTTCCACCTTGACGGTGTAGATGTCCACCTCCTGCAGGACAGGAGAGGGGGAGCTCCGGGATGTGTCCCCACCTCGCTTCATCCCCTCCTCCCTGCCTCAAGCTCCCAGAGGGCCTGTGACCTCACTGTCCCCTTCCTGCTGGCCCTCCCTTATTGGCACCAGCCTCGGCTCCTCATTCACTCCTCATCCTGCCTGTCCGGCTCCCAATAAACCGCCTGGGTTTGAGCCCGGATTCTCTGCTCCCTTCTCTCCCACACCCAAACCTGGCGGCACCCCCCTAACTCTGTCCAGAGCCCACCCCGCCCCGACCCCACCTGGCCAGACCTCCTGGAATGCAGGCACCCCACTCCACCCTCTCCATGCTCCACCCTCTCCCCGACCCCTTCACAAGTCCACCAGCATGATGGCTCCAATCGGCAATCCAAACGCCAACAGAAAACCCTGCACCAGTTCCCCTGGTTCTCAGGAGGGTGGCCTGGGTGGGGTCCCTGCCCCTCCAGTCTCCTCTCCATTCCCACTCAACAACTTCCTCCCCACAGGAACCCCCTGGCCAACCGCCCAGCCTCACCCGGCTCACACATCCCAGCTCAACAAATACTCGTTGCCGTATTTTTTTTTTTTAAACAGGGTCTCAGAAGTTAAAAAAAGTTAAAAACAAAACAAAACACTATCACCAAGGCTGGAGTGCAGGGATGTGATTACAGCTCACTGCAGCCTTGAACTCCCAGGCCCAAGAGATCCTCCCGCCTCAGCCTCCTGAGTAGCTGCAACCACAGGCACATCTCGGATCCCAGCCTGGCCCCCTGCTCTTCTGCAGTGTGTGCACCCGCTCATCGCCCTGGGTCCTGCCTTCCCGTGTCCGGGCTGTGGGCTTTAGCTGCCAGCTTCGGGTGTGTCCTCTGCCGGACACCAAGTGCCAAGCATGGTTCTCACAGCAGTGCTCACAAAGATGTTTAAAGGATGAAGTGTCTTTCCTGGGCCTCTAGCACCACTTCTGGCTGGCAGGTCAGGCTCTGAGACCTCAGGCCAACACTCTGGGCCCCAAAGTCCCAGGCCAGGGCCAGGTGATGGCCTCTCTTTGGTTTCAACCCAGGGGGCACCTGGCCATGCCCACCCCCTCACCTTTATGAGGCAGGCGTTGGTGACCAGCTGTTTGGGGTCCACCACATCCACCAGGGGCTCCTTGATGGCCACATCTTTGATGCAAGACATGTCGAAGCCATACACGTTCTCCCACCCTGGGGACGCAGGCAGGGAGGGGGTGAGCCCGCAGCAGCCCACCCGGGGCCCGCCCGCCCGCTCCCGGGCCGCGCTCACAGTGGATCTTGTAGTCTTTGTACTGCCGGTCCTCGATGGCCGTCACATACAGCGTGGCCCGGTCTGGGAAGATGAGGCCATCGGGCGCCTGCAGAGGGGCAGGGCGAGGCATGAAGGGTGGCAACGCTGCCCTGACTCTTGCCCCCGAGATGTGACCTTCTGCCCTGGTCTGAGCCACCGTCATGTCGCAGCGGCACTCACCCCTAACCCCCAGTCTATTTCCCACACGGCCGCCAGAGGGCAACCAGGGGCACCTCAGTCAGCTCCTGTCCCTCGAGTTTCTAGGGATCCTCAGACCCTCCCTGGCTGCTCTGAGAGGAAAAGCAAAGTCACACGGGGTCCCATAAGGCCCCACAAAATCTGCACATGCCCTGTCACCCCTCACCTCCACTGCTCCTCCTGCTGCCGTTCTAGACCCTCCTTCCACACGGGCCTCCCTGCTGCTCCACACGCAGCAAGGGAACACCAGCCCTGGCCGCCCCTCCACATGCTTCATCCAGCTCTCGGTCACCTCACCTCTCCCGGGGAGGCCTGCTGGGGCCGGAGCACCTGGGCTGTTGCCCTGCTACGGTTTTTCTGTTCCTACAACCTCCCCCCACATCGCACCATCTCCCACCTGGCTCGGGCTGTGGCCTTCTAACACCTTGCAGCCACTCCCCCATAGTAAGTCCTGTCTGTGCGAAAAATTGAGTGCTTCTGGCCCCTAGCCCACGCGAGCTGCACCCGTCCTGCTGGGGCCTCACCAGCCACTTGTCTCGGGCGTAGAGCACGGTGTTGAGCATGGACTCATAGAAGAGGCAGTAGCCCATCCACTCGCTGATGATGATGTCCACCTTCTCCACTGGGAGCTCCACCTCCTCCACCTTCCCCTTGATGATGGTCACCACTGCGGGTGGACGAGGGCAGCCACGTCAGCCCCCAGGAGGCTTGCCCCTCACCTCACCTCCCCCGAGGGCTAGAGCCTGGGGTCCCCACTCAGTTCGGAGAACTCGGTGAGCAAAAGCCATGAACCCTCTTAACTGGGTTTTAAAATTCATACATGACTCTGGACATTTTTGAGGCAGGAGCAGAAATTTTATGTGAACTGGGTATCAGGCAATGTAATGATTTTTTTTTTTTTTTGAGACAGAGTCTCGCTCTGTCACCCAGGCTGGTGTGCAGTGGCGCTATCTCGGCTCACTGTACGCTCCGCCTCCAGAGTTCACACCATTCTCCTGCCTCAGCCTCCCGAGTAGCTGGGACTACAGGGGCCGCCACCACACCAGGCTCATTTTTTTGTATTTTTAGTAAAGACAAGGTTTTGGCCGGGCGCAGTGGCTCAAGCCTGTAATCCCAGCACTTTGGGAGGCCGCGACGGGCGGATCACGAGGTCAGGAGATCAAGACCATCCTGGCTAACACGGTGAAACCCCGTCTCTACTAAAAATACAAAAAACTAGCCGGGTGAGGTGGCGGGCGCCTGTAGTCCCAGCTACTCGGGAGGCTGAGGCAGGAGAATGGCGTGAACCCGGTAGGCGGAGCTTGCAGTGAGCTGACATCACGCCACTGCACTCCAGCCTGGGCGACAGAGCGAGACTCCGTCTCGGAAAAAAAAAAAAAAAAAAAAAAAAAACGAGGTTTCACCGTGTTAGCCAGGATGGTCTTGATCTCCTGACCTCGTGATCCGCCCACCTTGGCCTCCCAAAGTGCTGGGATTACAGGCGTGAGCCACCGCGCCCAGTCACGATTTTGTTTTTAACTGGGCAGGCTTGACATAACAAGTAACAGCATGGTCACGTTCTCAAAACAGCCTTATCTATTAGATAAGACACATGCAAACGTATTTACCAGGAAAATTACATCACAGTGGGAATTTGCTTCAAATGGACTTGGGCATTCATTATAATAATCTCTTTTAAAAAATCCCCCAATCTCAGCACTTTGGGAGGCCAAGGTGGGCAGATCACCTGAGGTACGGAGTTCAAGACCAGCCTGGCCAACATGGTGAAACCACGTCTCAACTAAAAAAATACAAAAAAAAAAAAAAAAAATTTCACGCCTGTAATCTCAGCACTTTGGGAAGCCGAGGGAGGCAGATCATGAGGTCAGGAGATCGAAGCCATCCTGACTAACATGGTGAACCCCCGTCTCTACTAAAAATACAAAAAAATCAGTCAGGCATGGTGGCGGGTGCCTGTAGTCCCAGCTACTCGGGAGGCTGAGGCAGGAGAATGGTGTGAACCCGGGAGGCGAAGTTTGCAGTGAGCCGAGATCACGCCACTGCACTCCACCCTGGGTGACAGGGCGAGACTCCGTCTCAAAAAAAAAAAAAAAAAAAAAAAAAATGCTGGGATGTACCTACAATGGTGGTCACGGAAAAGAGTGGATGCTGCAACATCCTGGAAAGTGTTAAACAACATGACAAGCAGGTGTTTAAGAAGCCAAAGGCAAGAAGCTGGTATGAAATGCTACTGGCGTGAAAATTATGCACGTGAATGTAAACACATTTACATATGTATGTGTTTGTAGGTCCAGACGTCTCTAGAAGTTAGTGTTGGTTAAACTCAGAGGAGGGCAGCTGGGAAACAGGGCAGGCTTCTCGCTGTGAGAACAGTGGCCAACCACGTGACTCCATTACTCATTCAAGAAACTAGAGAGTGCTTCTCGCCCTAATTTTAAGACGGAGGCGCTAAGCTTGTGATTTTGACACTCAGATTCTCAGGCGGCCGGCAGCCCAGAAGACCATGGGTGGGGAGTTGCTGAATCTGTGGCCATCCGTAGACCCCACTGCTCTTCAGAGGGCCCTGGGGAAGCGGCGTATCACCCCCTCCACTCCCACAAACCCATCCTCTTTCTGGGCTTACCGTGGTCTAACTTGTTGGCTTTGACGATCTTCACCGCATAATCAGAGATACTGGAACACTCGATCTGAGGGCCCAGGAAGAAGGGAGAGTGAGACCTATCCCTTGCCCCCATCCCCTCCGTCCCATCCCTGAGCCCTGATGGGCCCCCTCCATTCCTCAGGCCTGGCCCTGCCTGGAAGCCCCGGAGACTCACCCCAATGACCTTGCGGGCCCCGGCCTTGGCGGCGAACATGCAGAGGATGCCGGTGCCTGAGCCGACGTCCAGCACCACCTTGTCCTTGAAGAGGTGCCGGTTGTGAAACATGGAGTTGCGGTATGTGAGGGTACGCACCTCGTCCTTCAACATCTCCTGAGGGAAGAACGGCACAGAGACGCCGTGAGGGGCCCCACATTCCCAGCTGGAGAACAGTGTGTCCCGAGAGCTCGGAGGACCAGAACTCGGTCCTCTTGCTTCCTTCCATGCACCTCAGTTTCCCTGTTTTATTTATTCAATTATTTATTTTTATTTTATTTTATTTTTTGAGACGGAATCTCACTCTGTTGCCCAGGCTGGAGTGCAATGGTGCAATCTCAGCTCACTGCAACCTCTGCCTCCTGGGTTCGAGCGATTCTCCTGCCTCAGCCTCCCGAGTAGTTTTGATTACAGGTGCACACCGCCATGCCTGGCTAATTTTTGTATTTTTCACAGAGATGGGATTTCACCATATTGCCCAGGCTGGTCTTGAACTCCTGACCTCAGGTGATCCACCCACCTCGGCCCCCTAAAGTGCTGTGATTACAGGTGTGAGCCACCGTGCCCAGCCAGTTTCCCTTTTTAAAAAATCAGATTAGATGAACTAAACTCCCATCTTGGCCAGACTTCACCACTGCCACCTAAGAACCAGCGAACCCTAGCTTTTACAAGTCCTCAGGCTGGAGGCAGAGGCTCACGCCTGTAATCCCAGCACCTCAGGATGCCAAAGCTGGAGGATCACTTGAGCCCAAGAGTTTGAGACCAGCCTGGGCAACAAGGCAAGACTATCTCTACAGAAAAATAAGAACATCAACTAGGAGTGGTGGCGCATGCCTGTGGTCCCAGCTACTCCGAAAGCGGAAGTGGGGGGAACACCTGAGCTGGGGAGGTTGGGGCTGTGGTGAGCCACGATTGTACCAATGCCCTCTAACCTGGGCGACAGAGCGAGACCCTGTCTCTAACAATGAAAAATGGCAATTTTATGCATATTTTGCCATAATTTTATGAAAAAGGCCTCAGGGGGAAAAGAAAATTCCTTAGAATGCCACTCCTGCTTCGTTCTGGGATTTCAGATTCTTAAGGGTGCAGAAGCTGTCAGGCCGGGAGCAGCCGGGTGCAGTCCCACCGCCGGTCACTAGAGGGCGGCAGAGACCGTGGGCCTTGCCCGACCTCTGTCTAAGGCCCCAAGCACGCATGCGCGCTCCTACCCCAGCCATCGGTGAGAGGCCCCTGCAGAGATTCAGGCTAACCTCGGTCTCCAAGGCAACGACTTGGCGAGGCGACCCTAAGGGGTGCGCAGCAGAGGGGTAGAGGGGCGGCCTGCTGCCAGGGGAAGCAGTGCGCATGCGTGGGAAAACAGGTTCCACCCCTTCCCCAACATTTAACCCCTTTAAGATTGGGGCCTTGGGGGCTGTCCCCACTGACCTCGTGGATGCCAAAGTGGGCGTAGGAGTCAAAGTAGTAATCTTTGGATGTCATGTCCTCAGCATTGGGCTTCTCGCTGCTTTCCGCCTGGCCACAGGAAACCTGGGAGGGGGCCGATGGGATCATGGGTCAGATCTGGGGGCTCCCCACAGTCTCTTAAACCTCCAGGTCCTTACTTTTCCCTGAACAGTAGTATAGAACCCCCCAAAATCATACCATTACAACCCTACAGCCCCAGCCTGCCATCTTGCCCCCCAGGAACCCCAAAACCTAACAACCCCATTTTCCACTTCCAAGACCCCCACAGAGCACCATCCAGGGGAGCACCCCGATACCTCAGCCATGCCTACCATCTCTCCAGTCTCTCTGCCCCCGTCTCTAGCTCAGCCCACAGCTGGGGAGGGGAGGGGAAGGAAAATGGGGGCAGACACAGGGAAGGGCAAAGGGGGGTTGGAGGTGGAGTTAAGGAAGTAGCCGAGATACTCGGGGAGGCCAGCGGGGGCTGTGAACCTGGAGGGGTTGCTACTAAGTGTTTGGGGGCCTAGAGTAAACTGGTTTGAAGCAAGAGGGGTATGGTTAGACCTCAAGAAAGGGCCAGATGTGTGACAAAATATATTGATGTGGAGGTCGGGGTGGGAAGGAGTCTCACAAAAGGATATTTACTTCTTCAAGAGGCGGCTGGAGGCTCATCCCATTAGCCAAGGTGGCTACAAAATTCTAGGAGAGAGTAACAGGGAGAAAGGATTAGCTACTGGGAGTGGCTGCAGGAGGGCTGGGTGCGGGGACCTGGGCTCTGGCGGGGGGTTGGGGGGTGGGTTTCCAGCAATTCTCCTTCTTGATGGGGAGTGGTGGCAAAGAGGGCAAGTAATGAGGTGGGGTGTTTAAGAAAGGGATGGGAAGAGTGAGGGGAGAAGAAAGGGGGTCTCCTATCCCAGCTGTGGCTGGAGAGATGGTGGCCTGCCCCCACGTTGCCCCTCTCTGGACAGGCAGCTGACCACACACCTCCCCCATCCAGGCCAGGGGAACTGGCACCCACCACCGCCAGCTGTCGCTCCCTCTCATCACCTAATCTCCCCCAGATTAGGTGACACTTCCTGACACACACCCCTATCCCAGGGTGCCATGAATAGCAGGAGGGAATGAGGCTGGCAGGGTTTGCCACCTCTGCAAACCAGTCTCATGTCTGAGAGGATTTCAGAATAGAGGTGTTGCACAAGGGCACTTCCCTAGAGCTAGTACCCCAGCCCCCAGCTCCTGCCTTGGACTCAGGAGCCCCAAACAAAAACAGCTGGAACCAACCCTCTCCCTTATGACCCTCTGCCCACGAAGGTAAGGTCCCATGGAGGATGGGCAGCTCCTGGACCCTCTGAAGAATGAGCAGGCTCCAGAAAGTGGCTTGGGGGCGCGGTGGCTCACACCTGTAATCCCAGCACTTCGGGAGGCAGAGGCAGATGGGTCACTTTAGGTCAGGAGTTTGAGACCAGCCTGACCAACATGGTGAATCCCCATCTCTACTAAAAATACAAAAATTAGCTGGGCCTGGTGGCGGGTGCCTGTGATCCCAGCTATTCAAGAGGCTGAGGCAGGAGAATCGCTTGAACCCAGGAACCAGAGGTTGCAATGAGCCGAGATCAGGCCATTGCACTCCAGCCTGGGTGACAGATTAAGACTCCGTCTCAAAAAAAAAAAAAAAAAAAAAAAGTAGCTTGGGGAGTCAGCCCATCGCCCCCATTCAGACACCCATCCCAGGCCCTGAAGACTTCTAGGTGCGGCCAAGCCTTACACCTCTGGGAAAGTTATTTCCTCCACCACTAGAGCCCCAGGTGCAGGAGACAGCCAAGAGGGTGCGGAGTCATTACAGTAACCCCTGGGAGCTGCATCCTGACAGCTGAGAGCTGACCCGCCCCTCCAGCCAATGCCATGGGTAAAGGGGTGGAAGGACAGAGGCCCCATCAGATTACATCTCTTCCAGATGTGACCACTCCAAGAAGGGCCACGTCACGGGCCATGACCTACTAGGCTCCAAGCACCCTCCCCCCGAGCTCTCCCAAGCCAGCGGGGATGCCTTTAAGAAAGGTGTTGAGGGGGTTTCCCGCTGGGGCCCATTTATCAACACCACTGAAAACTACCGCCAGACAACCCCAGCCCGAGGGCTTCAAACGCAAGACTGAAACCTCCCCCACATGGCTGCACGAGAACCAAACCTCACTTGAAACCATTTCAGGCACCCACCCTCAGGACCCCGGGGCTCAGGACCCCTACACAGGGCTTCAGGAAGGGGGAGGTCATCTCCCGCCCTCACAAAGGCCCGGGAGAGATAAAGGGCTCCAGCAGAGGGTAAAGCTCTCAGTACAACTCCTTCCCAGCGGACGTACCCTCCTCCCTCCGCCCGCCAGGAAGAAATCCGACGGGAGGTGGGCTTCAGGACACGCCCCATGAAAAAGATGTCCCTCCCACACACCCAGAAATGGCCACAAGGGGGTGCACGGCGCCTATTAATGGGAAAATCTCCATCTAGATGCCCCACCACCACCCAGAGGGAGGTCACAGGGGCATGCCCCATCCCCCAACACCTAAAGCCCTGGGTGAGGGGGAGAACTCTGGGAGGGGAAATGGGGTCGGGGGGCCCCATTCTTGGTTTTCCTCCAGTCCCTAACCCAGAACGCACAAATCCAGGGCCGATATCCCAACAGATGCCCCTGGAGCTCGTAAGGAGGTTGTAAAGGGCTGAGAAGCACTGCTCCTCCCAAAAGACTCTCTACATCGTGGAGGGCCCCAGGTCCATCCCACCCCACGACGTGTGCCCGGGTCCCTGGGGAGGAGGGCTGGGGGCCTCAGGAGGGTCGGACCCCCTCCCCGCCCCCCCCCGGGCGCCCCTCCCCGGCCGGGGGCGGGGCCTTTGTCCCGCACGTGGAGCCCGCCGGGCCACCGGACTCGGCACACCCCCTCCCCACCCACCGCGCCGCGGCCACGTGGGGGCCTGGCCGGAAGCGCCCCCAGCCCTCCTCCACGTGGGAGGGGGGATAAGACCCTCCGCCAGGCCGGATGCCGAAGACCCTTGAAAGCTAGGGAGCCGTCACCTCAAACGATATCCCCGGATGTAGAGCGTGCGGCGCCCCCGTGTGCGGCGGGGGACCTCCAACCCCATGTCGCCAACTTAGAGCCCTTTCCCCACCACAGAGGCGTGAAACATCGACCCAAAGCCGCCCCCCGCCCACGGCGGCGCTCCAAGCGCTCACCTCCATGATGCAGTTCGCGGCCTCGGCTGCCGCCATCTTCACCCGCAACTACTCCTCCTCCAGCCGCCAAGACCCCCCCCTTTCTCCTCACTCCCCCGGGACCGCCTTATACCAGAGGGTCCACGGCCCGCCTACCGCGACCCCGCTGGAAGATTTCATTGGCAATGGAGGCGGCCCGTCTGCGAATACCGTCTGATAATTGGCTGGAGAATACGTCCATCATAGGTCAGGGGTTGGCCAACTCTGGCGTCCAGAATCCCGCCCCCTCAAGTCGACCCGGGATGGGGAAAACTGCCCGTCTATTGCAAGAAGCGCGACTGGTGATTGGGCAAAATCCACCAGGAATGCCCGCCCCTTTACCCCCAGCACCGCCTCAAAGCTTCCCGGGGAGCCCCGCGCTAAAGGGGCGCCTTGAAACAACTGTCCATCACCAAAACGACCCGCCTCTTAATCGCTGCCATTGGTTTATCCGGAAGTGATGTCACGCGGCCTTTCACCCTCGCCAAGCGGCCGGTCTCAAGGAGAACACGACAATTGGCCCACGAGTGGGGAAGAAGGCGGGGCTTCAGGCACCAACGATTGGCTCAAAGGAACGATCACTCGTAAGCCACTCGGTGCATCCTCCCAACCCGGGGGGAGTCTGGACGAAAAAGGGAGCTTGTGCTCATTATCTGGGGGAAAAACTGAATCAGTGAGAGGCCCAGAGAGAGGAATGGCGGGTCCCCAAGCAAGTGAGGAATAGGAGTCCGCAGTCAACACATTAAATCCCTAGCCTTTGACATAATCATTCCAAGTTTTTTAAACCCATCAACCCCTCTCAAGGCACTTGGTTTTTACCTAGTCCCTCCCCCTGCCAGGAACGCCCACCTCTCTTTGTCTGGTCAGCTGCTAAGCGTGAATCAGAGCGCAACTTAGGCACCACTTCCTCCGGGAAGCTTTGCTTGATTTGCAGGAAAGTTCCTAGTTGAATGAGGCTGAATGCAAAGGGCCGAATGCGTGGGTCCTGCCCCTCCTCTCTCTGATCCCTCTGCTTCCCTCCGCTCACACTCCTCTCCAATCCGGGAATGAGCTCGCTCTTTGGTTTCTGGGCCTCGGCGCAGGCTATACTCTCTGGCGTGCCTCTGGCAAACCCCTGAGACTTAAAAATTTCCAATAGGATTCGGGCGCAATGGCTCACGCCTGTAATCCCAGCACTTTGGGAGGCGGAGGCGGGCGGATCACTTGAGGTCAGGAGTTCGAGACCAGTCTGGGCAACATGGTGAAACGCCCATTTCTATTAAAAATATAAAAATTAGGCCGGGCGGCCGGGCGCGGTAGCTTATGCCTGTAATTCCAGCACTTTGGGAGGCCGAGGCGGGCGGATCACAAGGTCAGGAGATCGAGACCATCTTGGCTAACATGGTGAAACCCCGTCTCTACCAAAAATACAAAACATTAGCCAGGCGTAGCGGCGTGCGCCTGTAGTCCCAGCTACTCGGGAGGCTGAGGCAGGAGGATGGCGTGAACCTAGGAGGTGGAGCTTGCAGTGAGCCTACTAGATCGCGCCACTGCACTCCAGCCGGAGCGACAGACTCTAGTCTCAAAAAAAAAAAGAAAAAAAATTAGGCCGGGCGCGGTGACTCACGCCTGTAATCTCAGCACTTTGGGAGGCCTAGGTGGACGGGTCACAAGGTGAGGAGTTCGAGACCAGCCTGGCCAATATGGTGAAACCCCGTCTCTACTAAAAAAAACGACAATTAGCCGGGCGTAGTGGCGGGCGCCTGTAGTCCCAGCTGCTTGGGAAGCTGAGGCAGTAGAATCACTTGAACCCGGGAGGCAGAGGTTGCAGTGAGCCGAGATCACCCCACTGCATTCCAGCCTAGGAGACAGAGACTCCATCTCAAAAAATAATAAAATAAATAAAAATTAAAAAATTAGCCAGGACTGGTGGCGCACGCCTGTAATCCCAACTACTTGGGAGGCTGAGACAGGAGAATCGCGTGAGCTCAGGAAGCAGAGGTTGCAGTGAGCCGGGATGATGCTATTGCACTCCAGCTTGAGCGACAGAGTGAGACTCTTATTTAAAAAAAAAAAAAAAAAAAAAATTGAAAAACGTGGCACTAAACAAACCAAGAAAGGGACACTTGTTTCCAGTGTTTGAGCTGAAACAAGAGGAGCCCAGCTGGAAATATGCACATCAGGTCTTCAGCTTGTTGCAGGTCTGTGCGTAAGCACTGCTCTCCAAAACACTACAAAAGCACTGCCTTAATTTTCCGGGTATGAATACATTTTAGCAAGGATGCAAATTTGCGAATAATCTACAAATACTGAGGATCGATTGTAATTGGTTTGGTTTGTAATCCTGTACATTTCACTTTATTTACAAACATTACTCTGTGAAGGGGGATAGGGCCCTAATAAGGAGACAAACTGCTCAGGCACAGTGACTCATGCCTGTGATCTCAGTACTTTGAGATGCCAAGGTAGGAGGATCGCTTGAGCCCAGGAGGTGGAAACCAGCCTGGGCAATGTGAGACCCCATTTCTACAATTTTTTTTTTGAGACAGAGTCTCACTCTGTTGCCCAGGCTGGAGTACAGTGGTATGATCTCAACTTACTGCAACCTCTTGCCTCCTGGGTTCAAGCGAGTCTCGTGCCTCAGCCTCCCAAGTAGCTGGGATTACAGGCACCCACCACCATGCCCGGCTAATTTTTGTATTTTTAGTAGAGATGGGGTTTCACCATGTTGGCCGGGCTGGTCTTGAACTCCTGACCTCAAGTGATCCACCCGCCTCGGCCTCCCACAAAAATTCTTTTTTAAAAATTAGCTAGGGGCCGGGCGCGGTGGCTCACACCTGTAATCCCAGCACTTTGGGAGGCCGAGACGGGCGGATCACGAGGTCAGGAGATCAAGACCATCCTGGCTAACATGGTGAAACCCCGTCTCTACTAAAAAATACAAAAAAAACGGCCAGGTGCAGTGGCTCAAGCCTGTAATCCCAGCACTTTGGGAGGCCGAGACGGGCGGATCACGAGGTCAGGAGATCAAGACCATCCTGGCTAACACGGTGAAACCCCATCTCTACTAAAAATACAAAAACTAGCCAGGCGAGGTGGCGGGCCCCTGTAGTCCCAGCTACTCGGGAGGCTGAGGCAGGAGAATGGCGTGAACCCGGGAGGTGGAGCTTGCAGTGAGCTGAGATCTGGCCAGTGCACTCCAGCTTGGGTGACAGAGCGAGACTCCGTCTCAAAAAAAAAAAAAAAACTAGCCAGGCGAGGTGGCCGGCGCCTGTAGTCCCAGCTACTCCGGAGGCTGAGGCAGGAGAATGGCGTAAAACCTGGGAGGCGGAGCCTGCAGTGAGCTGAGATCTGGCCACTGCACTCCAGCCCGGGCAACAGAGCAAGACTCCGTCTCAAAAAAAAAAAAAAAAAAAAAAAATTAGCTAGGTGTGGTGTTGCATGCCTTTAGTTCTAGCTACTAGAGAGGCTGAAGTGGGAGGATCACTTGGGCCCAGGAGGTTGAGGCTGCAGTGAGTCATGATAGTGCCACTGTATTCCAGTATAGGCAACAGAGCAAGACCCTATCTCCAAAAAAAAAAAAAGGGGTGTGTGTGTGTGTGTGTGTGTGACAAACCACTGGTCTTTAGGTAGATGAGAAACCAGCAAAAGAGACTTGAAAGGAGCAATGGGAGGAGAAAAACAAGAAGAGGGTGGTGTCCTAGACACAGGTGAAGTTAGACTGTACCTTTCTGTGGAAGTCGCTGGAAAGACTCCATGACCATCATACAGCATTAGCTAGAATAACCAGATTGTGCAACAGGAAAAAAAAAAAATGCAAGTTGCTGGACTATTTACAGATATTCTCTCAAATATGTTACATGTCCATGAGACAGGTTCTTGTAGGTGCTCCAAATAAATATTTCTTTTTTTTTTTTTTTTTTTTTTTTTTGAGACAGAGTCTTGCTCTGTCGCCCAGGCTGGAGTGCAGTGGCCGGATCTCAGCTCACTGCAAGCTCCGCCTCCTGGGTTTACGCCATTCTCCTGCCTCAGCCTCCCAAGTAGCTGGGACTACAGGCACCAGCCACCTCGCCCGGCTAGCTTTTTGTATTTTTTAGTAGAGACGGGGTTTCACCGTGTTAGCCAGGATGGTCTCGATCTCCTGACCTGGTGATCCGCCCATCTCGGCCTCCCAAAGTGCTGGGATTACAGGCTTGAGCCACCGCGCCCGGCCTCCAAATAAATATTTCTAGAATGAACTGGTTCCTTCCTAAATTTGTGTAAGCCACAGAAATCTCTGAACCAAATCTCCTCTACTTAGAACTTCAGTTCCGGAGTGTAAGAACAGACAATTGAATACTTTGTAACATTTTTAATACAAAAAGTTTAAAACAATTTATTTTTGGCAAAAACAGGTAGGGTGACCACCACCCCACAGCCCTGAGTGGAAAAGGAAGGCTGGGAAAAGCACACGAAGCGGGCAGGGACATGAGGCGTCATCTTGTAGCAGCTTCTGAGAAAGAGCTCAGTCCAATGGCAAGTTCAAGTCCACGGGTGAAGCGGCCAGGATGCCCTCCTGGAAGGGAAAAGTGGCAGAGCCCTGTGAGCAGGGCAGGTATCCCCCTCTACAGCAGCGTCCACATCAGCCCTGTGAGATCAGAGACAGGAAGGCGAGGAACCAGAGAGCAGAGAGCGACAGACGCCCAGAGAAGGGCGCAGGGACGAGGGGGACAGAGTCCTAGCAGGAGGAGGAAAGGCACTGGAGTGGGGTTAGACGGAGACCCAGAGAGAGAGAAGAGTCGAGGGACAGAGTCAGAGAAAGGGAAGAGTCTTGGGATTTGAACAATTCAGAGCCGTGGTTTCGTGTACAAATCCAGATTCCAACACGCTGCACGCTGGGGACTTTCCCTCTCCGCCCCCACAAGATGAGGATAATAAGCGCTCCATGAAGTTGTAGTGGGTTTAAATGGGATCACTCCATTGAAATCCCTGGCAGAGGACCTGGCCCACCGAGAAAGCTTGCCTGCTATCGATCCTATTAAAAATTTATTTAAAGAAATGGTCCAGGCGTGGTAGCTCATGCCTGTAATTCCAGCACTTTGGGAGGCCGAAGCAGGTGGATCACTTGAGGCCAAGAGTTCGAGACCAGCCTGGCCAACATGGCAAAACCCCGTCTGTGCTAAAACTACAAAATTAGCTGGACATGGTGGTGTGCGCCTGTAACCCCAGCTACTCAGGAGGCTGAGGCAGGAGAATCACTTGAACCCGGGAGGCGGAGGTTACAGTGAGCCAAGGTTGCGCCACTGCACTCCAGTCTGGGCAACAGAGTGAGACTCCATCTCAAAAAAATAAAATAAAATAAATGAGCTTCTTTGCTGAGCCCAATGCTTATATCCAGTCCCCTCAACATGTGCTATGAGTTCTGATCTTACTGTAGACTGGACCATCTCCAGTCCTGCTCCTCACCCCCATCGCCCCTGTCCCCACCCCCATAGCCCCCATCCCTCCCCCATCTTCTCAGGGAACTTAGATGTTGCCCTGCAGCTGCTCAGGCCAGCATCCTTTGGCCTGTCCCCACATCTGGCCCATTAGCCAAATCTGTCAGCTCCACCGCTAAGTTAAATCCAGCATGCTTCACTGCCCCTGCCTTGGCGCAGTCTGTCCCCAGGCAGCCGCCAGAGGGCGCCCGTTAACGCCTAAATCAGCGACTGTCCCTACGCTGCTCAGAGTCCTTGGCTTACCCAGAGTCAAAGTCCCAGTTGTCACTCACTGTGACCACAGGGTCCCGGCTGGCCCAGCGCCTCTCCTCCTCTCATCTCTCACCCACTCACCCTGCTCCAGCCCTACTGGCCTCCTCCTCCCTGCTCCTCAAACACACTTGACCAGCTCCTGCCAGGGAAACTGGTTCCATCCAGAGCCTGGCTTGTGTCCTTCTCTCGGTGAATACCCACAGCGACCCCCGAGGCAGGTAAATGAGACGGTGCTCACTGGACCAGGGGGGAAAGTGTCACTCAGGGAGACTGTGACAGTCGCCAAGTCACAGGGCCAGCATGCTGGAGCCCAATCCAACTCTGAAACTGGCACTGGAGATAAAGTAAGAGTGGGGAAGACTTTTGGGTCTTCTGAAGCTGATGTGTTAGAGGCGGGAGATGCCAGGAAAGAAAAATAAACCAGAAGATAAGCAAAACAAGTAAATTCCACCAGCTGTTAGAAGGCGCAAATTGCTATGGAAGGAAAAGTAAAGCAGAAAGGGGGAAGGAGGGTGGTGGGAGGGTGTGGAGGTGGCTGTGATTGTCAATGGGGACCTGGGAAGGCCTCGTTGGGGGTGAAACCAGACCCCACCAGAAGGGGCAGAGGACGGAGGCGGGGCTTCCCCGGGAGGGCATCCTGGCAGGCGTTGTTGGAACGGCAGCAAGTAGACACATATAACCACATCAACAAATGCCCGCATGCCAGGCCGTGCACAGCTTACCAGATTGACCCCATTTTAACCCTCAGAGCGACCCACTGAGGTAGCATGACTACTCTCCCTACTTTATTTTTTGAGGCAGGGTCTCACTCTGTCACCCACGCTGGAGTACAGTGGCGCAATCATAGCTCACCGCAACCTTGAACTCCTGGACTCAAGTGATCCTCCTGGCTCCTCTGCCTCCTGAGTAGCTGGGAGTATGTGTGCGTTCCCACACCTTGCTAATTATTATTAATTTTTTTAATTTTTATTTATTTTTTGAGACAGAGTTCTGCTCTTGTTGCCCAGGCTGGAGTGCAATGGCGCAATCTCGGCTCACTACAACCTCTGCCTCCCAGGTTCAAGCAATTCTCCTGCCTCAGCCTCCCAAGTAGCTGGGATTACAGGTGTGCACCAGCACGCCTGGTCAATTTTGTATTTGTAGTAGAGACTGAGTGTCACCATGGTCAGGCTGGTCTCAAACTCCTGACCTCAAGTGATCCACCCACCTCAGCCTCCCAAAGTGCTGGGATTACAGGTGTGAGCCACCACACCCCGTTTTTATTATTATTTTGTTGAGACAGTCTCACTCTGTCACCCAGGCTGGAGTGCAGTGGCGTGATCTCAGCTCACTGCAATCTCTGCCTCCCAGGTTCAAGCGATTCTCATGCCTCAATCTCCCGAGTAGCTGGGATTACAGGCAACTGCCACAAAGCCCGGATAATTTATGTACTTTTTTAGTAGAGACAGGGTTTCACCATGCTGGCCAGGCTGGTCTCAAACTCCTGACCTCAGGTGATCCACCTGCTTCGGCCTCCCAAAGTGCTGCGATTACAGGCGTGAGCCACCACACCTGACCCTGGCTAATTACTTTCAATTTTTGTAGAGATGGGGTCTTACTATGTTGTCCAGGCTGGTCTTGAACTCCTGGCCTCAAATGATTCTCCTGCCTCGGCCTCCAAAAGTTCTGGGATTACAGGCATGAGCCACTTTGCCCGGCCTCTCCCTGAGTAATCTCAGTCACTGGTTTCACGCTTACAGTATTAGTGTACCCAGTCGCCGACGCCAGGCATAGCATCCGCACTCATCACTGCAGTCCTGGCATACAGCAAGGGCTCAACACAGAACGAACGCAGTGGAGCTGGGAGAATACCTGAGGTCTGAGGAAAACCTAAGAACTTCTATCACAAGACAGTTGGGTAAAGTGAGGCCCGCAGAGACAGGCTTCAACGGCTCACCCAGCCCCCGTGGGCCTGGATCCAGGGCGTGAAGCTGTGCACGTGCTCCACGCTGAGTCCGGCCAGGGTGCCCCCCAGCCCGGCCACGCGCCGGCTCAGCTCCATGGCCAGGGCCAGGCGGGCCAGGGGCTCCGGGGAAGGAGGCGGGGGCCCGGGGCATGCTCGGCTTGGGCGGGAGTTGTCTTCCCGGCTACAGAACAGCTCCACCAGGCGGGCGAAAGAGCCAGAGGACAGGCGCACCAGCTTGCTGCGCAGGACAGGGTCCGAGGCCAGCTGTAGGGTGGAAGAGGCAGGGTCTGCGTCAGCAGCGCCCCCGGGGCCAACCAACCGGGGGCTGGGAGGCGTGGCTTCCCGGTTCAGGATCTTTCTAGATGCTAAAGTTCTAGGCCACCCCTCATCCATATTAGGCAATCAAGCCAGACTCTAGGGTCTCTGCCAAACTACCCCCACCCCCGGGATACAGGCCTAGATCGCGGGTCGCTAAGCCACGCCCCTGCCCTTGCCTCAACAGCCAATCAGGCCCAATCTCTATTGTAACGGAGTTAATCTAGCCACGCCCCCGGTAGCCTTTCCCAGGGGCCTAGTGCTACAAAAATCTTGCCCTCTACCATTCAATTAGTATTAGAGGACCATGTACCTTGCCCAAGCTCCTGAGCCAATCAGATTCCAGGACACAGCCACAAGCCAGGCCTCCTCTGTTAGCACATTTTCCCGTACATTGTAAGCCAGGCCCCTTCTATGCTCAGTAAGATTTTAGACACTCCCCCCATCCCCACATTCATTCCCTTACTTCCCCAACCTGGTCAATCTCTTCTAGATGTTTTTGATGGCCACATCCTCTGAATTTAGGCCACACCCCTCTAACAATCAACTAAAACCACTAATTTATAGTACAGTACTACCCTAACCATACTCCTGTCGTTCAACCATTCATTTTTTTTTTTTTTTTTTTAAGACAGAGTCGGCCGGGCGCAGTGGCTCACGCCTGTAATCCCAGCACTTTGAGAGGCAGAGGCAGAGGTAGGTGGATCACCCGAGGTCAGGAGTTCCAGACCAGCCTGGCCAACATGAAGAAACTCCGTCTCTACTAAAAATACAAAACTAGCCAGGCATGGTGGCATATGACTGTAATCCCAGCTATTGGGAGCTACTTGGGAGGCTGAGGCAGGAGAATCACTTGAACCCAGGAGGCGCAGACTGCGGTGAGCTGAGATTGTGTCATTGCACTCCAGCCTGGGCAACAAGAACAAAACTCTGTATCAAAAAAAAAAAAAAAAAAAAAAGTCTCTCTCCGTCACCCATGCTGGGGTGCAGTGGCGCAATCTTGGCTCACTGCAACCTCCGCCTCCTGGGCTCAAGTGATTCTCTCGCCTCAGCCTTCCAAGTAGCTGGGATTACAGAAGCGCGCCACCGCACCTGGCTAATTTTTGTATTTTTAGTAGAGATGGGGTTTCACCGTGTTGGCCAGGCTGGTCTCGAACTCTGGACCTCAAGTTATCTGCCCACCTAGGCCTCCCAAAGTGGTGGGATTACAGGCATGAGCCACCACGCCCGGCCTCAACCCTTCATTGAAACCTTGTCCCAGCCTCTTTCCACCTGACCATCCAAAGAAAATATAGATCCAGCTTCTGATCCCAGTGCCCCACCATTCCACAACTCTTGTCCTTGCCAATGGGGTGGGACAGACGCCCATCACCTTCTGGTTAATGACTTCTGCCTCCTCCTCCAGTAGGGCCACCAGCCTCCGCAGTATGGCTTCCTTCTCTGTGGGTGGGGGACCCTGTAATTCTGGAGGCAGAAGAGAATTTGGCTGGGGGCAGAACCCTATCCTCCTACTCCCATCCTTTCCTGGGGCTCCTCCGTGCCTCACCTGGGCTAGGTGGAGATTTCAGTTGCTCTTGGACCAGCTGTTCCAGCCGCTGAGCCACCAAGGCATAGAAGTCTGGAGTAGCTGGGCCTGGGGTGAAAAGAGTTAATGACAGGTTTCCAGGACATTGGAAACTTACGGATTCTCTCCTTCCCCCAACTACCTTGGCAGGTGGCAATGATTCCCATTTTATAATGGGGTAAGCTGAGTCCCAGTGAGAAAACTTAGTAAAAAATGCCAAAACCCTTGTACTTTTCATTTTATCAGATCCTCAAACTGCACTTAGAATGTCAGAGCTGGCTGGGTGTGGTGGCTCACGTCTGTAATCCCAACACTTTGGAGGCCGACACGGGAGGGTCACTCGAGGCCAGGAGTTTGAGGCCAGCCTGGCCAACATGGCGAAACCACGTGTCTACTAAAAGTACAAAAATTAGCTGGTATGCTGGAGTGCATCTGTAAGCCCAGCCACTCAGAAGGCTGAGGCACGAGAATCGCTTGAACCCAGGAGGTGGGGATTGCAGTGAGTCGAGATTACAACCTTGCACTCCAGCCTGGGTGACAGAGCTCTGTCTCCAAAAGACTGTCAGAGCTGAACTAGACCTCGAAGATGATCTCATTCAAGGAAGGCAAACACAAGACACTACTGTTAGTATCCCCTTTCCCTCACCCACTTCAGACATCACCAATTGATCAAAGCACTTCCTCTCCCCAGCTGTGAACCCCTTTTCAAGCTAGCACTCGCAGCAGCCATTACTAGTCTGTCCAGGTTCACACCTACAGGGAAACTCGTGGGTCACCTTGATCAAGTCCAATGACCTCCTCCCCAATTCCTACTCTGCTATTGGAAAAACAGGGGAGCAAGGAAGAGAAAGCATTTTCCCCAGAGTCACGCAACTAAAACAGCCAGGGAGATGTGATTGAAAACCAGCCCTCCTACCCCTCTATCAGGGGTATTCCTGGCTACAAAAGTCCTAGGGGCAGGGAAGTAGTTATGGAAGGAAAGAGACAACAACCAGATTGACCACATGCTCTCTGAAAGCCAACCCACAGCATTGACAGATAGAAATCTAATTGGGGAGAGGAGATGACAGGACAGTTCCATCCTGAAGGCTGGTGCTAGAGACTCCACACAGCCACCCCCTAGCTGAGTGATCTTAAACTAGGACCTTATCCTGTGTTCTGCCAGTTTCATAGATGATCATGGAAATCTCTTACCAGGCTCTGAACCATAGCAGGGGCGGATGGGCAGAGAGCAAGGCCGAGGGGACTCAGGGGGTGCTGCTTCTCGCCCCAGGGAGCAGGGAAGACATCTTCGAAGGCGGCTCAGGAAGTCTGTTGGCTCTTCTTGGGCAGGGCTTCTGGGGAAGAGGACTTCAGAGAGTGACCCCACCAAAGATCCCCTGCAAGCAGTCTCTTTCCCCAACTCCCTCCCTCCCCTGCTGAGGACCTCTCTCCAAAACAAAGAATAGAGCCAGATATAAAGAGAGGAGACAGACTGAGATCAGGAGCAAGAGTTAGGAGAGAGCCTCAAATGCTGGCCCCTGGAGGAGAAGGGCAACTCCTCTTACCTGAGTGGAGTTGGAACAGGAGACCCGGCAGCCTCACCACGCCTAAGGAAGGCAGCTAGGACCCTCAGCGTGTCTTCCCGGAGCCCCAGCTCTTCAGAGCCTGCCATGGAGGCACCTGTGAGAGAGGGGGCTAGGGACTGGACTCCAAGGGTTTAGCAAGAAGTGGAGGCTTGGCTGGGGACCAGGACTTGTGAGTCCCAAGGAAGGCCTGGACTCCCGGGTCCTTTGGAAAGTGTCGGTCTAGGGGCCTAGACTCTTGAGTCCTCAGACGAAAGAGGGGTCAGGAAAAAGACTCTTTGATCCAAGGAAAGGTGGGGGTCCTGGGTGTCCAGATTCGTGGGTCTAAAGGAGGAGGGAGCTGGGGTCCTAGACTCCTGTGTCTTAGAAAGGAACTGGAGCCCCAGACCCTTAGGTTTCCCAGGAAGAAGGGGCTTAGCGCCCCAACTGCTGGATTCTATAAGAGGCATATGCCAAACTACTGAAACCCTTAAAGCATCAGGAACTACCAATCCCAGGAGGCTTCAGGGCAAATCTTCCCCTCGGTCCGCGCTTCTTCGCCGCGCAGCCTGCTGAGAGGTGTAGTTCCAAATCTCCGACTCCTGCTGGAATCTAGAGGACCCTGGACCCTTGGATGTCGGAGAAGCGGGACTGGGGTGCCCACTACTGGATACCGGCCCGCTCCTCTTCCCTCCTCACCCCACCCCTCGTCAACACCCCGCTGACCTGGCCCGGGGCCTCACCGCCGCCTCCTCCACTCAACCTGCCGCCGCCTCCACTCAACTTGTACAAACTTTATTAGTTCAACTTTCCCGCGCCTGCGCACTGGGCCGGGTCGGTAACTGGCCCAACGAAGAAAGGGCGGAACGCTGGGTGCACGCTCAATTTGCATGTGACGCTCCCAGCATGCCTCTGGCCGGAAACCCAAAAAAGGGCATGGGGCGGGGACACCCCCGGGCCCAGCGGGCCGTCCGTTCGGCTCGCGAGTGTGTTACCCAAAGAATGATAAAGTTGGTTTTATTTCAAGAAGTCGATCGAAAAGAAAGCTCAGCGCTCTAGAGTTCAGCTGACGGGAAAGGGGGTGCGCAGCCTCGACTTTGAGAGTTATCCGGAGCCCCAAAACAGGGGTGGGCTCCAGCTCCCCGCACGCCCCGACCTTCCATCGTAGGTAACGCGGAAGAGCCTGGGAGAGCGTTAGCGGCGTCCGAGAGCGTGGAGCGGGAAACAGGATGGGTCTGCATGGAGAGTGGAAAGGCAGGCTGTGTACTCTGGGGAAAGTGGAGCAAGGAAGGAGCTACAGTGGCCGACGCTGGAGGTCGGCTGCAGAAAAACTAGAAAAAGTAGGGAGGAAAGAGGAAAACAGGAGGCGTCTACACTGAGGGGGTTCTAGAGAGGGAAGGAGGGACTCCGTACATGGGTGTAGTTCATTCTCGAAACCTGAGGTGTGCTCTGTCCCGGAGGAGGGGGGCGGGCAGTCGAGGGGGAATTGGAAGGAAGTTTTGTGTTGGAAATGTTTCGGGGGATCTTCTGTAGGGGGACTGTGGAAGCGGATCTACACTGGGGTAAGTGCAGGAGATAGAGGCTTACGCGTGAATCGATTCTGCACTGAAATAACTAGGGAAAGAGGATGCTACCCTGAAAGTGGGGATACTTGCTTTCGATGATGTCGGGGAGAGAGGAGGTCTATACTGGCGGAGTTGAGAGAGTGGAGGGTCTGCACTGAAGACACGGGGGAAGGGTATGCCATGGATATGGGAAGGAACCCTAGCGGATTAAGGAGCCTCTCGGGAAGATGGGAGGATGGGAAGAGGAGGTTTCCTGTTTGTACCCCCGAAAATATGGGTGAAGGACCTGTGCCGTGGCCCGTGAGAGGGAGGTCTGGGTGCGGAAACTCCAGGCCAGGTGGGTCCGGGGGAGGCCGGTCGCGCCCAGGAAATGCCCTATACGCGCAGGCCGGACCATGGGAACCCCAAAGCCACGGATCCTGCCCTGGCTGGTGTCGCAGCTGGACCTGGGGCAACTGGAGGGCGTGGCCTGGGTGAACGAGAGCCGCACGCGCTTCCGCATCCCTTGGAAGCACGGCCTACGGCAGGATGCACAGGAGGAGGATTTCAGAATCTTCCAGGTGCGTGCGACGACCGGGGACGCTGGAAACCCTGAGCTGCGCGCGGGGCGGAAAGGACTCCTAGCGGGCCGGGCTGAGACGGCGGAGGTAGCGCGCGAGGGGCGGGCTCGTGCCAACGGTGGTGGGTGGGGCTAGAACGGGAGGGGCGGGGCTAGCCGGATCAGCTGACTGATAGTGGGGCGCAAGCAGGGTTGGAGCTGCCCGGTTACGGCAATAAAACCGGGAAAGCCGGTTAGTACGCAAAGGAAATGAATCCTGGGGGTTTGGGGCTCTCTAGGGGCCGGGGCTCTTGGTTGTAGGATAGATACTGGGGGATGGTTTTTGAAACATCAGAGGTGAGACCTGGAGCCCCAAATCTGGGGTTCCTAACCACCGCATACTAGTACATGCCAGAAGTGGTAAACAGTGTGAGAGGCGGGGTTATCACAGAGGGTGTCGCGGGGCAGGTGGTGCATGGGGTTAGACACCAAGTTGGACTTGGAAGCCTGGCTTAGAAAGAAGAGGTTTTTGGGCCGGGCGCCGTGGTTCACACCTGTAATCCCAGCACTTTGCAAGGCCGAGACGGGAGGATCGCATGAGCCCAGGAGTTTGAGACCAGCCTGGGCAACATAGGCTCCATCTCTTTAAAAACAAAAATCAAAGAGGTTTCAAAGGCTTTTGAAGAGGCCTAGCACAGTGGCTCAATGCCTGTAATCCCAGCACTTTGGGAGGCCAAGGCGGGCGGATCACCTGAGGTCAGGAGTTTGAGACCAGCCTGGCCAACATGGTGAAACCCCGTCTCTACTAAAAATGCAAAACTTAGCCAGGTGCGGTGGTGCCCGCCTGTAATGCCAGCTACTCAGGAGGCTGAGACAGGAGAATTGCTTGAACCAGGGAGGCGGAAGTTGCAGTGAGCTGAGATTGCGCCATTGCATTCCAGACTGGGTGACAAGAGTGAAACTCCGTCTCAAAAAGAAAAAAAGGCTTTTAAAAACTAGAGGTGGGGGATGGAGGTAGGTAGGACGGGGGGGGGGGGGGGTGGGATTTGGGGATGGACCTTGCAGACTTAGAACTTGCTACGGAAAGAGGGTGGTGTTAGGATTCAGGAGACAGGGTTAGGGCCCCAGGAGCAGGATCTAAGTCGTCCTCCCCCACTATCCTGACACCACTGTTGCCCCAGGCCTGGGCCGAGGCCACTGGTGCGTACGTTCCCGGGAGGGATAAGCCAGACCTGCCAACCTGGAAGAGGAATTTCCGTTCTGCCCTCAACCGCAAAGATGGGTTGTGTTTAGCAGAGGACCGGAGCAAGGACCCTCACGACCCACATAAGATCTACGAGTTTGTGAACTCAGGTCTGCCAGATCGGGGTTCATGTGGGAGGCTGGGGTCCCAAGGTTTCCTGGCACCCCTACTCCCTCACCACCTTTCTCAACAGGAGTTGGGGACTTTTCCCAGCCAGACACCTCTCCGGACACCAATGGCGGAGGCAGTACTTCTGATACCCAGGTGAGAATGTGCCCAACCTTCATGCCCCTCAGTCTCTGTTGTGTCCCCATGGGCCTCTTCCTCTCCCTCTGGACCATCCCCCCGCTTCCCTGCCTCCAGCCTGTCCCTCACCTGAGCCAGTGCTGGCCCTGTCTGTTCCTGCTCCAGTCTCCTCAGGAGAAAATTCTGAGTTTTCACCCTGCATTCAGGGCCTAGCACACCTTCCCAGGATTTCATGGACTTCGGCAGGGGGCTGTCAGCCTCTTGGGAACTGAAAACTCCCTGACCGTGATCCTGCTGAGGCCTGAGCTAGGGGAGCATCCCTCTGAAATTCTACCCAGCCTGCCCCGCCCAGGTCTTAACCTGCATAGAGCCAGATCCTTGGGTTGGAATGGTAGCACCTGGCGTTCATTAGAGTGTTTGTTTGGCTGTTGGTGCCATGGCTGGCTCTGTCCCCAGGCTGGAAGCCCCTTGAAGGCAGAGCTCAAGCCTGACCTCCCTGCATTGCTGAGAACAGACCTGGTCCATATGAAGTCTCCAGAAAAGACTATGGAAATGCCTGATTCTCTTTCTTTGTTTCCCTCTAGGAAAACATTCTAGATGAGTTACTGGGTAACATGGTGTTGGCCCCACTGCCAGATCCAGGACCCCCAAGCCTGGCTGTAGCCCCTGAGCCCTGCCCTCAGCCCCTGCGGAGCCCCAGCTTGGACAATCCCACTCCCTTCCCAAACCTGGAGCCCTCTGAGAACCCACTGAAGCGGCTATTGGTGCTGGGGGAAGGTGAGTGTCAGCTGCAGGCTGGGAGGGCTGAGGTCTGGGCGGCAGCCCCTGACTCAATCTCTCTCTCCTTCACACTGCTGATGCCGCTGCTCAGAGTGGGAGTTCGAGGTGACAGCCTTCTACCGGGGCCGCCAAGTCTTCCAGCAGACCATCTCCTGCCCAGAGGGCCTGCGGCTGGTGGGGTCCGAAGTGCGAGACAGGACGCTGCCTGGATGGCCAATCACACTGCCAGACCCTGGCATATCCCTGACAGACAGGGGAGTGATGAGCTACGTGAGGCACGTGCTGAGCTCCCTGGGTGGGGGACTGGCTCTGCGGCGGGCCGGGCAGTGGCTCTGGGCCCAGCGGCTGGGGCACTGCCACACATACTGGGCAGTGAGTGAGGAGCTGCTCAACAGCAGGCATGGGCCTGACGGCGAGGTCCCCAAGGACAAGGAAGGAGGCGTGTTCCACCTGCGGCCCTTCATTGTAGGTGAGTGAGATGGGGGCTTCGCCCTGCCCAGTAGAAAGCAGACTGCGCAGTAGTTAAGAACTCAGAATTGGCCGGGCACGGTGGCTCACGCCTGTAGTCCCAGCACTTTGGGAGCCGAGGCGGGCAGATGACGAGGTCAGGAGTTTGAGACCAGCCTGGCCAACATAGTGAAACCCCATCTGTACTAAAGATACAAACAAATAGTCGGGCATGGTGGCACACGCCTGTAATCCCAGCTACTCGGGAGGCTGAGGCAGGAGAATCACTTGAACCCGGGAGGCAGAGGTTAGAGTGAGCCAAGATCGCGTTACTACACTCTAGCCTGACGACAGAGCCAGACTCTGTCTCAAACAACAACAAAAAAAACTCAGGATTAGGACTGAATTCAGACCCTGGCTGCCCTTGGCCCACTGTATAACCCGAGGCAAAGGACTTTGCCCTGAGCCCGTGGAATCCGAGGACGGTCTCCTCTCTCTACCTGCCTGCCAGCACTGGGGTGAGACACAGTCCCAGTACACAGCGTGCTCAGGGAATTAGCTGCCGCTGTCATCATTATCGTAACTAATGATGGTGGACAGACCAACAGCAGGAAAGCTACGTCCCTTAGGGTTTCGCTGTGCGGTGGCACTTTCTGCCATGATGGAAATGACAGTCCAGTGCAGCAGCCACTAGCCACAGGGGCCGAGCACTCAGGTGAGGCGAGTGCAACCAGGACATGATTAGTTTTAATTGATTACAATTTAAACTGAAATGACCTCACATGACTAATGGCTGCAATTGGACAGTGCAGCCTCAGAGGGGACTGAATGCCAACCAGCTTCTCCAGATTCACTGGCATCCTTGGAAGCATGGGCCCCCTACTCTGGGCCTGTTGTGAATGCTGAGACTTGGGGGCTTGCGGGGGGGGCCTTCCAACAACCCCACCATGATGGGAGGGAGGGAGGGAGGGAAGGAGGAGGAAGTACACAAACAGAATGATGGGGACTTTCCCCAAACAAGCAGTCCTCTGGGCGAGGCAGCAGAGGGCCTTAGGTCAGGGGAGATGGTGGGGGTTATCATTCAAGTTTACGGGGAAGGGCAGGTAGAGGGTCCTCTTCTCATCCCTGACTAGACTCCTGGGCCCCCAGATCTGATCACCTTCACGGAAGGAAGCGGATGCTCACCACGCTATGCCCTCTGGTTCTGTGTGGGGGAGTCATGGCCCCAGGACCAGCCGTGGACCAAGAGGCTCGTGATGGTCAAGGTGCCTGCAGACCTGAGTCCCTGGGGTTGAGAGGGGTGGCCTTACAGAGGGAAGAGGTTGCTCCCAGGAACTCCAACTCCCAGAGGGCCCTCTAAAAAACTGCAGCTTCCAAGATCTCTGCAATAACCAGTTTTTCATCCCCGGGAGCTCCTTCCCATGGCCTCACCTGCAGAACCTGTTTTGAATTCTCTAAACCAGTGGTCCCCTAGCTGTTCGGCACCAGGGACCAGTCTCACGAAAGATAATTTTTCCACGGACAGGGAGGGGGTGGTTTCGGGATGAAACTGCTCCACTGCAGATCATCAAGCATTAGATTCTCCTCAGGAGCAGCCTAGATCCCTTGCGTGTGCAGTTCACAATGAGTTTGTGTCCTCTGAGAATCTAATGCTGCCGCTGATCTGACAGAAGGCAGAGCTCAGGCAGTAATATTCCCTCTGCTCACATCCTGCTGGGCAACCTGATTCCTAACAGGCCGTGGGGGGGTTGGGGACCCCTGCTCTAAACCATGTAGAAGCTGGTGGACTTCAAGTTTTAGCTGCCACTGTGAGGCCATGACTGTGGCTCCCACGAGTTGAGATCACAGACTGCTCAGCCCTGACATCTGGGAATACTCTAGCCTCATATGAGTGTGTGTGTGTATGTGTGTGTGCGTAGAGGGAAATCTACAACTTCCAGCAGCCCTGGGCCTATGGTTCATCCTGGGTTACAGCAGAGGCTGCAGGAGGTTGTAGTGTGTGTGTGTGTGTGTGTGTGTGTGTGTGTGTGTGTGTTTCATCCTGGGTTACAGCGGGGGCTGCAGGGAGCTGTAGTTCTCCCAGCCCTGACTCCTACCTTGGTGGACACTGGCCGGGTGTTTTCCCTGACTCCTGTCCCTACTTCCCCCGCAGGTTGTGCCCACGTGCCTCAGGGCCTTGGTAGAAATCGCCCGGGTAGGGGGTGCCTCCTCCCTGGAGAACACTGTGGACCTGCACATTTCCAACAGCCACCCACTCTCCCTCACCTCTGACCAGTACAAGGCCTACCTGCAGGACCTGGTGGAGGATATGGATTTCCAGGGCCCTGGGGAGACCTGAGCCCTCACTCCTCATGGTGTGGCCTCTAACCTCCCCACCCCCTACCACCTCAACCAATAAACTGGTTTCTGCTATGATCACCTCTTGTGTGCGTCTGGTGTTGGGTGCCCTCTGACCCAAGGTGGTTGTTATTCCTGCTCAGGGTCTCAGTTTACCCATGTATGTAGCTGTGCACAACTCAGGTGCTCAGTGCATGAGAACCAAGCACTGCAGGGGGCAGCTGACACCTCCTCACCTCTGCCCAGGGACCTGGTGGCTGATGGCTGCCCCCATTTTGTAGACCAAGACACAGGCTGGGAGAGGCACAAAGGTCACAGAGTAGGAAACACACAAAGACTGGCCAGAACCCAGGTCCCTGCCTTGCCTATGAACAGTTTGGGCAAATGGCCCTTCTCCTTCCAGGCCTCAGGCTCCCCTCTACATGGGGCTGGAGGGGGCCTTGGTAAAGAGGCTCTGCGGCCACCCTAGAGCCTACAAAGCCTGCCTGCCTGGTGACCCTGGGCACTGTCACCTCTCCTGGCTAGGCCTCAGTTCTGGGGGATGAAACTGGCAGAAGCCAGCGCAGCCCTGACTCACCCTTCGGCCCTTGCTGCTCTGTGCCTCAGTTTCCCTCTCGGGAGAGTGGATGAGATCACCCCAGCTTCACGGGGCTGCTGAAAAGAGAAGCCAACTCAATGGGGAACGCAGATCCTGCTCTGGGACCAATTCCAAGGCAGGCACATGGCACGCAGGTGCCCTGAGCTGGGAGGATGCTGATCAGGTGGGGCCGGCCCCGCCTCCCTGTGAGCAGCTCGCTGCCTGCCAGAGACTGTGCTAAGCGCTCCACCTGTGTCTTGTTCAGTCCTCACAACACCACTATACAGATGAGAAAACTGAGGCTCAGGGGAGGCAGCTGCCCCAAGTCACAGCCTGGTCTCCCTTGTCTCCCACCCTCAGCCTCCTAGGGGTCCCTCCCCAACCCTCTGGCAAATTTGTCTCTGAAAACAAAGGGTTAGAACCATGGGGCTCGGCCGGGTGCGGTGGCTCAAGCCTATAATCCCAGCACTTTGGGAGGCCGAGACGGGCGGATCACGAGGTCAGGAGATCGAGACCATCCTGGCTAACACGGTGAAACCCCGTCTCTACTAAAAATACAAAAATCTAGCCAGGTGAGGTGGCGGGCGCCTGTAGTCCCAGCTACTCCGGAGGCTGAAGCAGGAGAATGGCGTGAACCCGGGAGGCGGAGTTTGCAGTGAGCTGAGATCCGGCCACTGCACTCCAGCCTGGGCGACAGGGCAAGACTCCATCTCAAAAAAAAAAAAAAAAAAAAAAAAAAGAACCATGGGGCTCAGGGGTAATGTTTCATGAAATCTTTAATGAAATTGGGGAGAGGGGCACGAACAGAAGGGAGGGGCACTGGGGACAGGCTTGGGGGCAAAGGGGGTGGGCACGGGGCAGGGAAGGGCAGGGGGCTCTCCTCTTCCCTGCAGCAACCCTCCCCCAATCATCCCACTGATGGGGGAGGGAGGTGGGGAGGTGGAGCCATAAATATGTCCAGAATTTCAAAGAGGCGAGGGGCGAAGAGCTGGCCAGGGCTCTCAGAGAGGGGGCAGGGGCAGGCCCGGGCCACCCTTGTCCGGGGGCCCTGGCTCCTTGGGCGGCCGTGGGGGCCCTGGGGGGTCCCCTGGCTTGCGACCGTGCTTGCGGAAGTAGCGGTAGCGCTGGACGTAGGCCCGCACCAGGTTGCTCACCTTCACCGGGTTGATCTCCCCACTTTTGCTGTGGCAGATCTGGGGGGCCGGGGACAGCCAGAGTCACCACCAGGCTCCCGGGGTCCCATCCACCCGGGACTGCTGGGTACAGCTTGGGACTGGGGTAGGAGCAGCTTCCCCAGTAACCAAGCCAAAGTCCCTCTGTCCCCTAGATGATGGGTGCCCCAGGGCCAGCGGAACAGGCCCAGGTGGCCTTGAGAAAATCCCATCACCCTCCCAGACTGACCTCCCCGTCTCCCATCCGCGTCCATCTGTCTGCACACATCTGGCCCTCCAGTTCGTCCTCTCCCCGGCCTGTGTCTGCCCCTCTCTCTGGGTGCCCACCTTGTGGACGGCCTTCCTCAGGATGTCCTTGTACTCCTCCTTGGTGATGTCCTTCTTCTGATAGTACGGCTTGATGGCCAGCTTCACCTCCTCCACCGCCCGCTCCTGTGTGTGCAGCTTCTTCAGATACTGGTGGGGTGGCGACAGCGGGGGAAGAAACAGCAAGGGCCAGTGAGTACCTGCAGAACCTCCACCTCTACTCGCCTCTGCTGCCAGCCTAGCCTCTCTGGCAGTCCGGCTGCTCTCGGGCTGGAAGTCCTGCTGAGGGTCTGTCCCATGCACCCTCTGCTGCAGGTGGCTGGGACCAAAGGCCAAGCCTGTGCCTCCGCATATCACTGAACATCTCCTCTAGGCTGAACCCTGGGCTGCTCCAGGCCTGGCCAGGACCACGACACATGTGTTGCCTGCCCTCACAAAGTTCAGTGTGATGAGAAGACAGACATTGGCCAAGCAATTGCAGCTGGTTTTGAATCAGACTCTACAGACAGGGCTGTAGAAAACTGCACAGGGCTTTTCACCATGGGAAGGGGGAGGACTCAGTTTAAAAGGTTTTTACAATACTGCTCTGGTCACCAAGGGGATGGAGGCGCACTGAGGAGTGGGGGTGGGGACTGACCTCAAGCCCATTTGTATCGGAAGCCTGGTCTGCCACTCCCTGTCTCTGACCCCTGGGATGCTCAGCCAAACCTCCTTTTTGTGGCTTTTTCTTTGTTTTTGAGACAGGGCCTCTCCCTGTCACACAGGCTGGAGTGCAGTGGCACAATCACTGCTCACTGTACCCCTGGACTCCTGGGCTAAAGCAATCTTCCCACCTCAGCCTCCTGAGTAGCTGGGACTAGAGGTGCCACCACCACGCCCAACTAATTCTTGTACTTTTTCTGGCGACTGGGTCTTACTATGTTGCCTAAGCTGATCTTGAACTCCTGGGCTAAAGCGATCCACCCGCCTCGGCCTTGCAAAGTGTTGGAATTATAGGCATGAGGCACTGCGCCTGGCCACCTTTGTGGCTTATTTATAAAATGGGGACAACACCTATGGGGAGGACTACAGCGACACACATGGAGGATATGGCACAGGCCAGGTACAAAGACTCAATCCAGGGGAGCTGTGCCTGTTCCAAGGGGGATGGCCGTGGGATGAAAAGGGAAGGACGGAATAGGGGGCAGGGCAGAGAGCCTCCGAGACAAGGCTCTTCCCGCCTGTGGCCAACAAGCTAGGAGATCCCGCAACCACAGGATCGGGGCAGCAGCTGCATCCCTGGCCTCAGGCAGAATCTTTGCAAAAGCAGACAGGAAACCTCTAGCCAGAGAGCCATGTGGGACCAGAGAAGAACCGGCCTTCTGCAGGCACAAGGGATAGTCTCTTGCCACCGCCCTTGGGGAAACTGCCCTCCCAAGTCAGGTGACTATCAAAGTAGGGGCAGGTAAACTTGAGTCCTGGAAAGGGCAGGGCACAATGGCTAGCAGACTCCAGAAGCAATATCAGTGACACTGTCTGACGAGCTACTGAGCTGTTAGGGCAACTCTATGGCCAGGAGAGACACAGGCCGCCCTGGAGGGACTTCTCAGGCTTGCCTGGCCCCACAGGATGTGGGTCTCTAGAGAGAGGCTGCTCCCAAACACCCATCTTGGATGTGGCAAAGTGGAGCAAAGGGCAGAGCACAGAAAAGGGCAGAGCAAGGGCCGCCATAGACCAGGGGGTCCTCACCGTTCACGACCTGCAGCACAAGGCACAAGCTACAGACAAGTGACGGGCTAAGCTGCAGCCCCGCCTCCGCGACTCACACAGGATATTTAATGGGGTTTATACAGCTTTATCTGGCACCAAACACAGCTGTGTAAGGTGGCCAACACCATCATCTGGCTATGGGCTGCTGGACTGTAAAAAAACACATGTAGGCTGGGCTCAACGGCTCACACCTATAATTCCAGCACTTTAGGAGGCTGAGGTGGGAGAATCACTTGAGCTCAGGAGTTCGAGACCAGCCTGGGCAACACAGCGAGACCCCCAACTCTACAAACAAAATTAAGAAATTAGCTGGGCATGGTGGCATGCACCTGTAGTCCTAGCTACACAGGATGCTGAAGTAGGAGGATCCCTTGAGCCTGAGAGATCAAGGCTGAGGCTGTGACTGTGCCACGGCATGCCAGCCTGGGTGACAGAGCGAGACCCTGTCTCAAAACAAACCAACTAAGGCCGGGAGCAGTGGCTCACGCCTGTAATCCCAGCACTTTGGGAGGCCAAGGTGGGCAGATCACCTGAGGTCAGGAGTCAAGACCAGCCTGGCCAACGTGGTGAAACCCCATCTCTACTAAAAATACAAATATTAGCCGGGTGTGGTGGTGTGTGCCTGTCATCCCAGCTACTTGGGAGGCTGAGGCAGGAGAATCACTCAAACCTGGGAGGCGGAGGCTGCAGTGAGCTGAGATGGCACCACTGCACTCCAGACCGGGTGACAGAGCGAGACTCCATCTCAAAGAAAAAACAAAAACAAAAAACCCACATCTAGACCTGACCAAGACAGAAACAGCCCCAGAGCCCAGGAGAAAGAACCGGCCAGAGCAGCTGAGTAAGAACCTACATGACTATCTGCCTGGCACCCATTCTCCCTCCCTTCATCTAGAAACAGGTTCTTGAGTTTTTATTCAGAAACCAGCCTCCCCCACTCACACTGAGAGGGAGACAGTGTGAGAAACAGATCATCAAGGGGTGGGCTGCAGTGTGGGGCGTCTGTTACAGGGTGTGTAGATGTGGGGTAGATGCACACACCCCCACACACGCACAGACGTGATTTTCTCTTGGACATGCCTAACGAATTTCCCGCTCATCCATTCCAGCGAAGTGGAGTTCCTTACAGTTCCATGACTTTAGTTTCTATGGCCTCAGTCTCCCTTTCTCCTTGGGCCTCTGCGTCTCAGTTCCAGTCCATATTCTCTACAGAACTGTCACCACTGCCCCACCTCTCCCCAGGTCAGCTCACCTTATCTGTGTCCCCACGGCCCTCAGAGCTGCTGCTGCCCTCTCTCTTGTCAGACGTGGCAGCCAGCCCGGTGGGGGTGGGGGGAGTTGAACCGCAGCCCCCCAGAGGGAGGCTGCCAGGAAGCAGGTAGCTGGAGGGGCCAGGGGGCAGACCCAAAGAGGTGGGCACAGGAGCTGGGGTCACCCCCAGACTTGAGGGTGGCTTTCTGTGGCTGAGGATCTGTGGGAAGAGGACGGAGGGATGATGAGTAAAGGGAAGTGGAGGAGAAGAGGGGACGTGCACCCCACTGTTCCCACGCTGACTTCCCCACAGCTGAGGCAACAGGCTCCTCTTCAGGCCGATACCTTGCCCCAGAGCTGCCGGGCCTGCGGTTCCTCTCCTAACCCGAGGCAATGGACAAAAGAAGGGGCGGCAGGGACTCTCCCCCAGGGGAGCCCACCTGGTTGGTGGCCTGGATCAGCTCCTGGGCCTTCGCTCGGCTTGCCAGGTTGGCTTCTTCCATCTTGAAGAGAAGTGCAGTCACTGCAGGATGTGGAGAGGTGACAACATGAAGATGGGGGAGGTGACAGGACAGGAGCTGGTGAACCTCACCTGGACACTTGCTACCATCTCCTGCCCTGGGTCCCAGAACAGCCACAAGGCCTCACACTCAGAACTGGGAAAAGGGGGCCTTGGCCAACGACAGAACGGCCCATACCCCGAATGTTCTTGGGACTCCAGGTGTGTGGCTATAGGGCTGGCCACGGTCATGCAGTGATGAGACGGCAGGAGTGAGATTCTGCCTCCTGACGCCCCGTGGCCAGTTCCAGCCTCTCTCCCCACCTCTGCAGTCTGGTAGAGGCAACCACGATGCGTAAGGAACATGGTGTCCTGCTCAAGCCATTCTTTCTGGTCTCTCTCTCCTGGTCCCCCTCTAGGGGAATCCCAGAACCCAGCCCACCATTCCAGTCTGCGCTGGCCACCACCTGCTCCTGCCAGCCCTTCTCTCCCAGTACACCCAGGCACCTAGAGCCTCCGGACAGACCCTAACTGGCCTTCACCCACCCCCACCCTCCTAGTCCATGTCCTTATAAACCTCTCCCTTCCAGGGCACCCCACTGCCTCTAAGTCTGTACCCTCCAGTCTCCATACTGTCTCACCTGCCCCAGCACCCCCCTCCCCCAGGGGACACTCACAGGCCAGGACACCGCTGGTGGTGCAGTCCACACCAGCCGGCAGATTCCAGGGCATGGGCGGGGGCAGCGTGGGCAGTTGGGAGACACGGGAAGCTGGCCCGTCCTCCGCCCCCGAGTCACCGGCTGTGGACCCCGCACTGGGGGCAGTGCTAGGGGCGGCTGCAGCGGTGCTAGTGGCCGTAGTGGTGGCAGGCTGCTGCTCCTCCTCCTCTTCCTCTTCCTCCTCCTCTTCTTCCTCCTCCTCCTCCTCCTCTGCCCCACCTCGGACCCCAGCCTCCTCAGTGGCCTCCTCAGGCAGGAAGGAGACCTCGGGTGTCTTGCAGCTGCTGTCCACGGTCTGCGAGTCTGGAGTGAGGGCAGGGGGTGGTGGGGCTACCTTGGGGGGCGGGGTGCTAGGAACCTTGGCTGCCCGCTCCTCACCAGACCACGAAGTCTCCTCCGCCCCCTTGGTGCCTGCTGCCTGGCTGCAGCTATCCGCTTTGGACTTCTTCAGCGACACCGGGCCGCCACTGCCCCCGCTGCCACCTCCGCTGCGGACCTTTTTCCTGGTTTTGGATGGCTTGGTCTTTCCCTTGGTCCCCTTGGCTTTCTTGGCCCCTGCCTTGGCCTTGACCTTGGTCTTTTTGGGCTTGGTGCTGCCCGGAGCTGCTTTGGCCATCTCAGTGGGGGCCCGCTCCTCGGGTTTGAGGAAGGGGGAGCGACTCTCGCGGTCGCGGCTGAATTTGACGCCGATGGAGCCCAGGCCGGCCGACGCAGCATCCTTGGCGGGGGTGGTGCTGCTGACACCTTCGCGGATGAGCACCGCCACCTTGGACTGCAGCTTCACCTTCCGGGAAGAACAGGATGACGACGAGGATGAAGAGCCTGAGCCGCTGCTGACCGGTGGCTTTGGCGGGGGCCCTGAGGAAGGTGCCGACTCCTTGGGGGGCCGGGCCTTCTTGGATGACCTGTCCCTGTCCCTATCTCTGTCCCTGTCCCGATCCCGGTCACCCCCATCCAGCGCCTTCCGACGAGACCCCTTCTCCCGGGAGGAGGAGGAGGAGGAGGCAGCCCCCGAGCGGCGCCGATCCTTCTGGCTGCTCTTGCCGCCCCGCTCCTCGCCGCTCAGTCCCTCGGAGTCATACAGGACCTCCCGCTTAGGTGACGAGGCCGGGGCAGGAGAAGGTCCTCGGGGGTCGGACTTGTCAAGCCGGCCCACCGTGATGGTCCGCTTGATGGCGAAGAGGTCGTGGTCCGTAAGGTCCTGGATGGAGGGTGGCACGGCCCCCCGGCGGCGGCTGTCGCGGTCACCACCAGAGGTGGAGCCGGAGGGTGGCGGGGCGGGCGCCGGGGCCTTCTCGCTGCCATCCCCAGACCGCTTCTCACCCCGGGACCGTGACCGCTTCTTCTTCTTCTTGCTGCCGCCACCGTCCCGGTGTTTCCCGCGGTGCCGCTCGCGCCTCGAGGACGACGATGAGGAGGTGGCCGGGGGCGGGGAGGCGGAGCGCCGCCGCCGCCGCCGCTTCTCCCGGGACCGCGACCTGCGGCTGCCCCCTCGGCGGCGGTCGGTGCTGCGCGAGCGGTGGCGGGCGGAGCGGGAGCGGGAGCGGGAACGGCGGCGGGTCGACGACGAGGCATGAGAGCCGGGCTTGCGGTCCCGCGAGCGGTGCTTCTTAGAGTCCCAGGGCGAGGCCGGGGCGGGAGGCGCAGGCTGGGTGCCCGACGAGGACGAGGCGGCCTCCTTGGCCTCGCCGCTACGCTTGCGTTCCCTCCTGGACTTCTTGCGCGTTGGCGGACCAGCAGCGGCGGCCGGGGCAGGCGCGGGCGCCGGGGAGGGCGAGCGCTGGCGGTAGCGCTCCCGCCGCTGGGTCAGGATCTTGCGGCGCAGGTCCAGGCCGCCCCAGCGCGAGTCTGCGGCGGGCGGCGCAGGGGCCGGCTCCCCCAGGTCCACCTGCAGGGCACCCTCGCCGTCGGACTCCGCATGCAGGGACAAGAAGTCGTCCCCCTCGGGGGCCCGGGGAGCGGGAGGCTGGGGAAGGGGCTGGGCCGTGGGGGTGGCCGAGGCGGCAGGCGGAGGCCGGGCGGCCCGGCCACCCGGGCGGAAGAGGGACAGCGCCACCCTGGGCTCCTCCTCCGGCTGGACGATCTCGCCTTCCTCGATCTCCGAGTCGCCGGGTGGCATCAGGGGCGGCGGGAGGGTGGTTCCACCAGCGGTCACCACCTCCACCGAGACCTTGCCTTCCCGACAGGCTTCCGCCTCAGTCCCCACCACGAAGACCCGCCGGCGCGTGGCTCCATCAGCCCGGGTGGAGTCCGCCTGGGGCGGCGTTCCAGGGGCCGGAGGCGGCTGTGTGGGCTGCGGGTCCGGGCGGGGGCTCTCATCACCTGGGAAGTCCTGGCTCAGGCTGTTGTCATCGTAGATGCCTGCCAGGGTCTCCGAGATACGGCTGATGCTCTGGGACAGGCCTTCTTCCTCCTCCTCTTCTTCCTCTTCCTCTTCTTCTTCCTCTTCCTCCTCCTCCTCTTCCTCCTCAGGTGAGGGGGTCCCGGCTGATGAGCTGGGGTTGGAGCCAGTGGGCTCGAAGGGGTCGTACTTTTGCTCCGGAGCAGGCGGTGGAGAGTAGGCCTCGTCGGTGGGGTGGAAGGGGTCATAGATATCAAATCGGGGGGCAGGCGGGGCTGGGGGTGCAGGGGGCGGTGGGGGCGGGGGAGGGGAAGGGGAGGAAGATGAGGGAGAAGGGGAAGGGGAGGAGGATGCAGAGGAGGGGGCAGGGGGTGGGGCAGGGCCCCCGTCTCCCGTGCCCAAGGTGAGGTGACGGGCACAGGCAGGCCGAGAGGAGTCCGACTGTGGAGAAACTGCAAAGGAACAGGGAGAGAGAAGCGGTCAGGGCCTTCACCTCCCTTCTGGTGCCTGCTTGCTGGCCCAGCCATGGACACTTGCTGGGCCACCAGGTCCTGCCCAGGAAGCCCCAACTGCTTCACAGGAGCCAGCCGTAGGATGCTCCTGACAACTGCACACCACGGTTCTTTTTTTTTTCTTTTTTTTGAGACGGAGTCTGGCTCTGTCAACCAGGCTGGAGTGCTGTGGCCGGATCTCAGCTCACTGCAAGCTCCGCCTCCCAGGTTCACGCCATTCTCCTGCCTCAGCCTCCCGAGTAGCTGGGACTACAGGCGCCCGCCACCTCGCCCGGGTAGTTTTTTGTAGTTTTTATTAGAGACGGGGTTTTACCGTGTTAGCCAGGATGGTCTCGATCTCCTGACCTCGTGATCCGCCCGTCTCAGCCTCCCAAAGTGCTAGGATTACAGGCTTGAGCCACCGCGCCCGGCCACACACCACGGTTCTTAACCCAAAGGTCACTGGAGGAAACTGAGGCAGAAGGCTGTAGTATCCTCCCCAAGGGCACACAGAGAGGAGGCAGCAGTCAGGGTGTAAACTGAGTCAATGTGGCCCCGAACTTGCACTCCCATATCCTGTGACAGCACTGGCCTGACCCTGGGCAATGTACCCTGGCCCTGAAACTAGGAACTACCTTGACCAGTGCTGGTGACTGATCCCAAGTGGAGGCTGCAGTGAGCTCTGACCACAACCACTGCACTCCAGCCTGGGCGAAGACGAAACAGGAAAACAGGCTGCAGGGGGAGAGCTGGGATTCAAACCTAAGTCCCCCTCCAAGACAAAAACAAGCTCCGGCCTGCTGCGCCAGCTGCCTCTCGTGGGAGTTTCTCCTGTTTGGTAGAAGGAAGAATGGGAGGCTGACAGGGTGAGATTCCAGTGCAGAGCCAGGAAATGGCAGAGCTGGGGAGCACAGCAAGGCTGGTCTTCACCCCAAGCTCTTCACTCTGTGCTGAGTCCCCACCCAAGGAATTACATCTGCTCAGGACTCAGTGACACCACTGACCAGTGTCAGTGGCAATGACAAAGGTTTGCCTCTTCCTCCAAACCAGGCATGGTGCTTCATATGTCACCTCGTTCGCCCCCAAAGAGCCTGCTGCACTGTGCTAAGTACTACAGTCGTGATGCCACAGTCACACGATGGAGATGACTGACAGAGGCCACACCACAGCAAGGATGCCAGCAGAGTGTGAGGACAACGCCAGGGAAGGAAAGGGGTCAAGAGGGCAGCACCAGAGCCACCCCTTGATCCAGAGGCTGGCCCTCACCAGCCACATGACCACAGGCAAGTGGATTGACGTGTCTACCTCAGTTTCCTCATCTATAAAACGGGTATTTGTTCATTCATCCAACACCCTTTATGGCCAGGTGGAGTGGCTCATGCCTGTAATCCTAGCACTTTGGGAGGCCGAGGCAGACAGATCACCTGAGGTTGGGAGTTTGAGACCAGCCTGACAAACATGAAACCCTGTTTCTACGAAAAATACCAAATTAGCCAGGTGTGGTGGCACATGCCTGTAATCCCAACTACTCGGGAGGCTGAAGCAGGAGAACTGAACCTGGGAGGCAGAGGTTGCAGTGAGCTGAGATCGCACCACTGCACTCCAGCCCGGGCAACAAGAGCAAAACTCTCTCTCACAAACAAAAAAAAAGATTATCAATGAGTGCAGTGTACAGTCCCTCAGCTGCCAAGGGCTTCGGGGAAGATGAAGCAGAGGTGATGATGACAGCATGTACTTGCCAGGATGTGCGGAGGAACAGATGAGTGCACAGAAAGAGCCAGGCTGCACCTGCTGCCGGGTGAGGACAGTCTGAGCCTCAGCTTTTCCTAGCCTCATCGCTATTCCCAGCACCTTAAGCATAAAATACTCCACAGACCAGAGCGCAGTGCAAACACATGAGATCCACAGCTTTATGTACATTTCTGTATGGGATAGGATTATGGGTGAACTTTCTTTTCTTTTTTTTTTTTTTTTTTTTTTTTTTTTTGAGATGGAGTCTCGCTCTGTCGCCCAGGCTGGAGTGCAGTGGCCGGATCTCAGCTCAATGCAAGCTCCGCCTCCCGGGTTCACGCCATTCTCCTGCCTCAGCCTCCCGAGTAGCTGGGACTACAGGCGCCGCCATCTCGCCCGGCTAATTTTTTGTATTTTTTAAGTGGAGACGGGGTTTCACTGTGTTAGCCAGGATGGTCTCGACCTCCTGACCTTGTGATCCGTCCGCCTCGGCCTCCCAAAGTGCTGGGATTACAGGCTTGAGCCACCGCGCCCGGCCTCTTTTCTTTTTAAATCTACCTAGAATAAACAAATAAAACATAACCTCAGAGTCCCCCTGAAAACAACTACTATTAGCTTCCAGATACACCTTTATCACTTTTAAGGCCCAGGGGCCAAATCCAGCATACCACCTGTTTTCCTAAATCAAGTTTTAGGGGAACACTGCCCTGCCCATTTGTTTACTTATCCCCTACAGCTTCTGATTCTTTTCTGAGACGAAGTCTTGCTCTGTCACCCAGGCTGGAGTGCGGTGGCATGATCTCGGCTCACTGCAACCTCCATCTCCTGAGTTCAAGCGATTATCCTGCCTCAGCCTCCCGAGTAGCTGGGACTAGAGGCAAGCGCCACCACGCCCAGCTAATTTTTGTATTTTTAGGGGAGACGGGGTTTCACCATGTTGGCCAGGATGGTCTCAATCTCTTCACCTCATGATCCGCCCGCGTTGGCCTCCTCCCAAAGTGCTGGGATTACAGGCGTGAGCCACCGCGCCCAGATCTACAGCTTCTGATTTTTTTTTTTTTTTTTTTTTTTTTTTGAGGCGGAGTCTCGCTCTGTCGCCCGTACTGGAGTGCAGTGGCCGGATCTCAGCTCACTGCAAACCCCGCCTCCCGGGTTTGCGCCATTCTCCCGCCTCAGCCTCCCGAGTAGCTGGGACTACAGGCTCCCGCCACCTCGCCCGGCTAGTTTTTGTGTTTTTAGTAGAGACGGGGTTTCACTGTGTTAGCCAGGATGGTCTCGATCTCCTGACCTCGTGATCCGCCCGTCTCGGCCTCCCAAAGTGCTGGGATTACAGGCTTGAGCCATACAGCTTCTGATTTTAAAGAAATTGTGGGCCCCTAAGAATGTCATAAGTCCTAGGTACCATGTCTCTGTACTTAATGCATAAATCGTTTCCAGCTATTAATTTAAAAAAAAGGAGAGGAGGTGGCAGGCATGGTGGCTCATGCTCGTAATCCCAGCACTTTGGAGGCTGAGGCAGGAGGATCACTTCAGGTCAAGAGTTTAAGACCACCCTGGCGAACACAGTGAAACCCCATCTCCACTAAAAATAGAAAAATTAGCTGAACATGGTGGTGCATGCCTATAATCCCAGCAACTCAGGAGGCTGAGGCAGGAGAATCACTTGAACCCGGGAGGCGGAGGTTGCAGTGAGACTAGATCGCGCTACTGCACTCCAGCCTAGGTGACAGAGCAAGACTACATCTCAAAAAAAGAAAAAAGAAAATAAAAAAAAAAAACTAGCCAGGCATGGTGGCATGCACCTGTAGTCCCAGGTACTCCAGAGACTGAGACAACAGGATAACTTGAGCCCAGGAATTTGAGGCTGCAGTGAGCCATGATTGTGCCACTGCACTCTAGCCTGGGGGACATAGTGAGACCTCGTCTCAAAAAAAAGAAGGTAGCCGGGCACGGTGGCTCACGCTTGTAATCCCAGCACTTTGGGAGGCTGAGGCAGGCAGAGCACTTGAGGTCAAGAGATCAAGACCATCCTGGCCAGCATAGTGAAACCCCATCTCTATTAAAAATAGGAAAATTAGCTGGGTGTGGTGGCACACACCTATAGTCCCAGCTACTCAGGAGGCTGAGGCAGGAGAATCGCTTGTACTCAGGAAGCAGAGGTTGCAGTGGGCCGAGGTGACGCCACTGCACTCCAGTCTGGGCAACAGAGCGAAACAAGGTAAACATGACCTGGCACAGAGTGGTGTGCCTGCTCTACCACAGAACCAGTGCTCACGGCTCACAGCTGGCGCCCACAGCTAACTGCACCTTCCTCTCCTCTCCCTCCACCTCCTCCTCCAAATACATATGTTCACGCAGAAGGCAGGCCTAAACCTAGAGTTCTCAACAGAGTCCAGGCTCAGCAGCATGTATTGTTTACAATGAAAATTCCCAGGTCCCACTCCAGACCTGCAGAATCAGAACCCCGGGAGTGGGCCCAGCGATGTGCATAGTAACAAGTCCTCCTTGCAATTGAGCTGTGCGTTCAAGTTTGGTCTAAACTGCTCACAGGGTTACCACTGTGTGTAGGGTTGGAGGAGAAGATTCCTCCTTGGGCAGCGCACATCTCAGAAATCAAAAACTTGGGCTTCAGACTCATAGACACACCAGGGCTCAAGGCCCAGGCACCCCATGGAGCATCTGGCTGTGCGCCCTTGGGCAAGTGCCTGCCATTTTTCAGGCTGTCTGCTTCTCTGAATATAGCAACTCGAAGAGTCCCCCTCCTGGGGAGATGAAGTCCCAGTGCAGTGACACTAACGCTTAGTGTGCCGAAACCAAGTGTCACACATGCTGACCACTCCCACATAGCCCCAGCACATTGGTTTTTACTTTATATACATCTGTATGCACCTACAGCCTTGATCACATCTAATACAAAGACAAGGGAAAGGTTCTGTCTAATGACACAATCACCACCACCATCACTACCAAAAACAGCCGATCCCCACACAACTCCAAGGCCACCTGCCCAGCTCCACCCTGGCCCCACATACCCGTTTTGCCTGTCCTCCAGGCCCTGAGACGGGGCAGCAGGCTGGGCACAGGCAGAGGAATGGGATCTCTGTCCCCGATTCGGACCTCAGCCACCAGCTCCAGCATGTCCTCACTTCTGCAAGGCGGAAGGGGTGGGTGAGCCTTAGGGGTGCTTCTGGCTCTCACACCGAGGCCTCTCCCACTCCAGCTGCCCAGCTACTCACTCGCCAGGCCGCAGGTCCAGGCGGCTGGGAACCCAGGTATCCGGGGGATCCAGGACACTCACCAGCCCGGCAAGGAAGCTGTCCGCGGCCATGTCCAACACCTGGAAGAGGCCAGAGAGGCTCTATGCTGTCCCTGGCCACATGAAGACTGGCAAATCCTACTTCCCAACTCCCTAACCTCTCAGGAACCCAGACATCTAAGATCCCCAAGAAAACTGAGGATCTAATTCCTGTAGCTTGACAGCCATCAGCACTCAAAGCTCAGGCCCAGATCAGGCCCCCAGACTCTCCAACACTGCCCCTGGTCAGCATCGCAGAGCCAGGAGTCCAGGTCCCCAAACCCCATTCCCTCAGACTCAGGCACCCATCCCTTCCTCCAATACCCGTGAGTCAGGCCCCCAGCCCCCTCTTCTTACTCACAGTAGCTGTGTCAGTCCCCCCTGATTCCTGGGAACGGGGCTCTGACCGTGGACTCCGGCAGCGCCGCCATCGAAGGCCATGACACCGAGAGCCATCTGGTGAGAGATTTGCATGGGGTATTGGACACAGGAGACTCGCTGCCGAGACTTGTGGGGTAGAGGAAAGAGGAACTTTAATTTGTTCCTGACAGCGGAACCAGCCTCCCGCCTGCTCTCCAGGCCTCCACGCTCTGCCTCCCAGGAGGACTTCCCAGCACCCACTTCTGAGGCTCTGATGCTCAGCCATTTGTCCTCCTGTCTGCCCTCAGACACCTCAACCTGGCATTCAGGCCTTGCTGGGATGCAGTCCCCAGAGACGTCTCCTGCCTCCCCCAACCCCACTCACACCTTCCTGCATGCCAGCCCCAAGGAAGCCCAGCACAGCTGCTCACCGCTGCACCAGTGCTGTGGGCCTGCTGCAGCCAATCAGGCTTCCCTCTAATCCTAGGTCCTTAGACTCATAGGTCCTTAGAGGGCCCGTTCACCTGTCCCCGCTCTGGGAAGGTGCCCTGACCCACCTCCCACCATGCTAGCTGAGGTGGGCCTCCTGCCCTCTCCCAGCACTGTGTCTGTCTCCCTTCCACCGCACATTAGGCCCTTCCAAGGCAGCCACAGAGTGTCTGCCCATTTTTGGCTCCCCGTGCCAGCACAAGGGTGGCACCCAGGTGGCTTCAGAAAAGCTTGTATCAATGACATTAGGATAAAGAGCGCCGAGAGAGGGCGGGGCTGAAAGGAACCGGAAGCCGCCATACCTTTATCATTGGGCAGGTCCCCCTGCAGGGAGCTTCCCACAGCCTGCTGGATGGCTCGCTGGGGAAGGGGGGAAGAACCAAGCGTCAGAGGACCCAGGCAGATGCTTTGCAACCTCTGCCCCTTGGGAGACAGACATCCCAGACACTGACAGCCAGACTCAAGTGCTTCACGGGAGCCAGGAGTCCACTGCCCCTGCCTTGGGCCCCGGAGTCAGGCCCCTGGAGTGTGGATGCCCAGCTCCTCCATCCCTCAGTGCCAGGAGCCCAGCAGCCTCACCAGGATAAAGGCAGAAGGAGAAAGCGTGGGGTCTCTGTCTGGCGGACCATCACCCCGATCCTCGCCCGACTCCTCCGTCTTCCCACGAGACTCATCTTCTTCCTCCATGGTCACCTGGGGGTCCAGGGGTGACAGTTTGGAGTGGAGGTCCCCGGAGAAAGGACGGAAGTAGAGGATAGACATGAAGACCTCAAGGGCCCCACACTATCTCCCTCAGCATCCCCTTTGGCACCCCTCCTCTCCTCCACCTCGTCCCGCTCCACCCCGTGCTTGGTTGGGCGCTGGGCCCAGCATAGACACCCCAGGGACTAGGAGCAATTCTCTTCCTTTTTTCTGGGTTTCAGGTGCCTCTTATGTCAAAGGGAGGCCTCTCCGGCCTCCACTTTTAACATTTCACTCCTCAATTCCCGCAGCTTTCCCAACAACGTATCCAAACTTCAAGACCTCATTCCCTGGCCTCCTAAGAGGCAAAGCCAACACCGAGGTTTTTTGTGTGTGCTGCACCGTGATTTCAGAGTGTGTTCCACAGTCCTATAAACCCACCTTTCCCAAGGCCAATGTGCTGGGCAATATTCAACGCCATGCCTCGAACACCACACAGCTTCCTAGAGCATCAACTGTCCTCGATGGTGAGGAAAACCCCCAAATTTTATTTATATACCTAAGTTGGAAACTTCACTGAGTGATCTGCAAAACCACTATGCCATTTTTAAAATGAAAACGCTAAACTTCAGAAAAGCATGCTGAAGGGAAACTTTATAGGAGGCATTTACTTATTGCCATCTGCCCAAAGCCTTTGCAATGTCATGGAAATTCTTTGATATGATTCCCCAGTCAGGCAGTTGAAAGATCATCCATTAAACGGATGGATGTCTTGATTAGGGCTTCAGAAAAATATGAAGATTTCAGCTGTAAGCTTCCCCACGACTGTCAAATCTGCTACTTGTAAGACAATATCCAATCTCAAAATTCCTAGAAAGCTTCAAAATCCCTAACCCACAACTCAGTATGCTTCATTGTAAATGCACGAAACAGGAGTATCTATCTCAGAGAATGGCTGTGAATATTGAAAGCCTGACTTCTGCCACACAGTTAGAGTACCTCAAGTGCTCAATACGGATGAACAGGAATGACACTATCAGCCCTTAAAGCTCAGGTTTCCCCTACATCTGCCTCCCTGCTTCCCCCACAGCATTCCTGCAAAGACAAGACCCTGGTCCTGTTCTACATCCCATATAGATTTGCAAACCATGCCAAGCCTCTACATGCAGCCTCCCAGGTCCACCTAATTCCTAACTTCCTAAGACACACCCAACCCTGATAGTCTATTACATCCCAGCCTCTTTTACCAACACTCAATATGCTCAGCCCTGTGGGCAGTTCCTGGTCCTGGGACTGTTCTCCAGCACCTCCCGGGGAAGCACATGCTACCTAGAACAGTGACTGTCACATATGAGAAGCTTAATCAACATCTGCTGACTACAGGCTCAGGGATCCCCAAACCCTCTGCAGTATACAAAGATGCTTGCTTGCTCATTTAGACAGCACCAGGCTTTGCAGACACACCCTCAGCTACTTAGATCTTTTGGACAGAAGAATGCTCTGCAGATACTGCTAGGTCCTGTCTGGATCAGTGGTTTCCCCAACAACAGGGCCATATACCAGTTTAGTGCTTCACAAATAGCTTGTTATAAAAAGTACATAGAACAAAATAGTTCTTCGCAGCACATCGCAAGTAGTAAGTGGAAATGTCAATTTGTGGAAGGTGAGTTAATGTTAACACATTATGTTATATAATGTCAAATACATTATGATTGTCTGTACTAGGTCTTAATGAAAAAATGTATCTTAATGCAGATCACGGTCAACATGGTTTGAAAAGCAGTGTAATAGTGGGTCTAGACGACCCTCCAGACTCTTCCAGCCTCAAGCAGATTAATTCTAACTCTCTCAATAACCCCCAGGGTAATGCAGAATTTTAAAACATTTTTCATTTGAATCACTTTCTGAAGGGCAAGTATATCTAAGCTGGGCAAAATTTCCTCATTCTCTTTCTGTATTATTCGCCACAAGCTGATCCGACCCTAAAGGCATTCGAATTTGCTCCAGGCATAAAAACTGCATTCCTGCAGTCACATTCAAGCCATCTAGATAGTTCCAGGTCCTTCTAACTGCCCCCAGCCTCCTGTCACCCATTATTAGACACTACCCATACCCTGGAGACCCCAGACCCTCAGTACATCTCAATATTTGACGCCCTCCCCTGGTGGACATATCCCAACCCCCTAGGGGGCTCTAAGACTTCCTAGCCCTTGGCAGTTATTCTAGGCCTGATAAATGGCCCCAGACCTATGCAGACCAGTTGCATCCTCAGGCCAGCCCAGGTAGACTCTTTCCAGCCCTAACAGACATACCCCAGGCGCTCTAGATGGCTCTGAAGATACTCCTCAGGTCTTGCAGACCCTCCTTCACCCCTGGGATATATCTCAAGATCTCAAGATGGCCCCAGAACCCTCTAACCAGACCCTAGTCCCCGGTCAGCCCATAAAGACAATCTACAGTGTCTACAGACACGATCCAGGCCAGCTATATGATGGAGGGCAGGCCTTAGGCTCGGTCTAGGCCCAGGGACGCCCCCAGTCCTCTCGGAGACGCCCCACTGACGCCCCCAGGAACCCACGGATGCGTCCCAGGGCCCTGAGAAGGCCCCCCTCTCGGCGCCAGGTTTCGCCGCAGCTGCCGGGCCCGAGACCGCCCCATGAAGCCCTCCAGGACCCGTGGCTTGTGGGGAGGACCCCGGGACAACGAGCGACCCAACTCCGCCCCGCCCACCCCAATAGGCCCGAGCCCCGCGGCCCGGACCGCCGCCGCCATCTTACCCCGCCGCTCGGGCTGCGGCTCCGGCCCCGGCGCGGGGCGGGGCAGGCTGGGGCGGGGTTCGTCAGCAAAGGAGGAGAGAGGCGGAGCTAAAGCGCCGCCGAGCTTGCCGGGATTTCAAGTACCGAGCACGGCGCCGTGAAGGCCGGCGGAAACGCACCCGGACTCGGTTTCCCAGAAGCCAATGGGACACATGGGGCGGGGTCCGCGCGATGCACGCCGGGAGGCGTAGTCCGCGCACCGCCTCTGTCGCGCGGGGACAGCTAGTGGGGTGAGAGGTGAAGTGGGCGGGGCCGCGGTAGCCCGCGATGACGCCCCACAGTGCCCTGCGCGCGCGCGGAAAGGGTGGCGGAACAGGAGGTGACGTAAAAGGCACAAAACAGAATAGATGCAAGGGAATTGTAGTTCGGCGGAGTGAGCACGACTCGCTGGATGTTGTCCTACCCACATTCTGGGGCTCTCAGAATCCAGATCCTCTAGGTCCCCCTAAATTTAGAACCAGACGGGATGCAGTGGCGCACACCGTAGTCCCACTCGGGAGACTGAGGCGGAAGGATCGCTTCAGCCTAGAAGTTGTAGGCCAGCCTGGGCAACATAAGGAGGCCCCGTCTCTAAAAAATAAAAATAAGCCGGGCGCGGTTGGCTCACGCCTGTAATCCCAGCACTTTGGGAGGCCGAGGCAGGCGGATCACCTGAGGTCAGGAGTTCAAGACCAGCCTGACCAACACGGTGAAACCCAGTCTCTACTAAAAATACAAAAATTAGCCGGGCGTGGTGGCTAACGCCTGTAATCCCAGCTACTCGGGAGGCTGAGGTAGGAGAATCGCTTGAACCCAGGAGGCGGAGGTTGCGCCATTGCACTCCAGCATGGGCTACAAGAAGGAAACTCCGCTCAAAAATAAATAAATAAAAATAAACTTAGAACCTAGAAGCCCGACCCCATAGCCGCCTCATTCAGTACAGAGAAGTCTGAATTCCCAATCCTCTCACTCAGAGCAGAGTCCAGACTCCTACTTCCCTTTTCCCTTGGACTCAGGAGTCTGATTCTTCCTTCCTCAGACCCAAGAGTAGGTCTCCCAGACTAGTCCTGGTCTCAAGCTCTCACATACGAATTCGGGTCCCCCCAACCCAGTGGCCTCACTCAGACCCAGAATCCTGGGTCCCCAGCCTCTCCAACCCCTGGACCTAAGAGTCCAGGTCCTCAGCTCCCTCCTTTACCGAACTGAGGACCCCAGACGCCTTCCTCCCTGACACCCTCCTCCCCAGGACCCAGGAGTCCACATCTCCAGCCCATTTTCTCCTAGGGACCCAGGAGTCTGGGCCCTCGGCTTCCTCCTCCTTCAAGACCCAGAAATCCTGGCCCCAGGCTCTTCATGACCCAGGCATCCCAACTTGGGCGAGCTGGCTCATGGATTAGGAATGCAGTGATCTCACGGCCCCTCCCTGCCCCGTTACCCCGCTGTCCCCCTCTAGGGCCCCACTCTCCTCCCAGTTTGTCTTCCGCTTGGCTGGGACAGCGGGAACCGGAAGCCTGGGTCCCTTAGCAGGCGGAGACTGTAGACTCTAACCCAGACGCCCGGGTCGAAAGCTTGGCTAGGATCCCAGGAGGGAGGTGGAGCTTCTCCTCAAAACCTGCTGCTGCTTCGGAGCGCCCTATATACGGCCGCGCGCGCGAGTCGACGAGCCCCGCCTACCATACTAAGGCCTCAGAGACCATGCCCCAAACAGCAGTGTCACAGGGGTCCTTATTTGCATAACCCCTCCCCTGGCGAGCCTCCGGCCCCGTCTGCTGAAAGAATAAATTTATATTAGCATAGCCACGCCCACAGACCGCCCTCCCGCTGAGAGCGCGTGGCGCCGCTCGGGGCGAGCACAGGTCTCCATTAGCATAGCCCCGCCTCATTCGGAATTCCCCTTCGCAGCGAATCCCGTTTCCTTTCCCTTATTAACATAGCTCCTCCCTTTCTTTGGCCCGTCCCCCTCCTTAAGTGTGCCGAGACGCGAGCCTTCCTCGCCAGAGCTCATGATTATGCAGTAGCCTCATTAGCGTAGCCCGCCCCCCCGGGTCCCGCCCGGCTCCCCCGCAGGCGGTAGCGAAGGCAGCAGCAGCGGTGGCGACATGAGCAGCGGGGCGGCGTCCGGGACAGGGCGGGGGCGGCCCCGGGGCGGGGGACCTGGGCCCGGGGACCCCCCGCCCAGCGAGACACACAAGCTGGTGGTCGTGGGCGGCGGCGGCGTGGGCAAGAGCGCGCTGACCATCCAGTTCATCCAGGTAGTGGGCCCTCACCCGGGAGGGTGTCCCCGGGACCCAGAACTGAGCCCTTGGGGGGATCCCCGAGACCTCTTTTCCCCCTTGACCCGTCACTGAGACCCTCCTATAAGGCCCTCTAATCTTAAAAGATCCCCACAGATTGTAACCTAAACTCTTGGAGAGCCTCCATCCCCTGCACAGGGGAGCCTTCCTTCTGCACTCGCATCCTGAGACCCACCATTCCCTCCCCCAGTGCCCCAGACCCCGCTTACCTGCTGACCTGGCTTTGAGCACCTCCTGGGAGCATGCTAAATATAGAACACTCACCCCATTCGGACCCTAAGCACTCCCAGGCCCCCCCACCACGCCCTCGGTGCCACCTTCCACCACTCTGAGCCCTATCTCCCCCAAATCCCAGTCTCCAACTTCCCCTCTAAGCCATTGAGAACCTTTCTGGGAGAACGCCAGTGCCCAACACCTTTGAGATTCTCCCACATTCTGTTTTTTTTTTTTTTTTTTTTGAGACGGAGTCTCGCTCTGTCCCCCAGGCTGGAGTGCAGTGGCACGATCTTGGCTCACTACAACCTCTGCCTCCTGGGTTCAAGCAATTCTCCTGCCTCAGCCTCCCAAGTAGCTGGAACTACAGGTGCATGCCACCACGCCTGGCTAATTTTTGTATTTTTTAGTAGGTACAGGGTTTCACCATATTAGCCAGACTGGTCTCGAACTCCTGACCTCGTGATCGGCCTGCCTTGGCCTCCCAAAGTGCTAGGATTACTGGCGTGAGCTACCTTGCCCGTCCCCACGTTCGATTCTTAGCCCCTTCCATGACCGCCCCCAGAACCTAGAAATTCTACACAGACCCTGGCCCTGAGACTCTTCTGGGACTACCCAGCCCTAAGACAGTCCTGCTTTCCAACCCGAGATTTAAAAAGAGATCCTGCCCCTTGGCCATTCCAGAAATCTCCCAAGACCCCAAGTCCTGACAATCCCCCATTCCTCAAGACCCAAACCTCCACTATCCCACCCCACCCCCAAGGAAAACCAGCCCCTCCTCCATCCCGTGCTTTCTCCACTGCAACTCCCTGAGCCCCTCTCAGAAACCCTGGATAGCTCTCAAATAATCTCAAAGAAGAAGCCCCCAGATTCTTGGCACCCCCAGAAAGACCTACTCCTTGGGAGTTTCTCTGACCCCATAAATGAACTCAGTGTTTCTAAGACTGTATATACTATAACCTCCCAAAACCCCTGCGCCACCTTGGGGCTGGCCCCCAGTTCTCAGCCCTGAGCTTCTCACGCTGTGCTCTGAGGTCCCGCCCCTAACTACCCCCAGAGCCACAATCCCTCCCAGGGCCTGGTCCTTATAGCCTCCCTCCAGGGCAAGCCCTCACCAAGCACCCCTGTAACTGACAGATGCAGTATTCAGACCCCTAGCCTCCAAATCACCCCTTCTTTCCTGAAACTCCACCCCTACCCAGGAAACCTCCCCATTCCTGAGGGAGGTCCTCCCTGCTTCAAAGAAATCCTAGAAAAGTGTCTCCGCCTGAGATGCTACTGCAGAGGCCCTGGGGCCCCAGGACACCTCCACCCCACCCCCACCAAAAGACCCCAGCAAGGGCCTGGGAGGGAGCCCTTCTTGTGTAGAGAAAAGCCCCAGCCCTGGGCCCCTTGCACCCAGAGGCAGTCCCAGAGCTGGCCTAAGGCCTGGCTGGCAGCGGGCAGGACCCAGGCAGGAAGGGAGGGGCCGGGGCCCGAGGGTGGGGCAGCCTCTCCGCAGCCGGATTGGAACCGGGACCTTCCCCTGGGAGGAGACGCTGGAGGCCGCCTGAGCAGGAGGAGGGGACAGGGGAGAAGGAAGAAGAGAGGGAGGAGGCAGAAGAGGAGGGAGAGATATAAACAGGCAGTCTGGACAATAACGCCTCCGATAACCGATACATTCAATATTTAACAGGGATTTGCTCTGAATCTCGCCGGTGCCGGATGGAGTGTAGTGCTGTTCTTAGCCTCCTTTTTCAAATGAAGAAACTGAGGAACTGAGGCTCAGAGAGGGGAAGTGATTTGTTCAGTGTCACACAGCTAGGATGTAATCATGATGTGGGACATGTACCTTATACCAGAAAGAGAGGACCAGGAGTGACTCAGAGAGAAGAAGACTGGTGGGAGGCAGGGAAAGGGGGGCAGGGGAGCAGCTACCCAAAGAGAAGGGGACAGAGACCCAGAGAGAGGGAAATAGAGACTCAGACACAGGGGACAGAGACCCAGAGAAAAGGGGGCAGAGACCCAGAAACAGGGACAGACATTTAGAGAGAGAGAAGGACAGGGCGGGGCACGGTGGCTCATGCCAGTAATCCCAGCATTTTGGGAGGTCCAGGAGGGCGGATCACCTGAGGTCAGGAGTTCGAGACCAGCCTGACCAACACATCTCTACTATAAATACAAAATGAGCCGGGCATGATGGTGCATGCCTGTAATCCCAGCTACTTGGGAGGCTGAGGCAGGAGAATCGCTTGAACCCGGGAGGGGGAGGTTGCAGTGAGCTGAGACCGTGCCATTGCACTCCAGCCTGGGCAACAAGAGCGAAACTCTATCTCAAAAAAAAAAAAAAAAAAAAAAAAAAGGCCGGGCGCGGTGGCTCACGCCTGTAATCCCAGCACTTTGGGAGGCCGAGGCAGGTGGATCACAAGGTCAGCAGATCGAGACCATCCTGGCCAACATGGTGAAACCCCATGTCTACTCAAAAATAGAAAAAATTAGCTGGGCGTGGTGGCATGTGCCTGTGGTCCCAGCTACTCAGGAGGCTGAGGAAGGAGAATGGTGTGAACCCAGGAGGCAGAGCTTGCAGTGAGCCGAGATCGCACCACTGCACTCCAGCCTGGGCGACAGAGCGAGACTCAGTCGAAAAAAAAGACTCAGAGAGACAGAGAACAGAGACCCAGAGAAAGGGGGCAGAGACCCAGCAATGGGGACAGACATTTAGAGAGAGAGGGACAGAGACTGAGAGAGGCATCCCAGGGGCAGGGCTTTGTCCTGTCTGCCAGGGCACTGCAATAACTATCCTCTCCCCATCCTGCCAGTCCTACTTCGTGTCTGACTACGACCCCACTATTGAGGACTCCTACACGAAGATCTGCAGTGTGGATGGCATCCCGGCCCGGCTGGACAGTGAGGGCGGCGGGGATGGATAATGGATGGGGGTGGTGTCAGCGGGGGCTGAGGGCTCTTGGGGGTGACTGGGGGGAGCCTGGTCCCCACAATGGCCCCTCTCCCTGTCTCTGCAGTCCTGGACACTGCGGGCCAGGAGGAGTTCGGGGCCATGAGAGAGCAGTACATGCGTGCCGGCCATGGCTTCCTGCTGGTGTTTGCCATTAATGACCGGCAGAGGTGACGGGTTGCCGGTGGCGGAGCAGTGGGTGGGTGTGGGGAGGACCTGGGCTCCGCAGCTAGCTAGATCTCATGCCTCTGGCTTCACTCGCAGTTTCAACGAGGTGGGCAAGCTCTTCACGCAGATTCTCCGGGTCAAGGACCGTGATGACTTCCCCGTCGTGTTGGTCGGGAACAAGGCAGATCTGGAGGCACAGCGCCAGGTTCGGGACACCCCTCTTTGTGGGGACCCCATCTCAGCCTGGGAGGCTCTTTTCAGCACACCTGTCCCCCATCAGCATCCTCCTCTGTTCCTGCAGTCCTGCAACTGCCACTGTCACACAGCTCACCTAGATGGGTTACCCCCAAACCGGACCTTCGGGGTCCCCAGCATCACCGAGCAGAGGGCCTAGCACGCAGGTGTCCTCAGGAGAGGCTGCAGGATGGAACAAAGGACATTCACCCCATCCGCCAGCTCTCTTTGCCCCTTCCTCGTGTTCCTCCCTTCCAGCCAACCTCCCACCAGCCCCAGCACCTCCCCTGCTCATGGCCAGCCCCCTCCATGGCTCCCCAGTTCCTCCCCAGGTGCCAGATGCCCCGCACAGCTGCGCCCCTCCTTTCCCTGCTCCCAACACTTCCCCACCACGATTTCCACACATAACTCCTCCATTTGGTGAAGGTTTTGGGGATTTCCAGCCTCTGGGGCTCTGCTGGCCTCTGCCGGGAACACCCTGACTTCCCGGCCTGCCCACTCCTGGTGATCTAAGGCACAGCAGGGCAAGTGTCCACGAAGCCCGCCCCCATCCCTCACTTAGAGGCCACCAAGCCCCTGCGGCATCTCCCTCCATAATCTCTCAGGAGCTCTTCCTCTTTGAGTTCTCACAGTGGGTCACCTCTCCTAGAGTATCCAGCCTGCCTGTCTGTCTCTCCAGCCGCGGTCACCCTGAGTGCAGGGACCTGACTCCTCCGTGTCCCCTGCACCCCCAGGTCCCCCGATCAGAAGCATCTGCCTTCGGTGCCTCCCACCACGTGGCCTACTTTGAGGCCTCGGCCAAACTGCGTCTCAACGTGGATGAGGCTTTTGAGCAGCTGGTGCGGGCTGTCCGGTGAGCCGAATCCCCTTCCCGTCGTCCTTGTCCCCAGCACTTCCACTCCAACCTCACTGGCCTTTTCCCACAGGAAATACCAGGAACAAGAGCTCCCACCCAGCCCTCCCAGTGCCCCCAGGAAGAAGGGCAGGGGCTGCCCCTGCGTCCTCCTGTAGCCCAGGCAAGAGAGAAGCAACCAGCACAAGCTCTCGGGACCAGCTGCCTTCACACCTTGCTGTGTGACCTGAGGCCCTCACTGAGCCTCAGTTTCCTCATCTGGGACTCCCAGGACACATCACATGCCCACCCTTACTTCCTGGCCTCTTCTGGGCTACTGCCACTGTGTGCCTTCTGCCAACACCTCCTGTCCCCACCTAAGCCTGGTGGGGGTGAGGGGCTCCGGGTCACTGCTGTATATAACTCCCATCCCCCAGAATAATAAACGTCACTGCTAACGTCAGGAGGTGCTTTCTAAAAAGGTAATGAGGGTTGGGCACTGTGGCTCACTCCTGTAATCGCAGCACTTTGGGAGGCCGATGCGAGAGGATCGCTTGAGTCCAGGACTTTTCCAGCAGCCTGGGCAGCATAGCAAGACCATCTCTTGAAAAAAAAAGGGTGGGGGAATGAACTCTGGGAAGGTGAATGAATTCAGGGCGCACATGTTCTAAAGCTTCCCTCCACCTAGAACCCTCAGATCTAGAACCTATTGCTTGAGGAGGAGCAGAAGAATTTAAAAAGCAGAACCAAGTGCCTGGACCCCCACTTTCCCTTCAACAGGGTGAATCTACCCTTTTCTGCTTGTTTTTGTTTTTGTTTTTATTTTTTTCTAGCCTGTGGCCAGGCTAGAGTACAGTGGCGCGATCTCAGCTCACTGCAACCTCCGCCTCCTGGGTTCAAACGATTCTCCTGCTTCAGCCTCCTGAGTAGCTGGGACTACAAGTGCATGCCATCACTCCCAGCTAAATATTTTTGTATTTTTAGTAGAGGTGGGGTTTTACCGTGTTAGCCAGGATGGTCTCAATCTCTTGACCTGATGAGTATTTTCTTGGGATAAACTTTGAACATCTGTTGAAGGAATTTTTTTTCCTAGAAAGTTATAGAATGTGCTCTTCAATATGGTAGGTAGAAGCTACATGTGGCTATCTAAATTAAAATTAAATAAAATTTGGCTGGTTGCAGTGGGTTATGCCTGTAATCCCAGCATTTTGGGAGGCCGAGGAGGGCAGATCGCTTGATCTCAGGAGTTCGAGACCAGCCTGGGCAACAAAGTGAGACCCCTATTGCTACCAAAAATACAAAAATTAGCTGGGTGTGGTGGCACGTGCCTGTAGTCCCAGCTACTCAGGAGGCTGAGGTAGGTGGATCGCTTGAGCCTGGGAGACAAAAATTGCAGTGAGCCAAGGTGACACCACTGCACTCCAGCTTGGGCGACAGAAAGGCTGTCTCAAAAAAACAAATAATACGGCCAGGCGCGGTGGCTCACGCCTGCAATCCCAGCACTTTGGGAAGTTGAGGCGGATGGATCACAAGGTCAGGAGATGGAGACCATCCTGTCTAACACGGTGAAACCCCATCTCTACTAAAAATACAAAAAATTGGCCGGGGGCGGTGGCTCAAGCCTGTAATCCCAGCACTTTGGGAGGCCGAGGCGGGCGGATCACAAGGTCAGGAGATCGAGACCATCCTGGCTAACACGGTGAAACCCCATCTCTACTAAAAAATACAAAAAAAAAAAAACTGCCGGGTGCGGTGGCTCAAGCCTGTAATCCCAGCACTTTGGGAGGCCGAGACGGGCGGATCACGAGGTCAGGAGATCGAGACCATCCTGGCTAACACGGTGAAACCCCGTCTCTACTAAAAATACAAAAACTAGCCGGGCGAGGTGGCGGGCGCCTGTAGTCCCAGCTACTCGGGAGGCTGAGGCAGGAGAATGGCGTGAACCCGGGAGGCGGAGCTTGCAGTGAGCTGAGATCTGGCCAGCGCACTCCAGCTTGGGTGACAGAGCGAGACTCCGTCTCAAAAAAAAAAAAAAAAAAAAATACAAAAAATTAGCCGGTCATGGCAGCATGCACCTACAGTCCCAGCTATGGCATGAACCGGGGAGGCGGAGCTTGCTGCGAGCCGAGATTGGGCCACTGCCCTCCAGCCTGGGTGACAGAGCGAGACTCTGTCTCAAAAAAATAAATAAATAAATAAATAAAATAAAAATAAAAATAAAAAGCCAGGCACGGTGGCTCACGCCTGTAATCCCACACTTTGGGACACCGAGGCGGGCGGATCACCTGAGATTGGGAGTTCAAGCCCAGCCTGACCAACATGGTGAAAACCCGTCTCTACTAAAAATACAAAAATTAGCTGGGTGCGGTGGTGGGCGCCTGTAATCCCAGCTACTCAGGATGCCGAGACATGAGAATAGCTTGAACCCGGGAGGCAGAGGTTGCAGTGAGCCAAGATCGTGCCATCGCACTCTAGCCTGGGCAACAGAGCAAAACTCTGTCTCAAAAAAAAAAAAAAATTAATAAAACTTAATTCCTTAGTCAAATCAACATTTCAAGACCTCAGTTGTCACACATGGCTAGTGGCTTTTTTTTTTTTTTTTTTGAGACGGAGTTTCGCTCTGTCGCCCAGGCTGGAGTGCAGTGGCCGGATCTCAGCTCACTGCAAGCTCTGCCTCCCGGGTTCACGCCATTCTCCTGCCTCAGCCTCCCGAGTAGCTGGGACTACAGGCGCCCGCCACCTCGCCCAGCTAGTTTTTTGTATTTTTAGTAGAGATGGGGTTTCACCTTGTTAGCCCGGATGGTCTCGATCTCCTGACCTCGTGATCCGCCCGTCTCGGCCTCCCAAAGTGCTGGGATTACAGGCTTGAGCCACCGCGCCTGGCCGGCTTTTTTTTTTTTTTTTTTTTGAGACAGAGTCTCACTCTGTCACCCAGGCTGGAGTGCAGTAGCAGGATTTCCACTCACTGCAACCTCTGTTTCCTGGGCTCAAGCCATTCTCCTGCCTCAGCCTCCTGAGTACCTGGGACTACAGGCACATGCCACCATGCCCAGATAATTTTTGTGTTTTTGGTAGAGACAGGGTTTCGCCACATTAGCCAGACTAGTCTGGAACTCCTGGCCTCAAGTGATCTGCCCACCTTGGCCTCCCAAAGTGCTGGGATTACAGGCGTGAGCCACCGCACCTGGCCTCTAGTGGCTATCTTAATACATAGAGCAAATAGACAACATTCCTATCATTGCTGAGTGGGTTATTGCATAGTGCTTTCTAGAACGTTCCAATAGAACGTTCTAGGACATTGGAAACAGGCAGCAACTCAGCTGGGTGTGGTAGCTCACGCTTGTAAGCCCAGTATTTTGGGAGACCGAAGCGGGTGCATCCCTTGAGGCCAGGAGTTTGAGACCAGCCTGGGCAAGAGCTATGCCCTGTCTACAAAAATAAAAAGAGACAGGAAGCAACTGCTACAAACCCTGCCTGTCCCACTCTCACCTTCAATGTATATCGAGAAGGGACAGGTGGGTGGAATGGTGTCCAAGCAGCCGTCTGGCAAGTTCTCAGTTCCAGAAAGTTCCCAGTGGCACTGACATCTGAATCTAAACACTAAATCCAATTTGGGGTCAAAGTGGACACCCCCCATCCAACCCCCCATTCTGTCCTGGGAGGAGCAGAAGTGTCGGGTGTCTGAAGGCCACAGTGGGTAAGTGGATGACACACTTCAGTCTGGAAGCCCAAAGCCCATCTGTGTCCTAGGAACACTTTCTTTTTTTTTTTTTAGACGGAGTCTCGCTCTGTCGCCCAGGCTGGAGTGCAGTGGCCCAATCTCGGCTCACTGCAAGCTCCACTTCCCAAGTTCATGCCATTCTCCTGCCTCAGCCTCCGGAGTAGCTGGGACTACAGGCGCCCGCCACCACACCCGGCTAATTTTCTGTATTTTGTTTGGCAGAGACGGGGTTTTGCTGTGTTAGCCAGGATGGTCTCGATCTCCTGACCTTGTGATCCACCCGCCTCAGCCTCCCAAGGAGCCCTTCGTTTTTTACATTTTATGTAGTTATTTGAGACAGGGGTGCCGCTCTGTTGCCCAGGCTGGAGTGCAGTCGCATGATCACAACTCTGCAGCTTCAACCTCCTGGGTTCAAGTGATACTCCTGCCTCGGCCTCCCAAGTAGCTGGGACTATGAGTGCACACCTGGCTACTTTTTCATTTTGTTGTGGAGATGGGGTCTCGCGGTGTTGCCCACGCTGGTCTGGAACTCCTCCCTTTAAGCAATCCTCCTGCCTCGGCCTCCCAAAGCTCTAGGATTACAGGCATGAGCCACCGTGCCCAGCCTGGGAACACTTAAGACTCTCCCCCGCCGGGCGCGGTGGCTCAAGCCTGTAATCCCAGCACTTTGGGAAGCTGAGATGGGCGGATCACGAGGTCAGGAGATCGAGACCATCCTGGCTAACCCGGTGAAACCCCGTCTCTACTAAAAAATACAAAAAATTAGCCGGGCGAGGTGGCGGGCGCCTGTAGTCCCAGCTACTTGGGAGGCTGAGGCAGGAGAATGGCATGAAACCGGGAGGCGGAACTTGCAGTGAGCTGAGATCCGGCCACTGCACTCCAGGCTGGGCAAGAGAGCGAGCCTCAAAAAAAAAAAAAAAAAAAAAAGGCTCTCCCCCATCCCACCTAAGCTCTGGTGGGGGTGAGGGGCAGTCCTGTCCACTACTTGCTACCCTGGAAGGCTGGAGTCAACTGGAGACTACCGTCCACCCACCTCCCAAGCCTGTGTGACTGGCCATCTTTAAAGCCCTTAAAGCCCCAAAACTACCCAACACGCCAGGCTAAAACCCTCAACCAAGATGTCCCCACGCCCTGAACTTGAGGCTCCACCTGTCAGCAGTCAACCATCTGCTCCCTGTGCCCCGGGCCCCGATCCCTGAAGGTTCTACTTGCACCCATCCTGGAACCTGCTTCCTAGTCCTAGGGGGGATTATGGCCTTTGCAAGGCCAGGCTGCCTGAATTCAAATCCAGCTCTGCCACTTTAGTCTCATCTGTAAAATGGGGGCAAATACAAAGCTACTTCACAGGGTGAGCGCGAGGCTAAAGGAGACGATTGCAGAGGAGGAATGAGCCCGGCGCATACTAAGTGCTCACCATCAATGACTGGCTGACACTTCTCCATTCTGCCCCAGAACCATGAATGTCCCTCTGTATCCCGGATTAGAACACTGATTAGCGGGCTGGGCACAGTGGCTCATGCCTGTAATCCCAGCACTTTGGGAGGGTAAGGCGGGCCAATCACCTGAGGACAGGAATTCGAGACCAGCCTGGCCAACATGGTGAAACCCCCCTCTCTAATAAAAATACAAAAATTAGCCAGGTGTGGTGGCGGGTGTCTGTAATCCCAGCTACTTGGGAGGCTGAGGCAGGAGAATCGCTTGAACCCGGGAGGGGGAGGTTGCAGTGAGCCGAGATCGTGCCATTGCACTCCAGCCTGGGCAACAAGAACGACACTCTGTCTCCAAAAAAAAAAAAAAAAAAAAAAAAAAACACTGATTAGCTAATATCCCTTTCCGGGTTCTATTATCACAGAACCTTTGGCCTGTTCTCAACGTTCTTCCCTGGGAAAAAGTACGGCTCGGATGTACTGTGTCACTTGTTTGCTCTCTTCCCTGCTAGGACCTCTGCACACCAGGGGTCCACCCCGCTGGATGGGGAGTGGTGGGGCAAGAGGGTGGGCAATGTTTCAATCAGTTTCCAAACAAGCTCTGACACTTCCACCTAAGCCCCAGCTGCGGATACTGTACCCCCAACAGGAAGGAGTCCTGTGCCAACATCTCTCTTCCCAGATCTCACCATCCACATGCCCCCTGCAGAGGATTGGAGTCTTTCCTACACTGCCCAATGGGGTCAACTTCTTGGCTGGGGCACCCTGCTTCTAGCAGGACCAAGATGCACTTTGAGAATGTGACAAAAGTTACCGCTTGCCCCCAAATGCTCCACACAACTGGCAGACCATTTTGGAAGGTTTACAGCCACCAGTGTCCCAAAAATCAACAGACAACAGCGAAAAAACTGGCATCTCCCTAGGCACTGTTAGTGCCAGCAATTATGTATTCGGTTCCTCCCCTCCCCTGCGCTCTGGCAGACCCTAGCAACGATTCTAAAGCTCTCCAGGTTTTGATGTCCCCATCTTTTTTTTTTTTCCCGAGGCGGAGTCTCACTCTGCCACTCAGGCTGGAGTGCAGTGGCATGATCTTGGCTCACTGCAACCTCTGTCTCCCAGACTCAAGCAATTCTTCTGCCTCAGCCTCCCAAGTAGCTGGGATTACAGGAGCCTGCCAGCATGCCCGACCAATTTTTTTTTTTTTTTTTTTTTTTTTTTTTGAGATGGAGTTTCACTGGTCGCCCAGGCTGAAGTGCAATGGTGTGATCTCGGCTCACCGCAACCTCTGCCTCCCGGGCTCAAGCGACTCTCGTCTCAGCCTCCTGAGTAGCTGGGATTACAGGCATGCACCACCACCCCGGCTGATTTTGTATTTTTAGTAGAGACAGGGCTTCTCCATGTTGGTCAGGCTGGTCTTGAACTCCCGACATCAGGTGATCTGCCCACCTCGGCCTCCCAAAGTGCTGCGATTACAGGCGTGAGCCACGGCACCCGGCCATGCCCAACAAATTTTTGTATTTTCAGTAGAGGCAGGGTTTCACCATGCTGGCCAGGCTGGTCTCGAACTCCTGACCTCAGGTGATCCACCCGCCCTGGCCTCCCAAGGTGCTGAGATTACAGGCATGAGCCACCATGCCTGGCCAATATCCCCATCTTTCTCTTTCTCTGTCTCTCTTCCTTTTCTGTCATGTCGTGGACCTCTGTTAAGCTTCTCTAGAGCTCCTGCTACAGGTCACAGGAGCTGCAGGCCAGGTGATCCAAACTGATTGTCTTCCTTCATTTTGACAAAAGCCCATTTAACAGATGGCAAAGGTGAAGATGGGGTCTGTTACCCAACCTACCCGGTTAGTGCTGCAGCTGGGATTCTAATTTGGGCAGCTGGATACCAAAGGCCAACCACAAGGTGATTCTGTCCCTAAAGGGATGATTCTCGACCTCACTGTCCACGCTCAACACTCTACTCCAGGCCGAGCATCGTGGCTCATACCTCTAATCAATCCCAGCACTTTGGGAGGCCGAGGCGGGCGGATCACCTGAGACCAGGAGTTAGAGACCATGCTGGCCAACATGGTGAAACCCCGTCTTTACTAAACAGACAAAAATTAAATGGGCATGGTGGCACGTGCCTTTAATTCCAGCTACTCGGGAAGCTGAGGTAGAAGAATGGCTTGAACCCAGGAGGCAGAGGTTGCAATGAGTAGAGATCATGCCACTGCACTCAAGCTTGGGTAACAAAGCGAGACTCTGTCTCAAAAAGGAAAAAAAAAAAAAAAAAAAAAAGAACGCTCCACCCACTTTCCATCCTGGAACTCTGACCTGGGACAATACCAATCCTTTGGCCTCAATTTTAACATTTTTTTTTTTTTGTAGACATGAGGGTCTCACCATGTTGCCCAGGCTGGACTCAAGCAATCCTCCTGCTCTGGCCTCCCAGAGTGCTGGGATTATAGGCATGAGCCACTTTCACCTGGCATTTGGCCTCAGTTTGACAGCCTCGTCCAGGACCTTGAGTGTGTGGCTTTCCATCAAAGGCTGCACCCCTACAGGCCACAGTTCAAGCACAATAATGGTTTGTACTCAGCCCTCTTAACTCAATGATTCTAGAGAGTTCAAGATCCTTTTTTAAATTTTTTGAGACAGAGTCTCACTCTGTTGCCCAGGCTGGAGTGTGATGGAGCGATCTGGGCTCACTGCAACCTCAGTCTCCCAGGTTCAAGCGAATCTCCTGCTCAGCCTTCTGAGTAGCAGGCGCAAGCCACCATGCCCGGCTAATTTTTGTAATTTTAAGAGATGGGGTTTGCCAGGTGCAGTGGCTCATGCCTGTAATCCCAGCACTTTGGGAGGTTGAGACGGGCGGATCACGAGGTCAGGAGTTCAAGATCAGCCTGACCAACATGGTGAAACCCCGTCTCTACTAAAAATACAAAAACTAGCCAGGAGTGGTGGCATGCACCTGTTATCCCAGCTACTCAGGAGGCTGAGGCAGGAGAATTGTTTGAACTTGGGAGTTGGAGGTTGCAGTGAGCCAAGATAGCGCCATTGCACTCCAGCCTGGGAGACAGAGCGAGACCCTATCTCAAAAAAAAAAAAAAAAAAAGAGAGAGGGTTTTTGCCATGCTGGCCAGGTTGGTCTCAAACTCCTGACCTCAGGTGATCAGCTCCTCTCCACCTCCCAATGTGCTGGGATTACAACCGTGAGCCACCACGCTTGGCCTCAAGGTCTATTGTTGACTCGCCCATTATGGTTCTCAAATGCTACTATCCATCTTCTAGTCTGAAACCAGGGCTCTAAAATCTGTAACTTGTGGCCAGGAGTGGTGGCTCTTGCCCATAATTCTAGTACTTTGGGAGGCCAAGGCAGGTAGATCACGAGGTCAGATTGAGACCATCCTGGCTAACACGGTGAAACCACCACCCCCCCCGTCTCTACTAAAAATACAAAAAAAAAAAAAAAAAAAAAAATGAGCCGGAGTGGTGCGGGCACCTGTAGTCCCAGCTACTTGGGAGGCTGAGGCAGGACAATGGCGTGAACCCGGGAGGCGGAGCTTGCAGTGAGCTGAGATCACACCACTGCACTCCAGCCTGGGTGACAGAGAGAGACTCTGTCAAAAAACAAACAAACAAAAAACTGTAACATGTGATTGTCTCGAGTCCAAATTTGTCCAACCCACCTTATTTTGTTGATGTTTTGTTTCAGGCTTTCAGCAGCCTGAAGCCATGGTTTTTCGTTTTTTTTTTTTTTTTTTTTTTTTTTTTTGAGGCGGAGTCTCGCTCTATCGCCCGGACTGGAGTGCAGTGGCCAGATCTCAGCTCACTGCAAGCTCTGCCTCCCGGGTTTACGCCATTCTCCTGCCTCAGCCTCCCTAGTAGCCGGGACTACAGGCGCCCGCCACCTCGCCCGGCTAGTTTTTTGTATTTTTAGTAGAGACGGGGTTTCACCGTGTTAGCCAGGATGGTCTCGATCTCCTGACCTCGTGATCCGCCCGTCTTGGCCTCCCAAAGTGCTGGGATTACAGGCTTGAGCCACCGCGCCCGGCCGTCTCGTTTGTTTCTAATAAACAAAAAAGAGGGATGAGGAAGGGCCTTTACTGGTCCAACCAGACACAAAGAACCCATGACTATATTCTCTCCTTGGACACCCCTGAACAATACTCAAAAGTTCTAGAACGATGAGGGTTCTTCCTCAATCTCACCTAAAAGGGCATCTGGAATGCTGATGCTCCTCCCTCAAATCTCACACTGGGTCCCTACCCACAGACTAAGCCAGGGTTCTGGAACACTGGTGGCCCATCCATCTAGGCTCTGGAATGGCAACAGCCTGTTCACTGCTTCATAGGCCGGGTTCTAAAATACTGCCAGTTGACCTCCACATTTTTTATTTTTTGAGATGGAGTCTCACTCTGTCACCAGGGCTGGAGTGGCACAATGGCACGATCTCAACTCACTGCAACCTCCGACCCCTGGTTTCAAGCAATTCTCCTGCCTCAGCCTCCCAAGTAGTTGGGATTATAGGCACACGCCACCACGTCCAGCTGATTTTCATATTTTTAGTACAGACGGGGTTTCACGATGTTGGCCAGGCTGGTCTCGAACTCCTGACCTCAAGTGATCCACCCACCCCGGCCCCCCACAGTGCTGGGATTATAGCCGTGAGCCACCGTGCCCAGCCAACCTGCACATTTTTAACCTTCTTTTTCTAGAACATGGTTCTTCAAACTTGAATGTGCTTGAGAATCCTCTCGGCATTTTACTAAAAAGTGGGTTCTGATCAAGTAGATCGGAGCAACAGCCTGAGATTCTCCATCTTTTCCTTTAAGGGTGGGAGGAGGGGAAACAGTCCTATTCGACCTGTCCTCTCATCTGCTGCCCGTGCAGATTCTACATTTCTACAAGCTCTTGGGGAACTCTTGAGAGTGCTGTACCATGGACCAGTCACTTGGATTCAATACAGGACTTCAGGCCAGGTGCGCTGGCTCACACCTGTACTCTCTTTGAAAGGCTGAGGTTGGCGCATCACTTGAGGTCAGGAGTTCGAGACGAGCCTGGCCAATGTGATGAAACCCCCGTTTCTACTAAAAATACAAAAGTTAGCCGGATATAGTGGTGGGTCCCTGTAATCCCAGCTACTTGGGAGGCTGAGGCAGGAGAATCGCTTGAACTGGGGAGGTTGAGGTTGCATGAGCCAAGACTGAACCACTGCACTCCAGCCTGGGCAACAGAGTGAGACTCTGTCTCCAAAAAAAAAAAAACGACAGGATTTGAGCTGGGTGTGGTGGCATGCACCTGTAATGCCAGCTACTTGAGACTGGGGCAGGAGGATCCTTTAAGCCCAGAAGTTCAAGGCCAGCCTGGGTAACGTAAGGAACACAGAGCCAAGCACAGTGGCTCTTGCCTATAATCCCGTCACTTTGGGAGGCTGAGGCAGGAGGATCGCTTGAGCCAGGGAGTTGGAGGCTGCAGTGAGCTATGATCACACCACTGCACTCCAGCCTAGGTGACAGAGCGAAATCCTGTCTTTAGCTAAAAAACAAAAGAAACCCCCCAATGATAAGTATGTGTTGTCTGAAGTCATTAAATTTCAGGGTGGGGTACTTTGCTGTGTGGGGACACAGAACATATGCCAGCCTCAGGCCCCCCACTGCCCAGGACTCTCGGAAAGTCCTGTTCCAGACCCTCTGCCCCTGCCACCACTGCCACCCACCCCAGCGCCGCAGGACAGAGGCACTCCAGCCTGCCAGTAAAGTGTTTGCCGTTGGGTTTTTGTTTGGCTGGTTGTGTGTACACAGTGTATACAAGTTGAGTTGTACAGAAGCCCAAGAAAGAGCAAGAGACAAAGGGTGGTGGGAGCAGGGGGCGGGGTGGAGGGGCGAGAACAGGGAGGAGGGGAAAGGAGACCGATAAAAAATAGAACCACATCCAGACAACAATGGGGGGGGCAGCGGGTGGGGGCCAGACACAGACAAATCGCCGTAGAAAAGGAGTGCGGGGGCAGACAGAGGGGACCCTTCTCCCCTCTCCACCTCCCCAGCCCCCTGCCCCAGGTATGTACAATAAATAAGATTAAAAATAATTAACAAGATGCGTTTTCCCCTCCCACCCGATGCCAAATGCCCTGGGGAGGGAATGGCCTTTAGCAAAGATCTTGGCCTGCAGGGGGGACTTGGGGGGAAGGGGTCCCCCAGCTCTCTGAAGCCACCCCACCCCCCCCAGCCATACATAGACTTTTCCTATACATTATGTACAAGGTGGAGGGGGCGGGGGCTGTGGCTGTGGAGGGGGGGTTGGGGCAAGGGGCGAGGGAAACCGTTACTAAATAGACATTTATACATATATATAAATAATTTCTCTGTACACCGAACAGTGGGAGGAATGGGGAGGGAGTGGAGGGGGCTCGGGAGAGGGGGGGAGTCGGACTCTGAACCCTGCCCTGGAGAGGGCAGCATAGACACACCCTGACCCATGACCCCCTTTCCCCGGCGATGGAGCCCAGGGGTTAGCTCCTGAGGACACGGTTCTGTCCCAATTCTTGGTTCATGGAGGAGGCGCCCCCATCACAGGCTGGGGCGGGGTCACCCACAGCGGCTGTGGGCCTGTGCTTGGGCCAGCAGGTCACTGAAGGAATCAAAGAGCTGTTCCAGCCACGGCTGGTTCCGCATGCACTGCTGGACCACTTCCTCCTGGCCCAGGTCCTCGGCGCCGCCCTCGATGGCCAGGGTCTGCAGGGATCAAACACGGCACTGGGAAGGGTGGCATAGCGGCCTCTGGGGAGGGAAGGGGCTGGGAGCTGGGGTGTCAGATGTCAGTGTCCCAGGGAGACCAGGGCTGGGGGCTGCATCCTTAAGTCCAAGAGAGAAGGACCTGAACTCTTGGGTCTGCGGCAGGATGGGGATAGGCTTGGACCCTCGGATCCCGAGAGGTCAGAAGGGTTGGAATCCCAGGGCGATGGGTGCTGTGGGTGGGGCTCACCTGGTCCCGGCAGCGCAGGAAGGTGTGGTATTTATAGTGGTGGAGTGAATGGTAGAGCGTATAGTATCCCGACTTTTCCAGCTCGACCTTGAACTCCTGGGTAGGAGTAGAGATGCCTCAGCCCCTCCAGCCCAGCGCTGGGCAGCCCCTCTCCTCCCTCCGCACACACCGCCACACTCCCCACTCCCAGCCCTGGCCCCAGGGCCCACCTGGGCTCTGACCACGCTCCTCTTGAGCTTGCTGAGCGTCTTGCGGTTGTACGGTTCCCCGGCCGGCCGCAGCCGCACAGCCCCCTCTTCCGGGGAGCCCTCCTCACTCTGCTCCACTTGCAGCTGTGGGAACGTGTGCAGGGCATCCTGCGGGAAGCCGATGGGTCAGCTGGATGCCGCCCTGGACCCACACACCCCAAACTCAACAGCCAGGTCTCAGATCCGTGCCTCAGTTTCCCCCAGGTTGCAGATCAGCAGAGACAACTGGAGTCTTGGTCTCCTCAAAGGACAGAGGAGGCGGGGCCTGACTAGTGACGCTTACACTGTGCCTTCTGGCCTGGCTCAGATTCTCAGTGTCACCCAAAATTCTACCCCAGAACTCTCAGGCTCATCCTAACCATCTATCCCAGAATTCCCAGCCCCATCCTAACCATCTACCCGAGAATTCCCAGCCCCATCCTAACCACCTATCCCAGAATTCCCAAAACCATCCTAACCACCTATCCCAGAATTCCCAGCCCCAACCTAACCATCTACCCCAGAATTCCCACTCACATCCTAACCATCTATCCCAGAATTCCCAGCCCCAACCTAACCATCTACCCCAGAATTCCCAGCCCCAACCTAACCATCTACCCCAGAATTCCCACTCCCATCCTAACCATCTACCCCAGAATTCCCAGCCCCAACCTAACCATTTATCCCAGAATTCCCACTCCCATCCTAACCATCTACCCCAGAATTCCCAGCCCCAACCTAACCATTTATCCCAGAATTCCCACTCGCATCCTAAACATCTACCCCAGAATTCCCACTCACATCCTAACCATCTGTCCCAGAATTCCCAACCCCATCCTAACCATCTACCCCAGAATTCCCACTCACATCCTAACCATCTAGCCCAGAATTCCCAGCCCCAACCTAACCATTTATCCCAGAATTCCCACTCCCATCCTAACCATCTACCCCAGAATTCCCAGCCCCAACCTAACCATTTATCCCAGAATTCCCACTCCCATCCTAACCATCTACCCCAGAATTCCCAGCCCCAACCTAACCATTTATCCCAGAATTCCCACTCCCATCCTAACCATCTACCCCAGAATTCTCAGCCCCGTCTTAACCATCTACCCCGGAATTCTTTTTTTTTTTTTTTTTTTGAGACAAAGTCTCGCTCTGTCGCCCAGGCTGGAGTGCAGTGGCATGACCTCAGCTCACCGCAAGCTCCACCTCCCAGGTTCACACCATTCTCCTGTCTCAGCCTCCCAAGTGGCTGGGACTACAGGTGTCCACCACCATGCCTGGCTAATATTTTGTATATTTTTAGTAGAGACAGGGTTTCACTATGTTAGCCAGGATGGTCTTGATCTCCTGACCTCGTGATCCACCTGCCTTAGCCTCCCTAAGTGCTGGGATTACCGGTGTGAGTCATCGTACCCAGCCATCTACCCCAGAATTCTAACTCCCGACTAAACATACTTCTCAGACCTACCCTAATATCCTACACTGGGATTACCCACTGTAGTGTAATATCTCAACCACAATCCTCAGTGCCAGCCTAACAATACGTCTCAGAATTTATAGACTAAATTCATACCCTCCAGAGTTTTTATAACCTAATGCTACCCAGAATTTTCCAACCCACCCAGCACTCTACCCCCAAATTTTCAGAGCCAGCATAACATTCCAGCTTAGATTTCTCCGCACCAGTCTAAGAATCCATTCCAGAATTATCAGTCATTCTAACATCCCACCCATCATTCTGAGAAAACTACTATCTCACTCAAAATTCTCAGAGTCAGACTAATATTTCCCCATATATTTTCCTTTCTGGAGACAGTCTTTGCTCTGTCGCCCAGGCTGGAGTGCAGTGGTGTCATCTCGGCTCACTGCAAGCTCCACCTCCTGGGTTCAACTGATTCTCCTGCCTCAGCCTCCCGGGAAGCTAAGACTACAGGCACCCACCACCACACCCAGCTAATTTTTTATTGTGAGTAGAGACAGGATTTCACCCTGCTGGCCAGGGTGGTCTCGAACTCTTGACCTCAGGCCAGCCACCAGCCTTGGCTTCCCAAAGTGCTAGGAACACAGGCGTGAGTCACCGCGCCCGGCCTCCCTGCATATTTTCTAAGACTAACTTCCCACCAGCCATCTCAGCACCAGCCTCACAGCCTATCCCAAAATTCTTAGTATCAGCCTAGAATTCTCAGACTCACTACAAGCCTTCCAGAATTCTCAAAGTCAGAATAACATTCGATTCCAGAAGTCTCAGTTACCCTAACACTCTATCCCAGAATTCTAAGTGCCACACTAACATCCCAACCAGAATCCTCAGAGCCAGTTTAGTTTAACATTTCAGAGCCCTGATAGTCCATCCCAGAATATCCCAGAAGGGAAATCATACAGATGACTTAACACGGAAGCCTGGGATCCTAATAGCCTGCATTGGACTCACGAAGAAGCTATCAGTCCAGCGCCAGCCTTGGGTGCAGGCCTAGTCTATGTTTGGTTCCACACTTATTCTCCGCAACAACAGCCCAGCTTTTCAAAACCTCCCCTCCGCAGCCCCAAGGCCCACAGCTCCTCCCCATGTGGCTTCATGGCTGTTGAGAACCTAGAGATCTCCTGACAGTCCTGCCCTCAGCTTTTCTTCCATCTGAGCCCAGAAGGACGATCTCCTTCCAAGAATCACCCTCCCCAATAGCAGCCAACACGTACATGTCTTCTCTATGTGGACCCTGGGCCCCAGACACTCCCTGTCCAGACCCCCAGGCACCTGCAGGGCTGGGCTTAGCGACAGCCGCTTCAGGACTTTCTTCTTGTGCTCATTCAGCAGGCCGTCTATCTTCCGCATGGGGGGCAGGTACAGCTCGTCTGACGGATGAGGACATGGTGTCAGGAAGGCCACAGCCCCACAAAGCACTGGGGCCAAGGTGGGGTCATGGAGTCTGGGTCCCCAAATCCCCTTCTCACTCAGAGACAAAAGTAAAGGCCCCAGTCCCCTCCTCCTTCAGACCCAGGAGTCTTGGCCCCAGCTCCCTCGCCCCTCAGACCCAGGAGTCCAGACTCCCAGCTGCTCCTACCTCAGACCCAGGAGTCCAGACCCCCTAGCCGCTCCTACCTCAGACCCAGGAGTCCAGACCCCCAGCCCCTCCTTCCTCAGACCCAGGAGTCCAGACCCTCAGCTGCTCCTCCCTCAAACCCAGGAGTCCAGGCCCCCAGCCCCTCCTCCCTCAGACCCAGGGACTTCCTCCCTCAGACCCAGGACTCCAGGCCCCAGCCCCTCCTCTCTCAGACCAGGTCCAGGCCTCAGCTCCTCCTCCCTTAGACCCAGGAGTCCAGACCCCAAACCTCTCCTCTCTCATATCAGGTCCAAGCCCTCAGCACCTGCTCCCTCAGACCGAGTCAGCCCCCACCCCTCCTCCCCAGGCCTCAGCTCACCATGCGTGTCCTCCAGGGCCTGGATCATGTCTGGGTCAAGTGCTGTGCTCACCAACATCTCCACATAGCTCCGGTACATCTCCCGCATCGCCCGGGTTTTCAGCAGACGCCCAGGTACTGCCCGCTCTGCAGAAAAGACAGGACGCAGGCTCGTTATCCCAACTTCCTCTAAGACCACCTGTGTGGCAGACGCTGTTCTCAACACTGGGGACCAGAAGAGAAATCCCTGCTTTTGGGAGGTCCAAGTCCACTAGGGAAGACTGACAGGCAAGCACCAGTGCCACATGCTCTTGTGGCAGAATCACAGGAACCGAAGGAAGCTCAGAGAAGGCCGGGCACAGTGGCTCACACCTGTCATCCCAGCACTTTGGGAGGCTGAGGCAGACCACCTAAAGTCAGGAGTTTGATACCAGCCTGGCCAATGTGGCAAAACCCTGTCTCTACTAAAAATACAAAAATTAGCCAGGCGTGGTGGCACATGCCTGTAATCCCAGCTACTTGGGAGGCTGAGGCAGGAGGATGGCTTGAACCCAGGAAGCGGAGGTTGCAGTGAGTCAAGACTGCCATTGCACAGCCTGGGTAACAGAGTGAACCTTGTCTCAAAAAAAAAAGCCGGGTATCGTGGCCCGTAAAGTGCTGTGGCCTGTAATCCCAGCACTTTGGGAGGCCAAGGCTAGTGGATCACCTGAGGTCGAGAATTCGAGATCAGCCTGACCAACATAGAGAAACCGCATCTCTACTAAGAAATACAAAATTGGCCGGGCGTGGTGGCGCATGCCTGTAGTCCCAGCTACTCGGGGAGCAGAGGCAGGAGAATCCCTTGAACCTGGGAGGCGGAGGTTGTGGTGAGCCGAGATCGCACCATTGCACTCCAGCCTGGGTAACACGAGCGAAACTCCATCTCGAAAAAAAAAAAAAAAGGGCTGGGCATGGTGGCTCATGCCTGTAATCCCAGCCCTTTGGGAGGCCAAGGCAGGTGGATCACCTGAGGTCGGGAGTTCGAGAACAGCCTCACCAACATGAAGATACCCCGTCTCTCCTAAAAATACAAAATTAGCTGAATGTGGTGTCAGATGCCTATAATCCCAGCTACTCGGGAGGCTGAGGCAGAAGAATCGCTTGAACCTGGGAGGCAGAAGTTGCGGTGAACCGAGATGGCAACATTGCACTGGCAACAAGAGTGAGACTTTGTCTCAAAAAAAAAAAAAAAGCAGCTCACAGGAGGCATCAGAGTCACCCTTGTTCAAGGTCAAACAAAGGCTGAGCCTTGAGAGATAGCTCAGAGCAGTTCATTGTGGCTTCACTTAAGTCTAAAGCAGCAGCATTGTTGGTTTCCAAAAGAGTGCATCCAGAGAGGTCAGATCATAAAGAGGCAAGGCTGAGGGAGGAGATGGGAGCTGGGATTGGACAGGTCAGTGCAGGCCAGACAATACTGGGCCTCCAGCATGAGGCAGAAAGGGCAAGGGCTTCTTCTGGTGGGCACTAGGGAGCCACAGGAGAGCTGAGAGCAGGGAAGAAGTGAGTATAACTGTAGAAAGACGCCTCCTAAAGCCAAGTAGGGGACAGACCGGAGGAGTGAGGCTGAAGTCCAGGCTGATGGACCAGCTAGGAACGAATGGAGGTGGGGCAGGGCTGGAAGCAGAAGACGAGGCTGAGCTGGGCAGGTCTGGGAAAGAGTACAGGGGATGGGGGCAGGCAGGGCTGGGAGCTGCCCGGCTGTGGGGGCGATAGGTAGAAAAGGCAAAGAGAAAGGCTGGGTGCGGTGGCTCACGCCTGTGATCCCAGTACTTTGTGAGACTGAGGCGAGCAGATTGCCTGAGGTCAGGAGTTCGAGACCACCCTGGGCCAACATGGTAAAACCTCATCTCTACTAAAAATACAAAAATTAGCCGGGTGTGGTGGCGGGCACCTGTAGTCCCAGCTACTCAGGAGGCTGAGGCAGGGGAATGAACCCGGAAGGTGGAGCGTGCAGTGAGCCAAGATCACGCCACTGTACTCCAACCTGGGTGACACAGTGAGAGTCCGTCTCAAAAAAAAAAAAAGGAAAAGAGTTGATGATGGCTCCTGGGAAGTCTGGTCAGGTGACTGTGTAGCCAGAGGTGCAGTCCCTAAGATGGGGAAGCCAGGACAAAGAGCTTGATGGGATTTGGGGGTACTGGGGAAGGTCTGTGGGGTAGCCAAGGGCAGAAACTGGGCTTGGGCTCACTGGAAAGGGGTCATGACCCCAGCAATAAGGCAGACAGCTCGTCAACAAGAGAGAAGGAAACTGGGACCCTGGACAACCCCGAGAAAGAGCCGTTCATTCATTTATTGAGACAGAGTTTCCATCTGTCACCCAGGCTAGAATGCAATGGTGTGATCTCTGCTCACTGCAACCTCCGCCTCCTGGATTCACACCATTCTCCTGCCTCAGCCTCCCAAGTAGCTGGGACTACAGGCGCCCGCCACCATGCCCGGCTAATTTTTTTGTGTGTGTCTTTTAGTAGAGACGGGGTTTCACTGTGTTAGCCAGGATGGTCTCGATCTCCTGACCTCATGATCCGCCCACCTCGGCCTCCCAAAGTGCTGGGATTACAGGCGTGAGCCCCCGCACCCAGCCTTGAGTGGCTGTATTTTTAATCTCTGTTAAAAACAGAGATTAAAAACTGTGTGGCCCTGACCAGGTCCCATCACCTCTTGGTGCCTCAGTTTCTTCATCTTTTATTTATTTATTTAAGAAGCTATCCTTAGAGACAGGGTCTAATTCTGTCACCCTGGCTGGAAAGCAGTGGTATAATCATAGCTCACCATAGCCTTGAACTCATGGGCTCAAGTGATCCTTCTGTCTCAGCCTCCTGAGTAGCTGGGACAACAGGTATTCGCCACCAAGCCCAGGTAATTTTTAAAAAAATTTTTGGGCCGGGCACGGTGGCTCAAGCCTGTAATCCCAGCACTTTGGGAGGCCGAGACGGGCGGATCACGAGGTCAGGAGATCGAGACCATCCTGGCTAACACAGTGAAACCCCGTCTCTACTAAAAAATACAAAAAGCTAGCCAGGCGAGGTGGTGGGCGCCTGTAGTCCCAGCTACTTGGGAGGCTGAGGCAGAAGAATGGCGTAAACCCGGGAGGCGGAGCTTGCAGTGAGCTGAGATCCAGCCACTGCACTCCAGCCTGGGCGACAGAGCCAGACTCCGTCTCAAAAAAAAAAAAAAAAAAAAAAAAAAAAAAAAAAAAAAAAAAAAAAATTTTTGTAGAGATGGGGGTCTCACTATGTTGCCCAGGCTCATCTCTAACTCTTGAGCTCAAGTGATCCTACCACCTCAGCCTCCCAAAGTGGAGAGATTACAGGTGTGAGCTACCACACCCGGCCCCCATCTTTAAAATGAGGATAATTTTAACAAGCTATCTCACAGGGTTTATTAGGTAAAGATCAAGTAAGCCTGTATGCAAATGTTTAAAATGATACCTGGCACATAGCAGGCACTTAACAAAAGTCAGCTGTTACCCTTACTGTACATATGTGAATATATATATATATATTTTTGTTGTTACTGTCATCACTAATGAGACATATTTTTTTTTTTTTTTTTGAGATGGAGTCTTGTTCTGTCTCCCAGGCTGGAGTGCAGTGGCCTGATCTCAGCTCACTGTAACCTCTGCCTCCCAGGTTCAAGCGATTCTCCTGCCTCAGCCTCCCGAGTAGCTGGGATTACGGGCGTGCGCCATTGTGCCTGGCTAATTTTTGTATTTTTTAGTAAAGACGGGGTTTCACCATGTTGGCCAAGCTGGTCTTGAACTCCTGACCTCACCTGATCCACCTGCCCTGGCCTCCCAAAGTGTTGGGATTGCAGGCACAAGCCACTGTACCCGGCCTAACCAGACATCATCATAAGCACTGAGGATGTGGCAGTATGCTGGGCAAACACGGAGTACACAAGTGGTGTCTACTAAAGACCGACACTCTCCTATGAGCGTCGTCTGTTATGAACCCATTTTACAGGTGAGGTCATTATGGCACAAGAGGTTATGCCTCTTTCTCAGTGTCACCCAGGGCCTCATAGGAAACCTCACCATCACAGAGCCTCCAGGACAGCCACCTGACGTCCCACATCTTCCTCAGCCCTCAAATCCTGCCTGTTACGAGGCAGAACGCAGCACTGAAGAGTAGAGTCCGAGGCACCCTGGGCTCAGTTGCAACTCTGGTGGGCACCCAACACAGACTATGATGCTGCCTCTTGGTGCCTCGGCTCCCTCACCTGTAGATGAGGGTAACAGTATCTACCTACTAGGATGGGTGAAAATTACACAAGTTAACATCCATCGGCTTCTTAGCAGGCAGCCTGTTGTGCAGTTAGATGCCCCGTGACTGTCAGCTGCTGCCATTAACTGTAACATACTAGTTGTTACCGTCCTGCTGAGGCTCCCTAGAGCCCTCTGGACAGCCCTCACCTGTGTCCCTTTCCCACCCACCCCTGCAGCCCTGAGGCTGCCTGGGGCCTCACCGTCCTCGCTGGGGGCTCCAGGGGAGGACTCCGAGTCCGAGGAGCTGCCTGGTGGGCCCCCGCCTGCCGCAGCGTTGCCCCCTGCCTCCTTCAGCCATTTCTTCCTCTTCTTAGGGGGCGGTTCAGCCTTCACCTTGGTAGGCCGGGCTTTAGGCAGCCGGGATGTGGCAGGCTGTCCTGTGGCGAGACTCCGCTCTGGCCGCGTCTGCCGTCCGCTGGCGGCCCGCTCGCCCCGCAGTGGCCGCTCCCCACGCGTCACCTTCTCCTTCTCCTTTTCCTTCTCGACAGGCCGCAGGAGGGAGGGCTTCTCAGGGGCAGGGGGCTCAGGCATAGCCGTCTCAGGCGTCTGCTCTGGGGGCTTCTCGGATGTCGTCTTTTCAGGGGTCTCAGGCTTGGGAGGTGGTGCTGGGGCCTTAGGGGGAGGTGCAGAGCTACCCCCAGCAGATGTGGGGTTCTTGGCCTGCCCAGAGCGTCTAGAAGGGAACAGAGAAGGGAATGTAGTCAGTAGCCCCCGAGAGCCCAAGTTCTCCTCATTGCCCCTGCTCAGTGCCCTAGGCACAGAAACAGCTTCTCTCATACCGTCCCCTCCTCTCTCTCTGCGTCTCTGACCCCCTCCCTCTCTGGGACTCTGAACCCCTCCCTCTCTGGGTCTCTGACCCCCTCCCTCTCTGGGACTCTGACCCCCTCCCTCTCTGGGACTCTGAACCCCTCCCTCTCTGGGTCTCTGACCCCCTCCCTCTCTGGGACTCTGAACCCCTCCCTCTCTGGGTCTCTGTTCCCCTCCTTCTGTGAGTCACAAGTTAACATCCATCAGCTTCTTAGCAGGCATTCGCCACCAAGCCCAGCTAATGGGCTAAAGAGGCGCAAGACCCTCTTTCTGGGTCTCTGTCCACCCCAGGTCTCTGTACTCTTCTGTGAGGCTCTCTCCCCTCCCATCTCTGGGTCTGCTTCCCTTTCTCTGGATCTCTATCCTCCCCCATCTCTGCCCCTCTTTTTCTCTGGGTCTCTGTCTCCTTCTGAGTCTCCATCTCCCTCATGTCTCTGGTTCTCTGTCCTCCTGTCTCTGGGTCTCTCTCACCCCTGCCTCTGGGTCTCTGTCCCCCCCGCCTCTGGGTCTCTCTCCCCCTCTCTCTCTGGGCTCTGTCCCCACCTCCCACTCTCTAGCCTTCTCTCTTGCATGCTCCATCCCCATGCCTGACGGCGCTGCATACTACCTGCCCCTGTGTCCCCCGTGGTTGGTACCTGACTGGCACAGGGGGCCGATGCCAGGGTTTCCGAGCACAGACCCTCACGTAGTCCTTCTTATTGACATTTTCCAGGAACTTTACATAGAGGCGCTGGTACCGATTTTTTGCGTCCCCAAAATACCCCAAATACTAAGGGGAGAAAGAGGCACATGAGGAAATTCTTCACACTGCCAGCCAGACGGCCAACACCCTCGTGCCCTGGGCTACCACGGCAGCTGCCTGGAGCGTCCTGGCAGCCGGCGGCCCCCTTCCAGATACACTGTGGAGTGAGTCACACTCCCGCGAAGGGGAACCCCAGCTCCTAGATACCACACCCCGGGGCCCCCAAGTCCTTGGTCCCCTTTGCAGGCTTACATTACTGGTGGCACAAAACTGCCTCTGACCGTCCTTGATCTCTGGAGTGAATTTCTGCAGAAGAGCCTTCTGGACTCGCCAAATGGGTGGGGGTTCGCGCCCCGTCTGCAACGCCAGCTAAGGAGGAGGGGTGTGGTGAGGCCAGCAGGGTCAGCCCTCATTCCCGTACCTACTGCCCGTACGCCCTGGCCCACTGGCCTCTCTCACCATCCCCTTAGAGAAAAGGCAGAGACGTCAACAAGTATCTTCTACCCCCATGATGTGTTCAGCTCTGTGTGCAGCTTGAACTTGGCCCTGTCCCCTCCTGCCCACCCGCTACCCTGGATCAGGCTGCTCGTTCTTAGGCTGCAGAGTTTGAGTCACTGTTGCCTTACGGTGTGAAAGCCCAGAACTTCCTGTGTGACTCAGAGTAATGACAATCTTTGGGCACCGCCTGCTATTTACTGTGCTGGACAGGAGGGTACGGTTGTGAGCAAGACGTCCTGGTGTGGTCTGTGTCCCCTCACAATTCTCTTTTTACTTTTTCTTTTTTTGAGACGGCGTTTTGCTCGTTACCCAGGCTGGAGTGCAGTGGCGCGATCTCAGCTCACCGTAACCTCCGCCTCCTGGGTTCAAGCTGATTCTCCTGCCTCAGCCTCCTGAGAAGCTGGAATTACAGGTATGTGCCACCACGCCCGACTAATTTTGTATTTTTAGTAGAGACAGGGTTTCTCCATGTTGGTCAGGCTGGTCTTGAACTCCCCACCTCATGTGATCCACCCGCCTCGGCCTCCCAAAGTGCTAGGATTACAGGCGTGAGCCACCAAGTCCAGCCAAATCTCTGTTGCTTATAAGCCACCCAGTCTATGGTATTCTGGTATAGCAGCCTGAGGGGTCTAAGACACCGAAAAAGCCTTCACACAGAGGTAATAACAGAAGTAGTAAGACAGACAAGCAAATAAACAAAACAGGGTGAGTTTGTGGCCTGTGCCAAGAACAGGCAGGTGAAGTTACCTGAGACCATTTCATCAGCATGTCCACAGCGGGGAAGACAGAGCAACAGGAAGGCTCCCTATCTCTGCTCCCTCTACCCCACAAACACCTGAACACAAACCACCACCACCCTGCAGTTTGCGTGTGCCCCAGCTGGGCGATGGCAACTGACGGATGTGAGAGAATGTGACCTTGAGGACTAAAAGGGCAGCAGAGGCGCCAAATATGGACACAAGAAATAATAGTACAAGTCATAAATGTCCTGTTGCCAATTCCCAGGACACTACAGAAGCCTAGAGGAGGGGCCTCAGATTTTTTTTTTTTTTTCCGAGATGGAGTCACCCAGGCTGGAAGTGCAGTGGCGCGATCTCAGCTCACTGCAACCTGCGCCTCCCAGGTTCAAACGACTCTCCTGCTTCAGCCTCCCTGGCAGTTGGGACTATAGGCACCCACCACACCAGGCTAATTTTTGTATTTTTAGTAGAGACGGGGTTTTGCCAGGTTGGCTGGGCTGGTCTTGAACTCCTGACCTCAGGTGATCCACTTGTCCCGGCCTCCCAAAGTGCTGGGATTACAGGCCTGAGTCACTGCACTCAGCCTCAAATTTAAACTGAATCCAAGAATGCTTCCTGGAATAGGTGACAGATGCCAAAATGAGTCCCTGGAAAGAACATGTCTTTAAAAGGGGGCCAGGCTGAGTGCAGTGGCTCACATCTGTAATCCCAACATTTTGGGAGGCCGAGGTAGGTGGCTCACTTGAAGTCGAGAATTTGAGACCAGCCCAGCCTACATGGTGAAACCCCACCTCTACTAAAATACAAACATTAGCCAGGCGTGGTGGTGCATGCCTGTATGCCCAGCTACTTGGGAGGCTGAGAAAGGAGAATTGCTTGAACCCAGGAGGTGGAGGTTGCAGTGAGCCGAGATCACAGCACTGCACTCCGGCCTGGGCGACAGAGCAAGACTCTGTCTCAAAAAAAAAAAAAAAAAAAAAAGCACCAGCTTGAGGAAGCCATCGGAGCATCTTGTCAGCCCGGGGAGACTGCCCCTACCTCTGCCCCCTCCCACTCCCTGTGTCGGCCTCCTCTGAGGAAGCTGCTGACACTGTAGCTGGAGTCAGACCCTCTGGCTAGCACTTTCTCACTGGGCTTGGTACCTTCCCTCAAACCGCTTTTCCTCCCAGCATCCCCACTCCACACCCAGTCATCAGGCCTCACCCTGACTTCAGCCTCGTCCATTCCCCAAACAGGGCCAGTCAATCCCCAAGCCCCACCCATCCTGCCTCTCCTCACGTCACTCACATCACTGACCATGCCAACCACCGATTACTAGAAAAGTGGCCCGGCCCACAGCCTCCTACTCAATGGAACCCACAGCTGATTGGAGATTCAACCTAGGGAGGTCACCAGCAGGCTTTTTTTTTTTTTTTTCTGACAGAGTCTTGCTCTGTTGCCAGGCTGGAGTGCAGTGGCGCGATCTCGGCTCACTGCAACCTCCATCTCCTGAATTCAAGTGATTCTCCTGGCTCAGCCTCCCGAATAGCTGGGACTAGAGGCGCACACCACCACGCCCAGCTAATTTTTGTATTTTTAGTGGAGACAGGGTTTCACCACGTTGGCCAGGATGGTCTCGATCTCTTGACCTCATGATCCGCCCGCCTGGGCCTCCCAAAGTGCTGGGATTACAGGGGTGAGCCATTGCGCCCGGCCTCTTTTTTTTTTTTTTTTTCAGACAGAGTTTTCGCCCAGCCTTTTTTGTTTTGTTTTTTGTTTTTGTGAGACCCTCTCACTCTGTTACCTAGGCTGGAGTGTAGTAGCACAACCATGACCATAGCTCACCTATTGCCTCCTAGGCTCAAGTGATCCTCCTGCCTCAGTCACCTACCCACCAAGTAGCTGGGACTACAGGTATGCACCACCACTCCTGGATAATTTTTGTATTTTTTGTAGAAATGGGGTTTCACGGCCAGGTGCAGTGGTTCATGCCTGTAATCACTTTGGAAGGCCGAGGCAGGCAGATCACCTGAGGTCAGTAGTTCGAGATCAGCCTGGCCAACATGGTGAAACCCCGTCTCTACAAAAATATGAAAATTAGCCAGGTGTGGTGGCAGGTGCCTGTAATCCCAACTACTCTGGAGGTTGAGGCAGGAGAATCGCTTGAACCCGGGAGGCGGAGGTTGCAGTGAGCCTAGATCGCACCATTGCACTCCAGCCTGGGGGATGAGAGCAAGACTTGTCTCAAAAAAAAAAAAAAAAGAAAAAAGAAAAAGAAAAAAGAAAAAGAAAACTGCAGGGTTCCATTAAAAGGGGAGTCAGTCCCAGGATAGATGCTGTGGACAGAGTACTGTCCAGGCTTGAACAACTCCCCAGTCACCTCCCTACTGGCCAGGGGCTCTGAATGGCATAGAGCCTAATGTCTTCACAAGCACCCGTGGAACTCATCCCTGCACCCATGTCCAACATGGCTGCGTCCAGCCCACCTGCCCAGCCTCAGCATTCACTGTCCAGTCACTTAACACCTTGCGTCCCTGCACACCTCAAACATAGCGTGCTTTCCCTTACCACAGGGCCTTTGCACAGCTGTTTCCTCTGCCTGGACAACCCCAACACCATACTCTTCTCCAGCCAATGAACTTTTTTTTTTTTTTTTTTTGAGACGGAGTCTCGCTCTGTCACCCAGGCTGGAGTGCAGTGGCCGGATCTCAGCTCACTGCAAGCTCCGCCTCCCGGGTTTTACGCTATTCTCCTGCCTCAGCCTCCCGAGTAGCTGGGACCACAGGCGCCTGCCACCTCGCCCGGCTAGTTTTTTTGTATTTTTTAGTAGAGACGGGGTTTCACCGTATTAGCCAGGATGGTCTCGATCTCCTGACCTCGTGATCTGCCCGTCTCGGCCTCCCAAAGTGCTGGGATTACAGGCTTGAGCCACTGCGCCCAGCCGAACTTTTTTTTTTTTTGAGACAGAGTCTCACTCTGTGGCCCAGGCTGGAGTGCAGTGGCGCTCTCAGCTCACTGAAACCTCTGCCTCCTGAATTCAAGTGATTCTCCTGCTTCAAGCCTCCTGAGTAGCTGGGATTACAGGGACCCGCCACCATGTCTGGCTAAGTTTTGTATTTTCAGTAGAGACGGGACAGCACCATGTTGTCCACGCTGATCTTGACCTCCTCACTTCAAGTGATCCACCCACCTCGACCTCCGAAAGTGCTGGGATTACAGATGCGAATCACCACACCCAGCCAACTTTTTCTTTTTTGAGACAGGGTCTCATTCGACTTGCCCAGATGGGAGTGCAGTGGCGCAATCCTGGCTCACTGCAGCCTTGATCTCTCAAACTCGGGGTGATCAGCCTCGAGGGTAGCTGGGAATACAGGCGTGTGAAACCACACACCTGGCTAATTTTTTGTATTCTTAGTACAGGCAGGATTTCACCATGTTGACCAGGCTGGTGTTGAACTCCTGAGCGCAAGCAATCCACCCACCTCAGCCTCCCAAAGTGCTGGGATTCCAGGCAGGAGCCAGTGCACCCAGTATCCACCCAGTGAACTCTTACATGCTTGGAGTATACACGCTGCCCAACCCTTACAACAACCCCAACAAAAGTTTCAGTTTACAGAAACCCGTCTCAAAAAAATAAAAATAAATAAAAAATAAAAAAAATGCATTCCTATGGCTAATTTCTTTTTCTTTTTTTTTTTTTTTTAAGGCAGGGGCTCACGATGTTGCCCAGGCTGGTCTGCAACTCCTGGATTCAAGCAATCCTCCTGCCTCGTCCTCCCAAAGGCCTGAGAGTACAGCACTTTGGTCACCTATTGCTAATTTCATCTATCTTTTTTTTTTTTTTTTTTTGAGACGGAGTCTCACTCTGCCGCCCAGGCTGGAGTGCAGTGGCAGGATCTCAGCTCACTGCAAGCTCCGCCTCCTGGGTTTACGCCATTCTCCTGCCTCAGCCTCCCGAGTAGCTGGGACTACAGGCGCCCGCCACTGCGCCCGGCTAGTTTTTTGTCTTTTTTAGTAGAGACGGGGTTTCACCGTGTTAGCCAGGATGGTCTCGATCTCCTGACCTCGTGATCAGCCCGTCTCGGCCTCCCAAAGTGCTGGGATTACAGGCTTGAGCCACCGCGCCCGGCTCATCTATCTTTTTTATTTTTATAAATGCAGGAATGAAAACATTTAAAATCACATATATGACTCAGATGATATTTATATTGGATTGCTGTTTTTCTGGAATAAACAGTGGTCTATAGCTTGTTTTTGTACGGGCTTTAAGAGTGGTTTCTACCAGCCTGGCCAACATGTTGAAACTCCATCTCTACTAAAAATACAGAAATTAGATGGGCGTGGTGGCACACGCCTGTAATCCCAGCTACTCAGGAAGCTGAGGCAGGAGAATCGCTTGAATCTGGGAGGTGAGGGTTGCAGTGAGCCAAGACTGCGCCACTGCACTCCATCCTCGGAGACAGATTGAGACTCCGTCTCAAAAAAAAAAAAAAGAAAAAAAGTCCAGACACAGTGGCTCACACCAGCAATCTCAGCACTTTGGGAGGCTAAGACGGGAGGATTGCTTGAGCCCAAGGGTTCAAGACCAGTCAGGTCAACAGAATGAGACGCCAGTCTCTACTTAAGGAATAAAAAAATTTGCCAGGCATGGTGTTGTATGCCTGTAGTCCTAGTTACTCGGGAGGCTGAGGTAGGAGGATCACTTGAACCCAGGAGTCTGAGGCTTCAGTGAGCCATGATCATGCCACTGTACACCAGCCTGGGTGACAGAGTGAGGCCCTGTCTCAAAACAACAACAACAAAAAATAATAAGTGGCAGAGATTTGAGTCAGTCAGGTTAAACCAAAGTGAGGTCTTAACTATACCAGCAGCCTGCCCTGTCTCCAGGCCCACAAATGAGTCCCCAAGATCTGTATGTTTGGCAAAGGCATGGGGTTTTGTTCCCCATTATAATGCACATTCAAGTTGTATTTTAAGCATCTGAGTCCTCACCTGGCCCCTTCCCCTGCCCCCATGCCAGCTGGGAGGTGGTGTCAGATGGCCCTGGCTCCAATCCCAGGTTGGCACCGGCCAGCCGACTGACTCCCTTTCTCTGAATGTGAACTTCCCCATCTGTAAAATGGGGATGCTCAAGGTCCCTGCCCTAGGGCCCTGTTCATTTGACCCAATGCTGGCTCAGCTGTGTTTGACTAGAACGTACATGGTGCCTGGCTGAGTCGCGGATAAGAATATGGGTTCTTGGCTGGGCGCAGTGGCTCACGCCTATAATCCCAGCGCTTTGGGAGGCTGAGGCAGGCAGATCACCTGAGGTCAGGAGTTCGAGAGTAGCCTGACCAACATGGAGAAATCCCAACTCTACTAAAAATACAAAATTAACCAGGCATGGTGGCGCATGCCTGTAATCCCAGCTCGGGAGGCTGAGGCAGGAGAATCACTTGAACTCGGGAGGCGGAGGTTGCAGTGAGCCAAGACTGCACCATTGCACTCCAGCCTGGGCAACAAGAGTGAAACACTATCTCAAACATAAATAAATAAATAAATAAGAATATGGGTTCCTAAGGCCAGCAGGGCTGGGTGTGGATCCCAAGCTACAAAAGCCTGGGAAAGCTACTTTATCTCTCTGTGCCTTGGTTTCCTTCCCTAAAAAATGAGGATAATAGGCTAGGCACAGTGACTCATTCCTGTAATCCTAGCACTTTGGGAGGCCGAGATGGGCGGATCACCCGAGGTCATGAGTTTGAGACCAGCCTGGCCAACGAACATGGTGAAACCCCATCTCTACTAAAAATACAAAAATTAGCCAAGCGTGGTAGGGTCCTCTGTAGTCGCAGCTACTCGAGAGGCTGAGTTATGAGAATCGCTTGAACCAGGGAGGCGGAAGTTGCAGTGAGTCACTGCACTCCAGCCTGGCCAACAGAGGGAGACCCTGTCTCAAAAAAACGGGCATAGTAATCCGCAGTCGGAAGGACTTTTTAACCTGTGTGAGCCTCAGTTTCCATCCCTATAAAATGCTACTGTAGTCTCTTATAATGAAGTTTATCTTTTTTATATGAAAAGATAAAACTTGGAGATGGATGGTGGTGACGGTCATTCAACAATGTCAATGTTTTTTTCTTTATTTTTTTGAGACAGTTTTGCTTTTGTAGCCCAGGCTGGAATGCAGTGGCTGGTCTCGAACTCCTGACCTCAGGTGATCTGCCCGCCTTGGCCTCCCAAAGTGCTGCAATTCCAGGCATGAGCTACCGCACCTGGCCTATGATGTCAATTTTTTTTTTTTTGAGACGGTCTTGCTCCCTCACCAGACTGGAGTGCAGTGGCGCGATCTCAGCTCACTATAACCTCCGACTCCCAGGTTCAAGCGATTCTCCTGCCTCAGCCTCCCGAGTAGTTGGGATTACAGGCACCCGCCACCATGCCTGGCTAATTTTATTTTATTTTATTTTATTTTTGAGATGGAGTCTCGCTCTGTCGCCCAGGCTGGAGTGCAGTGGCGCAATCTCGGCTCACTGCAAGCTCCACCTCCTGGGTTCACGCCATTCTCCTGCCTCAGCCTCCAGAGTAGCTGGGACCACAGGTGCCCACCATCAGGCCCGGCTAATGTATTGTATTTTTAGTAGAGATGGGGTTTCACTATGTTAGCCAGGATAGTCTCGATCTCCTGACCTCATGATCCACCCACCTCAGCCTTCCAAAGTGCTCGGATTACAGACATGAGACTCCCAGCTAATTTTTGTATTTTTAGTAGAGACAGGGTTTCACCATGTTAGCCAGGATAGTCTCAATCTCTTGACCTTGTGTTCTGCCTGCCTCGGCCTCCCAAAGTGCTGGGATTACAGGCGTGAGCCCCCACGCCCGGCATGATGTCAATATCCTTAATGCCACCGAACCATACACTGAAAACTAGTTAAAATGACAAATTTCATGGTACGTATGTGACCATGATTTTTTTTTTTTTTTTTTTGAGACGGAGTTTTGCTCTGTCGCCCGGGCTGGAGTGCAGTGGCCGGATCTCAGCTCACTGCAAGCTCCGCCTCCGGGTTTACGCCATTCTCCTGCCTCAGCCTCCGGAGTAGCTGGGACTACAGGCGCCCGCCACCTCGCCCGGCTAGTTTTTTGTATTTTTAGTAGAGACGGGGTTTCACCGTGTTAGCCAGGATGGTCTCGATCTCCTGACCTCGTGATCCGCCCATCTCGGCCTCCCAAAGTGCTGGGATTACAGGCTTGAGCCACCGCGCCCGGCCTGTGACCATGATTTTGAAAACAAAGAAAGATAAAACGAAATTCTGACTGTGATGTTCCCAAAATCCTGTTCCTCAGGAGGTAGTAGACATTTCTTTTCTCTTTTCTTTTTTAGAGACAGGGTCTCGCTCTGTCACCGAGACTGGAGTGCTGCGGTGTGATCATAGATAGCTCACGGCAACCTCAAACTCCTGGGCATAAGCAATCCTGCCATCTTAGCCTTTCATGTAGCTGAGACTACAGGCATGTGCTACCATGCCTGGCTCATTTATTTATTGTTTTTGGTAGATGTGAGGTCTTGCTATTTGCCTAGCTGCTCTCAAGTGATCCTCTCACCTCCGCTTCTCAAAGTTCTGGGATTACAGGCGTGAGCCACCACTCCCAGCCTGCTCTATTATTTACTTTTCCCACAATGAAATACATTGAAATAACATACGAAAAAATACATTTGAGTTTGCCTCAAAAAACACACTTAAGAAGAAAGTGTAAGGCCGGGTGCGGTGGCTCATGCCTGTAATCCCAGCACTTTGGGAGGCCGAGACGGGTGGATCACAAGGTAAGAAGTGGAAGAGCAGTTTGACCAAGATGTTGAAACCCCTTCTCTACTAAAAATGCAAAAATTAGCCAGGTGTGGTGGCACGTGCCTGTAATCCCAGCTACTCAGGAGGCTGAGGCAGGAGAATTGCTTGAATCTGGGCAGCAGAGGTTGCAGTGAGCCGAGATTGCGCCCCTGCACTCCAGTCTGAGCAACAAGAGTGAAACTCCGTCTCAAAAAAAAAAAAAAAAAGAAAAAGATATAGCCTGACACACAGTGAGCATTCCCAAATGATTCACTTTTTTTGTTTGAGAGAAAAGGTTTCAATATGTGGCTAGGCTGGTCTCAAACTCCCAAAGTGCTGAGATTACAGGTGTAAGCCGCCGCGTCCGGCTGAATTCACGATTACATTTACGGGTTACCTGCAGGTACTCTATGTCAGTGACTCACATTTCCACCATTGTGCCATAAATGGCAAAGTAGCCTGTCTCTCTAGCTTGTTCCATTAGACTAGAAGCTCCCTAGGGCCAGAGCCGCATCTGCTTGTACAGTACTGGTCCTCTACCACCCACAGTAGGGTATCTGCATAAACGTTCACAATCGCTTTACCTTATATGCAAGTAACGCATGTATAGACACATACATATTAACAATCGCTTTACCTTACATATAAGTAATGCATGTATAGACACAAACGCAAATAAAACCTCTGAGGCCCGCAGGTCCTCGACACCTCTATCAGCCCCATCGGACTGTGAATTCCAGGGCGGCCAGGCCATGACTGGATCTGCAGGTCCCAATACAAGCCTGTCATCCAGCAGGCACTCAACAAACAGGTGACCAAACCAATCAGGGCAGTTTTTGGAGAAGGCTGGGACTCACCTTAAGCGAAGGGATGTCCTCGGCGCGGATGACGAACTCGTCTCGCTCCCGGAAGATGCCCTCTCCGCCACTCTCGCCGGCCTCCTCGTCCGTCTCCCCACACACGGCTGCCGTCTCCTGCTTCTTGGCCAGATGCAGGGGCCGGGTGTCCGGCAGCTCGGGGTCTTCAGGGGACGGGGCGGCGGGCTCCTCGGGAGGGGCAGCCGGTGGGGCAGCGGCTGGTGGGGGTGGCGGAGGAGGCGAGGGCATAGCTGGTGGAGGTGGTGGTGGCAGCGGTGGTGGCGGTGGTGAGTTGGGCGTGGGGGCCACCAGCGGGGGCGGCGAGGGCAGGGCTGGCTGTGGCGGCGGAGGGGGTGGTGGAGGCTGAGGCTGAGGAGTCGGGGCAGGAGGTGGAGTGGGTGGGGGTTTCTCCTCCAGCAGTGGGGGCTCTGGGGGAGACAGGGACATCAGGCCTGGATGTTATTCATCATTCCTGGCACCTTTCCTCTTGTCCTTTAAACATCACTTTCTGTACCAAGAACCCCTCTGTCCGTAACTACCACTCAGCTCCCAGTGGCCCTTCTACCCTATCGGAGTCTCTGCAGAGACCTACTCTGGCTCCTGTGGCTGTAAAGGAGACCCGTCTCCCATCCCTAATCCCCTTCTCAGTCCTGAAATGTCTCTTTGTGGTCTCAAAGCCCTTGTCTGGCTCTTACTCCTCCTCCTGAATGACCCTCCCACTCCTAAATCATCACCTCCCTAGCTCTACTTCCTCACCTTGTCTTCCTCCAAGGCCTCATCCTCCTCCCTCCAGACCCGTCTCTGTCCTTTCCTTGGCCTGCTCACCAGTGTGCAGACTGCTAACCCTTCCTCTGTCTGCCAGCTCCCTTCTTCAGGCCTTTTAAGAACCTCATAGGAGGCGGGCATGGTGGTTCACGCCTGTAATCCCACTACTTTCGGAGGCCGAGGCAGGCGGATCACTTGAGGTCAGGAGTTCGAGACCAGCCTGGCCAACGTGGTAAAACCCTGTCTCTACCAAAAATATAAAAAATGAGCCAGGTGTGGTGGCAGGTGCCTGTAATCCCAGCTACTCGGGAGGCTGAGGCAGGAGAACAGCTAGAACCCTGGAGGCAGAGGTTGCAGTGAGCCAAGATCACGCCACTGTACTCCAGCCTGGTGGACAGAGTGAGACTCTGTCTTGGAAAAAAAAAAAAAAACGGCTGGACACGATGGCTCACGCCTGTAATCCCAACACTTTGGGATGCCAAGGTGGGCAGATCATGAAGTAAGGAGTTCAAGACCAGCCTGGCCAACATAGCGAAATGCCATGTCTACTAAAAATACAAAAAATTAGCTGGGCATGGTGGCAGGCACCTGTAGTCCCAGCTACTTGGGAGGCTGAGGCAGAAGAATCACTTGAACCTGGAAGGCAGAGGTTGTGGTGAGCCAAGATTGCGCCACTAAACTCCAGCCTGGGTGACAGAGCGAGACTCTGTCTCAAAAAAAAAAAAAAAAAAAAAAAAAAGAATCTCACAGGGTCTTTTTGTTTTGTTTTTGGAGTTTTTTGTTTAAAAAGACCCTGTCTTAGGGTCTTGCGCTGTCACCCAGGCTGGAGTATAGTGGCTCAATCATGGCTCACCACAGCCTCAACCTCCCGGGCTCAAGTGATCCTCCTGTCTCAGCCTCCCAAAGTGTGCTAGGATTACAGGTGTGGCCCACTGTGCCCAGCCTATCATGGTTTTTTTTTTTTTTTTTTTTTGAACACACCCCTCTAACTCCCTGAAATCTCACCCGACCTGTAAAACTGCTGCTTCTCCATTCTTGTATCCTGGGCCATGGCCCTTCCAAGCCCTTCAAAGGCTCTCTCAGCCTGGCTGTTCTCTTCTGCAACGACCCTGTCAGCTTTGGTCTCACCCGTTCTTCTCACCTCCCCACTCCCCATTCCCCAACCTTCTACACCCCCCAAAAGCTCTCTCCATTTCCCAAGTCCCCTCTATGCCCTCCTGTAAGCTCCCACCTCTCATCTCCCAATGCCTCTGTTTCTGCCATTAACACCCCTTAAGCTGTGTCCAAAGCCAGAGCACAACCTAAACCCTTCCTGTGCCCCTAGTCTTGCCTTCCGCTGCCCACTCCCAAGACCCATCACCCTCCCCAAGTCTTTCTCTGCCCCCAGACATCTTTCTGTACCTTCACACGTGGCTGACTCAGAGCCCTCCTCAGTCCCCACACCTCCCACCGTTCAGAACCTGAGTAGCCCCTCTCCTGTAACTCATCACCTGCCCTGTCTCCTTGCATTCTCCAGTATCTGCCTTGGGGCCCCTCCTAGTCCACTTAGCACCTCTGGGTGAATTAGAAAAAGATACACACCTTCCTCAAAATGCCTGTATAATAAGGAAAGTCCCTTCATAAATATGCAAGCTTGTACCATCTACATGAATGGTGTCTCTTAAACAGTGCGTAACCTGCGCAACTATATCTAGTGACCGTGATAACCTTTAAGCTCCACTCTACTCCCAGACCACCTTCCCAGAGCTCACCAGGAGTGCCATTGCCGTTGGCACTGGGGAGCCCCGGAAGAGGGGGTGGCCCTGGAACTGCAGCTGCGGGGGCCAAGGGCGGCCCATCTGGCGTGGAGGTGTCCTTTGGCCCAGCAAGGGGTGGGTCATCGAGGGCAGAGATGGCCGAGGAGATGCTCTCCTGCAGGTCTCGGTTCTTGGCGACAGAGTCTTCCTCGTCCGAGGAGAAGGAGGGCAGCGTCTCAAGGTTCCGCTTCAGCTCCTCATCCAGTCGCTTGCAGGGTGAAGGGCAGCCCAGCCCCAGCCCCTCACTCTCTGCAGCCTCCAGGGCACCCCCAAGCCCGAAGGCTCCAGAAGGTGGGGGATGTGGCACAGCGGGGGTGGCAGGGGGCTGGGGCTGCAGGCTTCGGGCTGGCACAGAGGGTGGCACGCTCTTGGGAGGGCTGAGCGGAGGTGTCAGGCCCGCCTGGTAGAGTGGTGGGTGGCGCTTGCCTGACTTGAGGAAGTCCAAGAAGGAGGCCATGAAACCCGACTTCATCTCTGGCTGCTTCTCCTCCACCTCCTTGATCTTGGCCTCGATCTTCTCCCGAGTCAGGCTCGAGTCCAGGCTGTTGTGGTCAGTGCCTGATATGGCATCACCCGATGAGGCTCCCAGACCCTCGCCAGCCTTGGGCACAGACAGCTTGATCTAGACATGGGAGTGGCGGGCCGTGAGGGCCCAGGAGTCTGGGCCCCCAGTCCCATTCCCCCCTCAGCCCCCCAAAAATCCAAATTTACAGGTGCTCAGCCCGTGAATTTCTAGAATTCAAAGCTGCAAACCCCTTGTCTTAGATTCTAGGAGGACAAGACTAGAGTTCCTCGCTCAGAAGACCAGGAACTTAGACTCACTGAGCTCTTCCCTTACAGCCTAGTTCAGGTCCCCAGACCTGCTTCCCATGAAACCCAGGAATGTAGGATCCCTCAATGCCCATCATTTGGGATATAGAAGCTAAAAGCAGGCAATCCAGGTGAGGTGGCTCACGCCTATAATCCCAGCACCTTGGGAGGCTGAGGCGGGCGGATCACTTGAGGTCAGGAGTTTCAAATCAGCCTGGCCAACATAGTAAAACCCCATCTCTACTAAAAATACAACAACAACAACAACAACAACAACAAAAATTAGCCGAATGTGGTGGCGGATGCCTGTAATCCCAGCTACTCAAAAGGCTGAGGCAGGAGAATCTCTTGAACACAGGAGGTGGAGGTTGCAGTGAGCCAAGATCATGCCACTGCACTCCAGCCTGGGTGACAGAAACTCTCTCTCAAAAAAAAAAAAAAAAAAAAATGCTAAAAGCATAAGCCCCAACCTCCTGCCTCTCCCTAAACCCATAATTTCCTTTATTTCTTGAGACAGGGTCGCACTCTGTGGCCCAGGCCACAGTGCAGTAATGCAATCATAGCTCACTACAGCCTTGAACTCCAGGGTTCAAGAGATACTCCTACCTCAGCCTCTGAGTAGCTGGGACTATAGGTACACACAGCCACATCTGGCTAAATTTTTATGTTTTTAATAGAAACCAGGGTCTCACTACGTTGACCAGGCTGGTCTCGAACATCTGGCTTCAAGAGATCCTTCCGCCTCAGTCTCCTGAAGTGCTGGGATTACAGGCATGAACCACCGTGGCCAGCCTAGATTCAGAATTTCAATTTTAGGTCTGTCAGTGGGACCCTAAAATTCCTCACCTAACTTCCTCAGATTTTAGAACTATAAACCTTATTATCCCCCTGCCCCAGAAATGCCAAGGTGCGGCTGTAAACCCTTCCTTCCTTCCTTTTAAGACTCAAACATTGGGCACAGCCCCTCCTCCCCGATCTCCTACAAGATCCCATTCCCCTCACCTTAAGTGGCTTCAGGGGCTCCAACCGGGTGCCCCCTGCCTCCTCAGCTTTTCGACCCCGGCCTCGGCCCCGGCCCCGGGGTTTCTTGGCGCCATCGGTGGGCGTGGAAGCCGAGGCGGGCCCCGCAGTGGTGGGGACCTCCAGAGGGCGGATCCGGGGCCTTCCCCGGGGCCGGGGCGGCCCATCACGCTTCGCCTTCGTGGGTTTGCGGCCACGGCGCCGGGGGCCATCTGGTCCCGGGTTCGGTGGGCAGAAGTCGATGTCCCCCAGTGGCGAGAGGGCCGGGCGGGAGCGGCAGCTGGAGACCAGGTCGGGCAGGCGCCGGGGGTTGAGGCGGATGTCGGCGGGCACATCAGCCTTGTCCTCGTCCGCCTCGAATTCGTACTCCTGGGCGTACAGCTTCTTAGGGGTCTGGAAGGGTGGGTCGCGGCGCCGCAGCAGGTGAAAGGAGGATGTCTTGAGCAGCTTCTTTGGCTTGGTAGAGCAGAAGATGGGCGAGGTGAGGCCACCCTTGGGCTCGGAGGCTGGCGCGGGAGGCGGTGGTGGCGGAGGCGGGGGTGGTGGCGCCGCCTGGTGGGGGCCGCTCTGGATCAGGCCCAGTGGCTCGGCGTTGACCGTGGAGGGCAGTTCAGGGGGCTTGTTGGGGTCCAGGCCCAAGCCTGGTGTCTCGGGCCCGGCTCCTGATGCCCGGCCAGGGCAGTAGGGCCCATAGGGATCATAGGCAGGGGGGCCCGGGGGTGGCCCAGCGCCCGCCTTGGGGTCCCCCTCGTCCTCGGGTGGCCCAGCCTTGCCATAGTCATCCGCGGCCCCTCCACCGAACATCTCCTCCATGGTAGGGAAGAAGCTGCGCTCCTCGTCTTGGAGCAAGGAGTCAGGGAAGCAGATGGAGGTGAGCGGCACGAAGCGCGGCGCCTTGGTGCCTTGCGGGCTCGGGCTGCGGTAGGCACCTGCGGGATCCTTGCCTTCCGAGTTTGGCGGGCCTACGCCGGTGTCCCCAGGCGCCGGGGGCAGCGGCTCCAGAGCCCCGAGCAATTCCTGCATGGCGCCTGGCGGCTCCAGGCTCTCCTCGGGTCGCAGGCGGGGGCTGGGAGCCGCGGGCTCCAGGCCGTGGCTGCGGAGGTGGGCCTCGAGCTGCAGGGGCATGGGTGGTGGAGGCGGGGGTGGCGGTGGAGGTGGCTGGGGTGCCCCATCGCGGGTGGCTGGCTCAAGGAGGTGGACACCGACTTTGGAGGCGCTGGCAGAGGGACTGGGGGCATGGCTGAGGACCGAGGGGAGCAGCTGGGGAGGAGGCGGAGGCAGCACCAGTGGGAGGTCAGGCCCCCCGGCCTCCAGAAGGAGGCCATGGGGAGTGGGCTGGGTGGACTGGGCTGTGGGAGGTGGGGGTGGTGGGCTCTTTTGCAAGAAGGCCCCCAGCTCCTTGGCACCTGCCCCGTAGTGGACAACGGAGGTGGCCAGCCCCTCAGGGGTCTCGCCACCCCGCTCTGGCCCTTTCTTCTTCTCCTTCAGCCTCCCCAGGCCCAGCTCCAGTGCCGCAGTGGCACCCTCATCCAGGCTGGCACTGGTGCGGATGACACTCTGCAGATGGTACCTCTGGGGGTCTTCCTTGGCCAACTCGTAGGGTGTACCCGGCGGTCCCCCGGCCCCGCCACTTCCCCCAAGTCCCTTAGAGGCATCTGCTGCCCCGTCCTCGCCCACCAAGCCGTCTGCCCCTGAGGTCCGAGGAGGGCTGGGCGCCTGCAAGAGATGCTGGATGAGGAACTCCTCATCCTCTGTGCGCTCCGCAGGAGGCCCACCTGGGCCCGCCAGCAGCTCCGAGCCATCCCCCTTGCCCTTGTAGCCACCGGCTCCGGCTGCATAGCTGCCAGCTCCAGGAGGTGCCAGGAAAGGGGCTGAGGCCAAGACTGAGCTCAGGTATTTGCCAGGGGCTCCTGGAGAACCGACTCCAGGCGGGCGGCCTGTGGCAGGCGGTGACTGGAGTGGACGAATGATGTGAGATGGGCTGGCCTCACCACCACCTCCCAAGGAGCTGGGTCCCCAGCCACCCCCATGGCCCGAGAGTGCTGGGGAATGGCCGGTACTGTAGCTGAGTGAGGGGCTGGCTGTGGGCAGCCCCTGGGAGTGGGCGGCTGGCCCTGGGTATGGCTCGCCCTGCACGCCATACAGCTGCCCCTGCAGCTGGTCCGGGGAGTAGCTCTGACATGTGGCCAGGCCAGGAGGAGGAGGGCCGCTGGGGGGCTGTGGAGGGCCCCCTGAGTAGCTGGGGCCTTTGCTCAAGTCCTGTGCCTGCCCTGCTCCAAACCCTTGCCCATAGGCCTGGGGTCCCAGAAGCCCTTGAGGCTGACCAGGGGAATAAGCCTGGCCCCCTGCCCCTCCAGCCCCAGAGGCCTTCCCAGTGGCATAGGCGGCTGCCGGTCCACCCAGGCTCTGGCATTTGGGGGTAGCAGTCGAACGGGGTGGGGGGGGCCTGGTGGCACCCCCGGCAGCTGCTCCATAACCACCTTTGCCCGTCTTGTACCCAGGCGACTGAATGATGGGGCGGTAACCTCCGCCACCACCCCCGGCCCCACCGCCCCCCGCTGCCTCAGGGCCTGTGGCCCGGCCAGATGCCCCCGCCGTGGCTCCGCTGGGACCAGCCTTGCTAGGCTCCCCAGCACCCGGGGAGGGCTCCCCACCACCCAGGGGGCTGCAGGCCAGGTTGGCCCGGTGGCCCATGGAGGGGTAGCTGCCTCCACAGCTCAGATAGTGCTGGAGGGCATGGGCTGGTGGCGGGGGTGGTGGGGGCTGGGCACTGGCTGGCCGCTGATAGTGCTTGATGACTGTGTCCTGGCGGGGCAGGGCCCGCTCAGGCGGCGGTGGGCCCGGGGCAGCACCCGAGAAGTTATAGAGCTGTGGGGAGGACTGCTCGGCAGCGGCGGCGGCAGCAGAAGAGGAAGCCAGCAGGTTGAACTGAGTTGGGAGGTGGCGAGGTGGTGGTGGTGGGTCTGGGGGGCCAGGGCGATAAGGGGGGGTCTGGGCTGGACCAAGACCAGCTGGCCCCAAGACACCGCCTCCTGCCAGGCGCTCAAAGCCCAGTGAAGAGGGCACCGTGGGTGCCTGCGAGGGCTTCAGGTGCAGCACGTCATGAGGAGACAGGAGCCCATTAGCTGGAGGGCTGAATGGGGGGTCCTGGAGGCTGAGGGACGAGGGCACTGGGAAGGGGCGGCTGCCGAAGGAAGCCGGGTGTTGGTAAGCCGACAGGGCAGAGGAGGACGGAAAGGTGCTGGAACCCGGCAGGGCGCCCGAGATGAAGAGCTCCGTGGGGCCTGGCGTGTGCATGGCTGGAGATGAGGAAGACCGCGGGTCAGAGCGGACAGCAAGCCAGCCCCACCCTGGCCCTGCAGGGCCGGCGCTGGGCTTACCGGTTTGCCAGGAAGGACTGCGGAACTGGGAGAGGAGAGAGGAGGCGGAGGGGCCAGGCTGAGGGCCCCGGGATTCCAGGGCTGAGATGAGGTTCATGACGGAGGCGTCGGGCCCTGCTGAGCCCGCGTGGTGGAGGCCAGTGTCGAAGAGTCCAGAAAGACCTGGCCGGGGACAGGGGGTATAGTCAGCCAGGTGGGGATGGGTAGATAGGGTCAAGAGAGAAAGGGAAGAGGTCAAAAGCAAGCTGGATCAGGAAAAGGAGGGGATGGGAGAAAAAAGGGCAAATTCAAAGACAAGATGGACAGAACCAAGCTCATGAGACAGAAATGAGGGGAGGGAAGGGGGAAAGGTGAGACAGTAAAGCAAGACAAGGGGCAATCCAGTCATAAGGGCAGGGGCCCAGATAGGAAATGGTAGACAAAAGTGTGGAAAATCTAGAAGCGAAAGAGCCAGGGGCAAAAGAACAGAGTCCTCAGTAAGGCCAGGAGGGAGACCAAATGTGGGTATTTCCAGCAAGGAAGTGGAAAGGATGGTACAATGAAGTCTCAGAAAGACCAGAGAACGAGTCAAAAGGGATTGAGCTCCATGGGAGGGTTCAGAAAAAAAGATGGGGAGGGAAAAAGGGAAGGAGCCAATCAGGAGGGTCAAAGGTCAAACTGGACAGCATCATGTCATTGCCAATACCCCTAGGAAGGGGGAACCAATCAGAAACCTTGGAGGCAAAGGCAGGGGGTGGAATAAAGCAATGGAGCAAAATAATATAAAAGAGGGCGGGCCAGATAATTGGGGCCAATCAGGAAGAAAGGGAATCAGGAAGACAGAATTCAGAGTTCCAAGGAGCCAAAAGAATAGGGCAAACCCAGAGGGAAAGAATTGGGGTGGGCTGGAGAGAGGCGGAAAAGCCTGGAAGAGAAGGTGGGATTTGGGGGCTGATGGGACACGGCCAATTGGAGCGAAAGGGGCGGGGCGAGGCAGGGGCGGACGAATCCGGCGAGAAATGAAGCAGGGACCAGCAGCCTCAAAGGCAACCAATCAGAGGAGACACAGCAAGGGGCGGGCCACGGCACGGGCCACGGCCAATTAGGAGGGGCGGAACTTTCAACAGCCAATCGGCTGCCTCGGGGGGAGGGCCAGCCCAAAGCGGGGCGGGATGTGGGCCGTACCTGCCGGGTGGTGGTTGGTGGCATAGCTTTGCAGTGGGTGGGGGGCCGCGTAGGCCTGGCGGTGTAAGATGTCCGTCTCGGGGTGCGAGGTCCTGGAGCTGCCATAAACCAAGCTGGGGGGAAAGGAGAGACGTCAGGGGGTTCTCCCAAGCTGCCTTCTGAGAAAGGAGCTCAGGAAACCCCCCGGGGAGTTGGGGGGACCCTTCCAGCTGATTGGGGTAGGGGGTGTTAAGCTAAGGAACCGTAGGCCTTTAAAGGGGAGAAGGCAAGGGAATCGGGGTACGCAACTAAAGAGCCACAGAAATGGCCCTCACTCCAGAGCCCGAATAAAGAGAGCCCGGATAGTCTCACGTTTACAAACAGGCATGCTCAGAGACGAAACTAACACACAGAAGAGGGTCCAAGGCAGAGGAAGCGTCTTGAGTTGCAAATGAGAGACTTCTCCCGTCGACCCCACCAACCCCCCACCCCAGGTCCTGTTCCGGCAACACTGGCCATGGGGCCAACGCCAAAAGTCCACATGGACGAATCCTCTTCCGTAGACACACGGGAACACATAGGCCCTGAACTTCATGGGGTGGTGCAAAACAAGTTGGGAGCAGGAGGCAGATCGGTTCCCAAGCGGCAACGGTTGTGGGGGGGGGGTGGAGAGAAGAGGGAATAAGACCCGGGGAAAGTACCAGGTACAAGTGTGAACAAGAACACCGTCCATCCCCGGGGGTTGAGGTTCAAATGCATGGGCCCGTGCAATGCCAGGTATGTGTGCAAATGCGTATCCAACTCACCCGTGGGGAAGAAAAGATATAGACGGAGGAATCCCACACGGAAAATCCTGACACACTTGGGGTTATGCCCTGCTGGGAAACTCAGGTGTGTTGGGGGGGAGGTGCTCGGGGGTAGGTGAAGTATGAGGAAGCAGCAGGAAAGAGGCAGATTCACAGGTGAACACGCTGCCAGCCACGCACGCACAGGGCCCACGCTCAGACACACAAACACACACCCGGGAAACATCCGACTCTTCCCATGCAACGGCCCCAGTCCGTGGCCAGACTCAGGAAGGCAAATGCTCCCCTCCTTGCCATCAACTAGGATTCTCTGCTTTTGGGGGTGGGGGCATTAAAGGGGGCGTGTCCCAGATGCCAGACCCCCCCCTTACACACATAGAACCCCAGCTTAGGAAGGGGGCGGGGCCCCATGCCCACTCTGCGCGCGGAATTCTTGGGGGGGCGCCTAGTGGCGCGGCCTCGCACAGTCCCGGAACAATAGGACCTGAGAGGGGGTTCGCGCCCCCCAGATCTGCGTTCTAATTCTTCTCTTCTTCCCACCTTTGCAAGAGCAGTGCCTGGGGCGCGAGGGGGAGGGGTCACCAAGCCGGGAATCCAAGGATGGGGGGAAGTCCAGGCCTTGCTTCGCCAGTCCCTCCCACCTTCCCTAGGCCTTCCCGTCCGAAATTGTTTTGCACCCCCATTTTCCCGCTGCAATTCTCCCTTTGCATGCCGGAGCTGGCTTTGGCGGAGTTTGCAATTTGCAAACTGGGGCGGCGGCGTTGTTACAAACCGAGGAAGGCCGCTCCCTTGCAAGCCGGAGGGGAGTTTGCGATGCACGCGTCGCCGGGCGGGCCGGGCCCGGCCCGGCCCGCCTGGGCTCCCACCCCTTGGCCCCTTTCTCCAGGCCACCCTCAGCTCCTTACCTAGCTTTCGCTGACCTCTCGTAACTCCATCCCGCCCCGGCGCCGAGCGGGTCCCCGAAGCCGGCGCTGGGGTAGTTCCTGTCCATGAATTGGCCGCGGTGGAAATTGGGGGGAGGGGGAGGGAGGGAGGGAGGGAGGGGGCGCGCGCGCTCTCCTCCGCCGCCGCTCCCTCCGCTGCTGCTTTTTTTTTCCCCCCTTTTCTCTCTTTTTTTCTTTGCAGCCGCCGAAGGCCCGGGAAGGCCCCGGGCGGGGGAGGGAGGGGGCAGGGGCGGAGGGGCGGGCAAGGGAGGGGGTGCAGTCGCTGAGCCAAGGAAGGGGGAAGGGGGGTTCCCCCTAGAGGAGGGAAGGGGGGGTGGAGGGACCCCGCTGTCTCCGCCTTTGCCCCGGCGCTTGCGAGAGAAAAAGGGGGGCGCGCGCTCGGGAGGGGGCGTCCCGGGCGGCCCCGGGGTGGGTGCAGGCGCTGGGTGCTCGCTCTCTCGCCGCCGCCGCCGCCGCCTCCTCCTCCTCTGCGCTCACGGTGCAGCCATCTTTGCACAAGGCGGCTGGGGGAGGGGGGAGGGGAAGGGGGGGCGGGCGGCGGGGTGTCTGGCTGCGCTCCGCTTCCTCCCACAATCCCGTGCAAATGCAAAAAAAAAAAAAAAGGGAGAGTGAGAGAGACTGAGCGCAAGCAGGGCCTGGGGGTGTAGGGCGCGTTTGCACAGAAAACCAGTTCCGATGCGCCCGGGATCGCGGTTCATTATTATTATTATTATTTGCATTATTTCTGCTTTTTTTGGTCTCCTTTCCAAAGGGTTTTTATTTAGGGGAACAGCTCAACTCCAGCTCCCTGGGTGCAATGCGAGCCTGCCCGCACCAAGCACGCTTGCAAATATGCCCCCCGCCCTTTCCCTGGGTTACGAAGTGCCTCTGTACCGCACAGGGAGTGCACGAAGACACGCGTGTGCACAGGCGGGGCTCTGCCTGTGCGTACCCCGTGGCACTGGAGGGGACTGTCAGGTCATATCTGCCCATACACAAGACAGCATAGCCGGGGCTGGGCTCGTGGGTCCGAATTTCCCCGCGCGTCTGCCTACCACGGGGGCGGAACTGACCAGTGCCCTCACGGTCAGGAGAGTGTGGGGGCCCGTGAGGGGCCAGGACACGGGAACACGTTGCCGAGAACATGTGTATATCCATACGCGGCGGAAACGCGTGTGCCAGGGCAGGCCTCGGGCCGGACGACCCCTACTCCCACCATCCCCCCTCCTCCAAGTCCAGCTAGGGCGTCTACGAGGCCTAGGGGCTTCCGGAATCCGGCGTGAATCAGGGGCACGGTTCGGAGAGCCGGGTCTCGAAAGCAGCTCTTCAGTGAGGCCTCCTGAGGCTGCAAGAGAAGAGGCACACTGGGGAGTCAAAGCTCCGGCTGTTTTTTTTCCCCCCTCAACCAGGACCACTCCGACCGCCCTTGGCGTCTCAGCCAATCCCGGACCCTCTGGGCACAGGCCCCACCCTCTTATACGCCTCCGCACATACAACGCTGGGCCACGCCCCTAGACCATTGCATGGGGCCCCGCCCCCGCACTCCAAGCGCCGCCCTAAGTAATAAGGCCCAAATTCCAAGTCCCGCCCCGGAGCCCGGGTTCCTCCTCCAACGTGCCCACCCCTCTGCGCCCCGCCCCCGGGCAGAAGCCACGCCCCATACCTGGTGTATGGGGGTGGAGGTGCGTCGTGTACCCCAGAGGCTGCCAGCGCCTGCTCATAGGTGGGGAGGCCTGGGGGTTGGGGTGGGGTTGGAGGCAGGGGCGTCGGTGAGCCCAAAGGGCCCAAAGGACTCAGAGGGCTGATGAGCCCGGCCCTGGGGACAGCAAAGGTACAGTTAGCAGAGGCAACTTACAGGATACCTAGACTAAGGCGGAAGAGAGGGGATCTAGGAGACGGAGATTCAGGGTGACACTGGGACAGAGCTGGAAGGGAGGTGGACCTCTGAAAAGGAGGGTCACCTTCAGCCTAGCCTTACACACAGAAAAGTGCCTCAAATGACAGTCAGCTACACACAGGCAGACACAGAAAACAGCAACCACAGAGACACACTCTTATTCAGACACACCCATGTGCACCAGATACAGGCAGAGCAATAGAGAAAAAGACAGCCCTGCCGGATGCACGGCGCACACCTGTAGTTTTAGATCCTCAGGAGGCTGAGGTGGGAGGATTTCTTGAGCCCAGGAAATTGAGACTGCAGTGAGCTGTGAAAGGGTCACTGCACTCCAGCCTGGGCAACACAGTGAGACTTTGTCTCTTTAAAAAAAAAAAAAAAAAAAAAAAAAAAAGGGGCCAGGCGTGGTGGCTCACACCTGTAATCCCAACACTTTGGAAGGCAGAGGCAGGCAGATCACCTGAGGTCAGGAGTTCAAGACCAGCCTGACCAACATGGAGAAACCCCGTCTGTACTAAAAATACAAAATTAGCGGGGCATGGTGGCGTGCGCCTATAATCCCAGCTACTCGGGAAGCTGAGGGAGGAGAATCACTTGAACCCAGGAGGCAGAGGTTGCGGTGAGCCAAGATCACACTATGCACTCTAGCCTGGGCAACGAGAGTGAAACTCCGTCTCAAAAAGAAAAAAGCCCTGCAGAGAGGCAGGCCAACACACACCAAACAGACAGAACTCAGCCCATCCGTATAGACAGGAACACAACATAGATGCACTCCTCACCAATTTCCCACACCCACTCAGGTGCTGCACCTGTCACCACTGAAACTGACATACCACAGACACCCAAACACCACAAGCTGCACCGTCGCAGCTTCACCAGATACAATATCCAGAGTGGTAATCCCATGGATACTGGTAATCCCAGTACCACAAAGACAGGCCGGCAGCAAAAGTGGTCAGAGCTCCTACTGTGGGCCAGGTACTGAGGATCTAGACAGACAGAGCAACAGACGCCAAAACCAGACACAAGCCAGCTCACAGATTCACTCTCCAAATGACGATGTCCTCAGTGCTCACCTGCCCCCAGTCCTTAGCACATCCCTTTAGGTCAACATTTCCTCCCTCCCCTTGCTCTCCACCACCACCCCCTCCTCACTGAATCCCCCTTACTCTTGGGGACAGGGCTGCTGGCCTCGGCGTCGTCGCCAGTGCAGATACCAAAAGGCTCCCAGGCCGGCCAGGACAATGAGCAGGACACCACACGTCAGTCCCACAGCCAGGCCTGCCACATCCACTCGTCCACGCCCTGCAGGGAAGCAGGGAAGGGGAGCCACTGTTGCGGGGACTGCCACCCACTCTAACATCAAAATTCCTTCCCACTGAGGGAAGAGAACAGACCCTGAAGCAGGCAGAGCTGGGGTCCCTTCCTAGCCCTGTGACCTAAGGCAATTCACCTCATTCCTTTCTCTGACCCTCCACTGCGGGTTCTGTAAAATGGGAACCATAACCCCTACCCCACTGTGAAAACTTAATGAGATCAGGCTGGATACGGTGGCTCACGCCTGTAATCCCAGCACTAGGGAGGCCAAGGCAGGTAGATCACTTGAGGCCAGGAGCTCCAGACCAGCCTGGCCAATATGGTGAAACCCTGTCTCTACTAAAAATACAAACAATTAGCCAGGCGTGGTGGTATGTGCCTGTAATCCCAGCTACTTGGGAGGCTGACACAGGAGAATCGCTTGAACCCAGGAGGCGGAGGTTTTAGTGAGCCGAGATCGAGCCATTGCTCTCCAGCCGAGGCAACAAGAGTGAGACTTCGTCTCAAAAAATAAAAAAACAATCATCACCACCAAAAAAACAAAACTATGTCTTGGCCAGGTGTGGTGGCTCATGCCTATAATCCCAGAACTTTGGGAGGCTGAGGCATGCAGATCACACGAGGTCAGGAGTTTGAGACCAGCCTGGCCAACGTGGTGAAATCCCATCTCTATAAAAAATACAAAATTAGGCCGGGCGCGGTGGTTCAAGCCTGTAATCCCAGCACTTTGGGAGGCCGAGACGGGTGGATCACGAGGGCAGGAGATCGAGACCATCCTGGCTAACACCGTGAAACCCCGTCTCTACTAAAAAATACAAAAAACTAGCTGGGCGAGGTGGCGGGCGCCTATAGTCCCAGCTACTCGGGAGGCTGAGGCAGGAGAATGGCATAAACCTGGGAGGCAGAGCTTGCAGTGAGCTGAGATCCGGCCACTGCACTCCAGCCTGGGCAATAGAGCGAGACTCCGTCTCAAAAAAAAAAAAAAAAAAAAAAAAAATTCAAAATTAGCCAGGCGCGGTGGCTCACACTTGTAATCCCAGCACTTTGGGAGGCCGAGGTGGCTGGATCACCTGAGGTCAGGAGTTCGAGACCAGCCTGACCAACATGGAGAAATCCCATCTCTACTAAAAATACAAAATTAGTCGGGCGTGGTGGGGCATGCCTGTAATCCCAGCTACTCGGAAGGCTGAGGCAGGAGGATCGCTTGAGCCGGGGAGATTGTGCCACTGCCCTCCAGCCTGGATGACAGAGAGAGACTCTGTCCCCCTCAAAAAAAAAAAAAAAAAGATGTCACATGCACTACTTGGGATATGCTTTTAAAATTATTCATGGTAGCCAGGCACAGTGGCTCACACCTGTAATCTCAGAATTTTGGGAGGCTAAGGCAGGAAGATCACTTGAGCCCAGCCTGGGCAACATAGGGAGGCTCTACCAAAAAAAAAAAAAAAATTTTTTTTGTTTTTGTTTTTTTGAGACGGAGTCTCGCTCTGTCGCCCAGGCTGGAGTGCAGTGACCGGATCTCAGCTCACTGCAAGCTCCGCCTCCTGGGTTTATGCCATTCTCCTGCCTCAGCCTCCTGAGTAGCTGGGACTACAGGCGCCTGCCACCTCGCCCGGCTAGTTTTTTTTATTTTTTAGTAGGGACGGGGTTTCACCGTGTTAGCCAGGATGGTCTCGATCTCCTGACCTCGTGATCCGCCCATCTCGGCCTCCCAAAGTGCTGGGATTACAGGCTTGCGCCACCGCGCCCGGCCATTTTTCTTTTTTTTATTTGAGACAGGGTCTGACTCTGCATGGAGTGCAGTGGAGCAATCGCAGCTCACTGCCACTTGACGTCCAGGGCTCAGGTGATCCTCCTACCTCTGCCTCCTGAGTAGCTGGGACCGCAGGTGTGCGTCACCATGCCTGGCTAATTTTGTGTTTTGTAATTTTTTGTATTTTTTGCCCAGGTTGGTCTCAAATTCCTCAAGCAATCCACCAGTCTCTACCTCCCAAAGTTATGGGATTACAGGCATAAGCCACCACTGAGCCTGGGGAAAAAATGTTGGTTTTTTCTTTTGTTTTGAGACGGAGTCGTGCTGTCGCCAGGCTGGAGTTCAGTGGCATGATCCCGGCTCACTGCAACCTCTGCCTCCCAGGTTCAAGCAATTCTCCTGCCTCAGCCTCCCAAGTAGTTGGGACTACAGGAGCCCGCCACCACATCCAGCTAATTTTTGTATTTTTAGTAGAGACAGGGTTTCACCATGTTGGCCAGGATGGTCTCGATCTCTTGACCTTGTGCTCCGCCCGCCTCGGCCTCCCAAAGTGCTGGGATTACAGGTGTGAGTCACCTTGCCCGGCCGGAAAAAAATGTTTTTAATAGCTGGGTGTGGTGCTACAGGTACCTGTAGTCCCAGCTACCTGGGAGGCTGAGGAAGAAAGGTCACTTGACCCCAGGAGGTCGAGGCTACAGTGAGCCAGGATCACTCCACTATACTCCAGCCTGGGTGACTGGACCCTGTCTCTAAAAGAAAAAAAAATGCCGGGCGCGGTGGCTCAAGCCTGTAATCCCAGCATTTTGGGAGGCCGAGATGGGCGGATCACGAGGTCAGGAGATCGAGACCATCCTGGCTAATACGGTGAAGCCCCGTCTCTACTAAAAAAATACAAAAAACTAGCCGGGCAACGAGGCGGGCGCCTGTAGTCCCAGCTACTCGGGAGGCTGAGACAGGAGAATGGCGTGAACCCGGAAGGCGGAGCTTGCAGTGAGCTGAGAGCCGGCCACTGCACTCCAGCCTGTGCGGCAGAGCAAGACTCCGTCTCAAAAAAAAAAAAAAAAAAAATGGCCGGGCCGGTGGCTCACACCTGTAATCCCAGCACTTTGGAGGCCAAGGCAGGAAGATGACTGGAGCCTAGGAGGTAGACAGCAGCGTAGACAACACAGTGAGACCCCATCTCTACAAAAAAATTTTTTTAATTATCTGGGCATGGTGGTGCATGCCTGTAATCCCAGCGACTCAGGAGGCTTAGGTGGGAGGATCACTTGAGCATAGGAGGTCGAGGCTGCAGTGAGTCGCGATTGTGCCACTGCTCTCCAACCTGGGCGACAAAGCAACTCCATTTCTTTTTTTTTTAAGAGATGGAGTCTCACTCTGTTGCCCAGGCTGGAGTGCAGTGGTGTGATCTCGGCTCACTACAACCTCCGCTTCCCAGGTTCAAGCGATTCTGGTGCCTCAGGCTCCCAAATAGCTGGGATTACAGGCGTGCGCCACCATGCCCGGCTAATTTTTGTATTTTGTATTTTTAGTAGAGATGGGGTTTCACCATATTGGTCAGGCTGGTTTTGAACTCCTGACCTCATGATCCACCAGCCTCAGCCTCCCAAAATGCTGGGATTACAGGCGTCAGCCATCATGCTCTGCCCGACCCCGTTTCAAAAAAACAAAAAACAAATGGAGGAATTTAGGGAGCCCCCTCTCCCTGCCAACGTAACTAAGAATCTAGAATTCATGTTTGACCTGTTACTAAGGTGCAGCCCTGTTTGCAATCCAAGGCCTCGAGTCTAAGGACAAGGGAGTATAGGGAATCGTTGGGCTTGGAGAGGCCTTGCTAGCTCTTGCTGCTGGGGAAACTTCCATGGGCACTAGATAGGCGGGCTTTCCTCCAAAAGTAAACCCCAAACTTTTTTGTTTGTTTTTGAGATGGAGTTTCCCTCTTGTTGCCCAGGTTGGAGTGCAATGGTGTGATCTTGGCTCACTGCAACCTCCACCTCCTGGGTTTGAACAATTCTCCGGCCTCAGCCTCCCAACTAGCTGGGATTACAGGTGTGCGCCACCACGCCCAGCTAATTTTTGTATTTTTAGTAGAGACGGGGTTTCACCATGTTGACCAGGCTGGTCTCGAACTCCTGACCTCAGGTGATCCGCTCGCCTCAGCCTCCCAAAGTGCTTGCATTACAGGCGTGAGCCACCGCGGCCTGCTGTATGTTTGTTTTTGAGACATCTCTCAGGCTGGAGTGCAATGGTGCGATCTCTGCTCACTGCAACCTCTGCCTCCCAGCTGCAGTGATTCTTGTGCCTCAGCCTCTTGAGGAGCTGGGATTACAGGCACACATCACCACGCCTGGCTAATTTTTGTATTTTTAGTAGAGATGGGGTTTCACCACGCTGGCCGGGCTAATCTTGAACTGCTGACTTCAGGTGATCTGCTCTCCTTGGCCTCCCAAAGTGCTGAGATTACAGGCATAAGCCACCACATCTGACCGCAGTAAACCCCCAGACTTTTGAGCCCCTTTAGCAAAAAGCACAACTGCAGCTTCAGAAGGCAGGTCCTCCTGATGTGGGCACCTTCAGGTAGATTCAAGGAGCCACTACGCCTCGCTAGGCCTATCGGGAAAGCTACCTCCCCTAGCAACCAGGCTCCAATGTGAGACTCCAGCCCAGACCTAGGGTCTGTTGCTAAGGTGCATCTACCCCTAGCAACCGGGCCACAAAGGGGTGGGGCATCGGGGGCCTGGAGGGTGGTCCTCCAGTGGGCAGAAGGCCTTGGGTCCTGGAGCCTGGCTAGGTGTGGTTGCTAGGGAGAAGGCCTCCTTAGCAACCAGGCAGCTGCTGGGATGGGGCTGTGGGGGAGGGGAAATCAGCCAGGTACTGCTTCAGGCTTCTTCATTTGGTCTGGCCTGGCCAGACCCTGTTGCTAAGGAGCAGCGCCCCTTAGCAACAAGGCTGGCAACAAGATGGGGCCTCAGAACTCAGAGGAGGGGTTGTTGGGGGCAAAATGGGCAGGTGAGGATGGGCAGGCTTCCTCCCTTGGTCGTGTTGCTAGAGGGCAGTGTCCCCTGCAATCAAGCTGCTGGAGGCGTTGGTCTTTCTATTTACTCTGGACACCAGGGAAGGGTTCAGGTGGGCCTTCCCCTCTGAGCTTAAGGCCTGACAGGCCCTACAGCTCTAACCTTTCCCTCCACTGACACTTTTCCCTTCCTAGGGACCCAGGACCTGCATCTAATAAGATGTGGTGGGGCCTGGCCGGGCGCGGTGGCTCAAGCCTGTAATCCCAGCACTTTGGGAGGCCGAGGCGGGCGGATCACGAGGTCAGGAGATCGAGACCCTCCTGGCTAACACGGTGAAACCCCGTCTCTACTAAAAATACAAAAAACTAGCCGGGCGCGGTGGCGGGCGCCTGTAGTCCCAGCTACTCGGAGGCTGAGGCGGGAGAATGGCGTAAACCCGGGAGGCGGAGCTTGCAGTGAGCCGAGATCGCGCCACTGCACTCCAGCCTGGGCGACACAGCGAGACTCCGTCTCAAAAAAAAAAAAAAAAAAAAAAAAAAAAAAAAAAAAAAAAAAGATGTGGTGGGGCCTGGCAACTATAGTCTCAACAGTCTGGGACACTGAAGCAGGAGGATTGCTTGAGGCCAGGCATTCAAGACCAGCCTGGGCAACATGGTGAGACCCCGTCTGTACAAAAACTACAAAAATTATCATGGTACTATGGGCCTGGAGTCCCAATTACTCAGGAGGCTGAGGTGGGAAGATCACTTGAGCCTGGGAGGTTGAGGTTGCAGTGGGCCAAGATTGTACCACAGCCATCCAGCCTGGGCGACACAGCGAGACCCTGTCTCAAAAATAAATAATTAAAAATAAAATAATAATAAGGTGTGGGGGGCTCCTCAGGCAAGCCGGGGTCTTAAGGGGGGGAACTCCTTTAGCAGCCAGCTTCAGAGAGCACAGAATTGGGGGGCAGACAATTCTTGTACCTAATTTGGGGTGGAGGACGTTGGTTTGGCCTCCCTGGGAAGGGACTCCCTTAGCTGCACAGAACAAGACGGCTTCAGCCCCTCACTCACCTCCTTTGCCATTGTAGATGTAGCTCTCCCAAAAGCGCTCCTTGAGGGGGGAGGAGTAGAAAAGAAGGGGGAAAAGCAGCAATTCAGCTGGTAGGTTCACACCCCCAAACTAGCCCATCCTGACTTCTGAGACACCAGGGAGGTGGGAGCTGAAGGCCAGAACCTCCCCCTGCAACCTCCCCACAGGTATAGAGAAGAGAGAGGGCCCGAAACTCCAGAGTCTTGAGGACCTCACCGTGAGAGTGTTGTCCTCAAAATACTCCCTGGCCTCTTCCCAGGAACACCTCTCTTCATGACACTCCCGTTCCAGGTTCCCTGGTGTGAACAGCTCCAGGTCCCAGTGGTTGGCTCTTGGAATCCGGGTATGGCTACTCAGGAAGCTCTGGGCCTCTGGGGGAGCCAGGAAGACTTCTGGACCCAAAGACATGACGGACAGAAAAATGGAGGGTCCCTAGGGCTGAAGTCATAGGGGGATGGAAAGCAGTGGGGTCCTGGAGGAAGGAGCAGGAGCTGGGAATTCAGATTCCTGGGTCTGAAGGAGGAAGGGGCGGGGTCCTGGACTCCTGGAAGAGGAGGGACTAGAGACATTCCTGAGTCAGGGGGAGGCCAATGCCAAGTATCTGGACACCACTTCCCCCAAACACTCACCTTGGTCTGTCTCCCCACTGGGTGAAGTATCCAGGCAGGTGGTTAATGCCATGTATAGCAGCAGCAGAGAGGGCTGGCCCCTCATATTTTCCAGACACCGAGAACCAGGTGTGTTACAGCTGACAAGGGCCTCAGTCCCTGGGTAATAAGGCAGTGCTTCTACCGACTGACCTCTGTGGTCCACGAATGATAATAATAGCAGACACGGCCAGGCGCTGTGGCTGAAGCCTGTAATCCCAGCACTTTGGGAGGCCGAGACGGGTGGATCACGAGGTCAGGAGATCGAGACCATCCTGGTCTACACGGTGAAACCCCGTCTCTACTAAAAAATACAAAAAACTAGCCGGGCGAGATGGCGGGCGCCTGTAGTCCCAGCTACTCGGGAGGCTGAGGCAGGAGAATGGCGTAAACCCGGGAGGCGGAGCTTGCAGTGAGCCCAGATTGCGCCACTGCACTCCAGCCTGGGCGACAGAGCGAGACTCCATCTCAAAAAAAAAAAAATAATAATAATAATAATAGCAGACACTTACACAGCCTGTATTCTCTGCCAGATATTGTTTACCTATATAAACTCATTTTACTTTACTTTCCTTTTTTTTTTTTGACATGGAGTCTTGCTCTGTCACCCAGGCCGGAGTGCAGTGGCACAATCTCAGCTCACTGCAACATCTGCTTCCTGGGTTCCAGTGATTCTCATGCCTCAGCCTCCCAAGTAGCTGGGATTACAGGCATGCGCCACCACACACGGCTAATTTTCATTTTCATTTTTTTTTTTTTTTTTGAGACAGAGTCTTGCTCTGTCACCCAGGCTGGAGTACAGTGCATGATCTCCGCTCACTGCAAACTCCGTCCCCCGGGTTCATGCCATTCTCCTGTCTCAGCCTCCCGAGTAGCTGGGACTACAGGCGCCTGTCACCACACCCGGCTAATTTTTTTTGTATTTTTAGTAGAGACTGGGTTTCACTGTGTTCTCCAGGATGGTCTCAATCTCCTGACCTCTTGATCCACCCGCCTCACCCTCCCAAAGTGAATTTTCATATTTTTCGTAGAGATGAGGTTTCACCATGTTGGCCAGGCCAGTCTTGAACTCCTGACCTCAAGTGATCCACCCACCTCAGCCTCCCAAAGTGCTGGGATTACAGGCATGAGCCACTATGCTCCGCCTCAACTCATTTTACTTTTCACAGGAGTCATACAAAAATTAGCCGGGCGCGGTGGTGGGCGCCTGTAATCCCAACTACTTGGGAGGCTGAGGCAGAAGAATCACTTGAGCCTGGGAGGCGGAGGTTGCAGTGGGCCGAGATCGCGCCACTGCACTCCAGCCTGGGCGACTGAGTGAGATTCCATGTCAAAAACAAAACAAAACAAAACTTTGCAAAAAACAAAACAAAACTTTGCACAGGAGTCCTTTTTTTTTTTTTCCTTTTTGTGGAGAGCGGGGTCTCGCTGTGTTACCCAGGCAGGTCTCGAACTCCTGGGCTCAAGCTATCCTCCCGCCTCTGCCTCCCTGAGAGCTGGGATTACAGGCGTGAGCCACCGCGCCCGGCTTTTTTTTTTTTTAAGACAGAGTCTTGCTCTGTCACCCGGGCTGGAGTGCAGTGGCGCTATCTCAGCTCATTGTGACCTCTGTCTCCTGGGTTCAAGTGATTCTCCTGCCTTAGCCTCCTGGGTAGTTGTGCGTCACCACACCGAGCAAATTTTTTTTTTTTTTTTTTTTTGAGACAGAGTCTCACTCTGTCACCCAGGCTGGACTGCAGTGGCGCGATCTCGGCTGGCTGCAAACTCCACCTCCCAGGTTCACACCATTTTCCTGCCTCAGCCTCCTGAGTAGCTGGGACTATAGGCGTCCGCCACCACGCCCAGCTGATTTTTTGTATTTTTAGCAGAGATGGGGTTTCACCGTGTTAGCCAAGATGGTCTCGATCTCCTGACCTCGTGATCTGCCCGCCTCAGCCTCCCAAAGTGCTGGGATTACAGGCGTGAGCCACCGTGCCCGGCCCATGCCCGGCTAATTTTCACATTTTTAGTACAGACAGGGTTTCACCATGTTGGCCAGTCTGGTCTCAAACTCCTGACCTCAAGTGATCCACCTGCTTCAGCCTCCCAAAGTGCTGGGATTACAGGTGTGAGCCACTGCGCCCCACCAGGAGTCCTATTATTGTCTCCAATATAGAGAACAGGAAACTGAGGCACAGAGAGGTAAAATAGCTTGCCGAAGGTCACACAGTGTGCAAGTGTGAGAGCCAGGATTTCAGTGAAGGCAGTGTCCACCAGAGAAGAGAGCAGAGAGCAGGCAGCTTATCTTTTTTCCCCATTGTGTCTACAGCACCTGAGACAGATGCTTATAAACATGTCCACTGGTGATCTGGAGTCTTCCCTTCCTGGTAATTTCCACTTGTGCCTCTCTCTGTGCTCACTGTCACATCCACCCACAGACAACAAAGATTACGAGAGAGGCAGAGGCAGGGGATTAGTTATATTATCGGGTCTAGGGACCTAGGGGGCAGGGGCCTTGGACTCCTGGGCCTAGGAGCCCCAAACTTCTGGGTCTCGGAGGGGCGGGGAGCCAGGATGCCTGGGTCCCGAAGCCAGGCTGTTCCTCCAGGGACATTCACTTACCTGCCCAGAAATGTGAGCACTGCCCCTTCCTCTTTAATGGAGACCTCCTTGGCCAGCTACAGCCAGCTGTGAAGGGGGACAGGGAAGAGGGGAGGGGATAAGGAGGAGGGGTGCCCCACTCCCGGTAACCAAGCCTGATCCCGGTTTCTGGCAGGGGGCGGAACTTGCCATTACCTGCCCTGGGCGGGACTCAGGTAAGGGACAAAGTATTTAAAGGGACCTTGGGATAAAGGACTTAAAGTCCGGAGATCCATGGGGAAGCCAAGGTGTGGAATACCCTGGGGCACTTGGGGGATTGGATTCGACCCTCCTCCTCCCTCTCGGCCCCTACCCGCTCTGGCTCTCCCCTGGAAGTTCGCCTGGCTGAGCTAGAAAAATTAATGTCTGGGTCTCTAGACACCTAGAAACTAGCGGGGACGATATGCCTTAGTCCCTGGGGCAGCTGGGCAGTGCCGCAGTAAATCCCTGTTTCCTGAGGGCGACTTGAACGGCTTTGACTTTCAATTTCCCAATGGCTCTGTCTGTAAAATGGGAGCGCAGTTGTCTCATCTCAATTGAGTTTTAAGATGCAGCAAGAAGAGTGGATGATATATTTGGGAAAGTGGGCTTCCCGATCTCTAAGGGAAGTGATTAATCCTTAAATTTGGGCTTGAAGAGACTCAAAGCCTGGGAATAAAGCAGGAAAAAACGATCTCCCTGGGAAATGCCTAGTACATAATAAGCGTTCCCCATATTCCCACAAGGTTCAATATCCGGAACCTTCTATTTGCCACTCACGTTTCCGAAGGGAGAAAGAGAAGAGAGGACTTGAGCAAGCCAGGCGAGGCACTTCCGCAGCTAGGGGCAGCTGTACTTCCGATGCCTTCTGCTGGGCGGAAGTGGGCGGAGTGGAGGGGGAAAAATAGTGCTCCTTTCCGGTGTTGGGGCACAGTTGAAGAAGCGACTGAGAGACTGGGAGTCGTTCGGCAGGTGAGTTCAAGGCGGTGCAGGAAGAGTGTTGCTGGGATCGCTTTCCTGCGGGCTAGAGATCTGGGGTCTTGAGGGAGACTGGGGCAAGATTTTGGATTCCCGATTCCCTGTCAATCATTATTAATAGAGCTGTCTGGGCGCCCCAAGTTTGAAGCTGAACTACACTCTCCTGGAGGTGGCCAACCGTCCATCGGGCAGTTCTCCCTCCTTCTGTGTCTCTCACTCTCACTCACTCACTCTCACTCTCTCTCACAATAAACTCAGCGAAGTGGTAGCTAGCATCGGTCAGTTCTCCTGAGAGTTACAGTTCCGCTGTAGATGATGGCGATTTGCTGGTGGTCCCAAGGGAAGGAGTGGACTGGGATTGCTGGCGGTCTAAGCAGTGGGAGTTGAGGAAAGAGAACTCCTTTCCTGGCCTCAGTTTCTCAGACTGTGGTGGGACGGCGGGCGATACCAGATTGTGCAGCCGTCCATCGCCACCTTCTCTTCACTTTTTTGATAGCCCCTTCCCTCTCGGGGTTGGTGCAGGGATTCACCTTTTCCTGTGGGTCAGGCAGTCATGGATTCGCATTCTGATTGTGCTGCTAATTCTGTGAACTTGGGGCTTGAAGGGTCCTTGAGGCAGTTTGATGTTAATGTTTTCTTATGAAAATGTTCAAACTTACATAAAACTGAGAGGATACAGGAATTCCTGTCACCCAAATCTACCAATTATTATTTTTGCCATACTTGCTGTATTTTTTTTAAACATAAAGAGATTAAAACAAATCCTCGACATCACGACACTTAAGGATTGTCAAAAGACAAAATTACAACACATGTAGTGAGAAGATCTTAATTGGCATTTATTTGTGGATCTACAATCGAACAACATCTAATTATGGAAAATAGCATGAGTGTTCCGATGAGCTGAGCAGAGGAGGAGGTTGTTTTCAGAGACAAAGGGCTGAGAAAGTCAGAAATTGAAAACAAAAAGCTAGTTGGTTAAATTGATTGATTAAATTTCTAAGTTAAAGGTTAAAGTAGAGGGGACTTCCTTTATCAGTTGGGCTAAAACTGGGCTGTTTGGGAATTTGGCTATTATCTCTCTCCCGATGTCTCAGAAGATCAGGTATCAACTTAGTTTTGGCTTGGAAGCATGGCACTTTAGCATGAGTGACTCCATTTGGGTTTGGTTCGTTGAACCTAGTGCAGGAGCTCAGTCCTAACCAATGACCTTCTATAAATTTTATTTAACAGGGTGCGTGTGTGAAAACCAGAAACATGGCTAACATGACCACAATACCATTATCACACTTTACAAGAACAACCGTAATTCTAGACTACTATCCATTACGTGGTGCAGAGTCAGGTCCAGCATAGCTGTGGGTTTGTTGCAATCAGGATATAGTTTCTTTTCGCTATTGTCTTTTACATCTCTCTTAATTTAGAGCTGTTCCGGCCGGGCGCGGTGGCTCACGCCTGTAATCCCAGCACTTTGGGAGGCCCAGGCGGGCAGATCACAAGGTCAGGAGATCGAGACCATCCTGGCTAACATGGTGAAACCCCGTCTCTACTAAAAATACAAAAAATTAGCTGGGCGTGGTGGCGGACGCCTGTAGTCCCAGCTACTCAGGAGGCTGAAGCAGGAGAATGGCGTGAACCCGGGAGGCGGAGCTTGCAGTGAGCAGAGATCGTGCCACTGCACTCCAGCCTGGGCAACAGAGCGAGACTCCGTCTCAAAAAAAAAAAAATACAAGATCTCGCTATGTTGCCCAGGCTGGTCTCAAACTCCCGGGCTTAAGCAGTCCTCCTGCCTTGGCCTCCCAAAGTGCTGTGCTAAGATTGCAGGTGGGAGCCATTGAGCCTGGCCTCATTTTACTTGTTTCTTCATGCCAGGGATCAGCTAATTACATTCTACAGACCAAACCCAAATCCTGCTAGCTACCTGTTTTAAAAATCAACATTGGCCAGGCGCAGTGGCTCACGCCTATAATCCTGGCACTTTGGGAGGTGGAGGCAGGTGGATCACCTGAGGTTAGGAGTTCAAGACCAGCCTGGCCAACATGGTGAAACCCCATCTCTACTAAAAATACAAACATTGGCCGGTCGTGGTGACTGGCACGTATAATCTCAGCTATTCAGGAGGCTGAGGCAGGAGAATCACTTGAACCCAGGCGACAGAGGTTGCAGTGAGCCGAGATCATGCCACTTCACTCCAGCCTGGGCAAAAGAACGTAACTCCCTCTCAAAAAACAACAAAAACAAAGCATTAGTGGGATATAATTTACCTAACATATAATTCACCCATTGAAAGTATACAATTCAGTGGTGTTTAGTACGTTGACAGAGTTGTGCAACTATCAACACTATCACTTTAAGAACATTTTCATCTCCCAAAAAGAAACCCTGGTACTCATTAGCAGTCATTCCCTGTTTCCTCCCAATCCTTCCCGCCCCCAGCCTTTGGCAGCCACTAATCTGCTATATCTATGGATTTGCCTAATCGGGGTATTCACACAAATGAAACCATAAAATATTATTGTGACTGCCTTCCTTCTTTCACTTAGCATGTGTTTTTTTTTTTTTTTTTTTTTTTTTGAGATGGAATCTTGCGCTCTGTCCCCTAGGCTGGAGTGCAGTGACATGATCTCAGCTCACTGCAAGCTCTGCCTCCCGGGTTCACACCATTCTCCTGCCTCTCAGCCTCCTGAGTAGCTGGGACTACAGGCGCCTGCCGCCATGCCCGGCTAATGTTTTGTATTTTTAGTAGAGATGGGGTTTCACTGCGTTAGCCAAGATGGTCTCGATCTCCTGAAGTCGTGATCTGCCTGCCTAGGCTTCCCAAAGTGCTGGGATTACAGGCTTGAGCCACCGTGCCCGGCCGATATACTTATTTTCTTATCTGTTCTTCAGTTGATGAGCATTTGTGTTGTTTCCACCTTTTTTTAAACGAAATTTTGCTCTTATAGCCCAGGCTGGAGCGCAATGGTGTGATCTCGGCTCACTGCAACCTCCGTCTCCCCGGTTCAAGTGACTGTCCTGCCTCAGCCTCCCAAGTAGCTGGGATTATAGGCGCCCACCACCACACCCGGCTAATTTTTGTATATTTAGTAGAGACGGGGTTTATCATGTTGACCAGCCTGGTCTTGAACATCTGACCTCAGGTGATCCACCTGCCTCGGCCTTCCAAAGTGCTGGGATGACAGGCGTGAGCCACTGCGCCCGGCCCTCCACTTTTTAGCTTTTGTAAATAATACTGCTAGCAACGTTTGTATACAAGTTTTTGTGTGGATGTATGTTTGTTTGTTTGAGACCGAGTCTTGCTCTGTCACCCAGGTTGGAGTGCAGTGGCGGGATCTTGGCTCACTGCAATCTCCGCCTCCCAGGTTTAAACGACTCTCCTGCCTCAGCCTCCCGACTAGCTGGGACTACAGGTGCACACCACCACGCCCAGCTCATTTTTGTATTTTTAGTAGAGGTGGGATTTCACAATCCAGTATGGTCTTCATCTCTTGACCTCATGATCCACCCGCTTTGACCTCCCGAAGTGCTGGGATTACAGGCGTGAGCCACCACGCCCGGCCTGTGTGGATGTATGTTTTTATTTCTATTACCAGTGGAATTGCTGGGTCAAAAGGTGACTATTTAACCTTTTGAGAAACTGTGACTTTTCCAAAAGGGCTATACCATTTTACATTTCTACCACCAACATATAAGGGTTCCAGTTTCTCCATATCCACATCAGCACTTATTATGATCTGTCTTTTTGATTATAGTCATTCTACTGGGTGTGAACTGGTGTCTTTTAACATGCTTCTTGGCCATTTGTAGATCTTTGGAGAACTGTCTATTCCAATCCTTCACCCAGTTTTTTTTTTTTCTTTTTTTTTTTTTTTTTTTTTGAGACGGAGTCTCGCTCTGTCGCCCAGGCTGGAGTGCAGTGGCGCGATCTCAGCTCACTGCAAGCTCCGCCTCCCGGGTTCACGCCATTCTCCTGCCTCAGCCTCCCGAGTAGCTGGGACTACAGGCGCCGCCACCTCGCCCGGCTAGTTTTTTGTATTTTTAGTAGAGACGGGGTTTCAGCATGTTAGCCAGGATGGTCTCGATCTCCTGACCTCGTGATCCGCCCGTCTCGGCCTCCCAAAGTGCTGGGATTACAGGCATGCGCCACCACGCCCGGCTAATTTTGTATTTTTAGTGGAGATGGGGTTTCTCCATGTTGGTCAGGCTGGTCTCGAACTCTCAACCTCAGATGATTCGCCCAGCTGGGCCTCCCAAAGTGCTGGATTACAGGTGTGAGCCAACTTGCCCAGCCTTTTTTTTTTTTTCCCAGAGACAAAGTCTTACTCTGTCACTCAGGCTGGAGTGCAGTGGTGCAGTGGCACGATCATAACTCACTGCAGCCTCAACCTCCTGGGATCAAGGGATCCTCCTGCCTCAGCCTCCTAAGTAGCTGGAACCACAGGCACATGCCACTATATGCCTAGCTAATTTTTTAAATTTTGTTTTGTAGAGATGGAGTCTTGCTGTGTTGCCCATAGCAAGTTCAAGTCTGGTCTCAAAACTCTTGTTGCTACTGCTTTTTTTTGGTAGAGACAGGGTTTTGCTATGTTGCTCAGGCTGGTCTTGAACTTGTGAGTTCAAGTGATCCTCCTGCCTTGGCCTCCCAAAGCACTCTATCCAGTTGCGAGCCACAACAGCCAGCAGATATCTGACTTTTGTAACTGCTACCTGTTTTTGTTCAGCCTGCAAACTAAAAATGGTTTTTAACTTTTTTTTTTTTTTTTTTTTTTGAGACGGAGTCTCGCTCTGCGACCCAGGCTGGAGTGCAGTGGCCAGATCTCAGCTCACTGCAAGCTCCGCCTCCCGGGTTTACACCATTCTCCTGCCTCAGCCTCCGGAGTAGCTGGGACTACAGGCCCCCGCCACCTCGCCCGGCTAATTTTTTGTATTTTTTAGTAGAGACGGGGTTTCACCGTGTTAGCCAGGATGGTCTCGATCTCCTGACCTCGTGATCCGTCCGTCTCGGCCTCCCAAAGTGCTGGGATTACAGGCTTGAGCCACCGCGCCCGGCCTTTTTTTTTTTTTTTTTCAAGACGGAGTCTCACTCTGTCGTTCAGGCTGGAGTGCAGTGGCGTGAGCTCGGCTTACTGCAAGCTCCATCTCCCGGGTTCATGCCATTCTCTTGCCTCAGCCTCCCGAGTAGCTGGGACTACAGGCGTCCGCCACCACACCTGGCTAATTTTGTTTTTGTATTATTAGTAGAGATGGGGTTTCACCGTGTTAATCAAGATGGTCTTGATCTCCTGACCTCGTGATCCACCTACCTCAGCCTCCCAAAGTGCTGGGATTACAAGCGTGAGCCACCGCGCCCTGCCTGATTTTTAACATTTTTACATAACTGGAAAAAATCAAAAGAATGAATTTGGTGACCTATGACAATTATACATGATTCCGTGTCAGAGTCCAAAAATAAAGTTTGATTGGAACACAGCCATGCCTGTTTGTGTGTCTGTGGCTGCTTTTATGCTACAGGGGCCGAGTGGTGTACTTACAGGGGCTGTTTGACCTACAAAGTTCAAAACAGTTACTCTCTGACCGTTTTTTGTTATTCCCTGCTGTATCCCCTGACTTCCTAGAATCAGGAAATTGAATGTAAAGACTTGATTAAATTTCCATTCAGCCGTCAAGTGATTACTTCAGAGGTGGCCCCTTCATGTTGCATACAGCCTGGGTGCCCCACTTTCAGGGGTGGCGAAATTCATTCAGGCTTCAGGCAGTGTTATAGACTGAATGTCCCCCAGATTCGTATGTTGAAGCCCTCACTCCCCAAGGTGGTTATGTTTGGAGGTAGGGCCATAATTTATGGAGATAATTAAGGTGAAAGGGTGGGGCCCTAATCTGATGGATTAGTGTCCTTATAAAAGGAGGAGGCCACGCACAGTGGCTCATGCCTATAATCCCAGCACTTTGGGAGGGTGAGGCAGGTGGATCACCTGAGGTCAGGAGTTCAAGACCAGTCTGGCTAACATGGTGAAACCCCATCTCTACTAAAAGTACAAAAATGAGGCCGGGCGCGGTGGCTCACGCCTGTAATCCCAGCACTTTGGGAGGCCGAGGTGGGCGGATCACAAAGTCAGGAGTTGGAGACCATCCTGGCTAACACGGTGAAACCCCGTCTCTACTAAAAATACAAAAAATTAGCTGGGTGTATGGCTGGGCGCGGTGGCTCAAGCCTGTAATCCCAGCACTTTGGAAGGCCGAGACGGGCGGATCACAAGGTCAGGAGATCGAGACCATCCTGGCTAACACGGTGAAACCCCGTCTCTACTAAAAAAAATACAAAAAACTAGCCAGGCGAGGTGGCGGGCGCCTGTAGTCCCAGCTCCTCGGGAGGCTGAGGCAGGAGAATGGTGTGAACCCGGGAGGCGGAGCTTGCGGTGAGCCCAGATCACGCCACTGCACTCCAGCCTGGGCGACAGAGTGAGACTCCATCTCAAAAAAAAAAAAAAGAATTAGCTGGGTGTGGTGGCGGGCACCTGTAGTCCCAGCTACTCAGGAGGCTGAGGCAGGAGAATGGTGTGAACCTGGGAGGCAGAGCTTGCAGTGAGCCAAGATCATGCCCTGCACTCTAGCCTGGGCAACGGAGCAAGACTCTCTCTAAAAAAAAACAAAAATTAGCAAGGCATGGTGGTGGATGCCTGTAATCCCAGCTACTTAGGAGGCTGAGGCAGGAGAATGACTTGGAGCCTAGGAGGTGGGGATTTCAGTGGGCTGAGATCTGCTGCTGCACTCCGGCCTAGGTGACAGAGTGAGACTCCCCACAAAAAACGGGAGACACCAGAGAGCTCTCTCTCTGCCACTGAAGGTAGCCATCTGCAAACCAGGAAGAGGGTGTCACCAGAACTCCACAATGCTGGCAGCCTGAACTTAGACTTCCAGCCTCAGGAACTGGAGAAAATAGGTCTATTGTTTAAGCCACCCAGAGTGGTGTTTTGTTATGGCAGCGGGAGCAGACTGAGACAGGTGGCAGCCATCGAAAAACGCATTGTAAAGTTACAACTGTGTCTTTTCCAGTAGCGTGAATTAGCATCCTGTGACTTTCCAGGCCCCATCAGCCTCTCCTTTAATGCCATCCATCAACAATCATTGCCTGAGTCAACTATTTCACCAGAGGTTGCAAAATGGCGGTTTTCCTATTCTCCCATTTATCTTACACTTAGAGTCTGAACAGTTTGGTTTTTGTCTTGAGTCATGTCCAAGAAGCAGTTGAAGAGAGTGACTTAATCAACTTCCATTCTGAAAAGCCCCCCGAGACTGCTTTGTCAAGGAATAGACCGAGGAAGAGGCCAATTTCTCCAAGCCTTAATTTTCCTACCTATTAAATGGGCGATGCCGGGCGCGGTAGCTCATGCTTGTAATCTTAGAACTTTGGGAGGCCGAGCTGGGTGGATCACCTGAGGTCAGGAGTTCCAGACCAGCCTGGCCAACATGATGAAACACCGTCTCTACTAAAAATACAAAAAAAGTAGCTGGGCATGGTGGTGTGTGTCTGTAATCCCAGCTACTTGGGAGGCTGAGGCAGGAGAATCACTTGAACCCGGGAGGCGGAGGTTGCAGTGAGTCAAGATCGCGCCACTGCACTCCAGTCCGGGTGACAGAGTGAGACTCCGTCCCCAAAAATAAATACATTAATTAATAAAATAAAAGGGCAGAACGTGGGGAGGTTGTCCTGAGGACCGAATGTGTTCACAAGTGGAAAGTGCTTCCCACAAGGTCTGATTCTTAAGGGATTGTAGGATATGATGATTACTTCTATTCTTCCAGTGCTTCTGTGATTCACGTGTTCCTAATGAATTATGAGTGTATTAATGGCATGATGTCATGGCTGCATGGTTAGCTCATTGCTAACCCACCTCCCCTGGCCCTAGGATTGGAGGTGGTTCATCGATTCTATCATGACATCTCTGAGACCTCCCAGGTGCCAGGCAATGCTGGGACCCAGACTGAAGTTTAACCCAGGCCCCACCAACCAGGGGCCCCTACTCTGGAGCTGAAATCCCAAGGGATGGGCTATAACGGAGGTAGCTCAGGGCATGGTCAAGTGCAAGGAGAAACTAACTGATCCGGGAGAGGCAGGCTTCTTAGAGGAGGCATACCTTGGCAGTGCTCTGGAGGAGAAAGGAGACAGGATCTCGGGGAGGACAAGACACACACTAGCTGTCCGATCGCTCACAGAGTTCAGCACAGTGCCTGAGGCCGCCTGCAGCCAGCTGGCACAGTGGATGGTCAAAGCCACAGGTGCTTGGATCAAACTCAGCTGTAGGACTCACTAGCTACATAACCTAGGGCACCGCCTCTGTGCCTCTCTTCATTTATAGCAACCATTTGAGGTGTTGTGATATTCAGTGGAGTGTTGTGATATTCAACCATTTGAGGTATTGTGATATTCAGTGAAATGCTTAGAGCCAGGGTCTGGTTCAGAGCAGCTTTTTTTTTTTTTTTGAGACAGAGTCTCGCACTGTTGCCAGGCTGAAGTGCAGTGGTGTGATCTGGGCTCACTGCAAACTCCACCTCCTGGGTTCAAGCGATACTCCTGCCTCAGCCTCCCGAGCAGCTGGGACTAAGGTACCCACCACCACGCCCAGCTAATACAGGTGGGGTTTCACCATGTTGGCCTGGATGGTCTCAATATCTTGACCTCGTGATCCACCCGTCTCGGCCTCCTAAAGTGCTAGGTGGGATTACAGGTGTAAGCCACCACGCCCGGCCTGATTGGCCTTTTTTTTCTGAGACTGTGACTTTCCTGGGAAAAGTGACAGTTGTCACCTAGTTAAAGGAATGGTTCCAGAGCCTGGCTGCCTGGGTCTGACTCCCAGCTCTGCCACTTCCCAGCTGGGAGATGCTGTGAGCTGTTTCCTGTCCTGTGAGGCAGGGATGATGCTGACATCGGTTGCTCCTGCTCTTTGTCTGTTTCCTCTCTGAAATACTGGTGATAGCAGATGGCAGCAGTCTGCTTTCTATTTTGAAATTGGACCTACCAAGGAGACAATACAGTGTGGGGCAGGAGAGCTCAGCTTTCGGAGTTTGTAAATCCTGAACCTGGCTATTCTTCAACCCTTGGTTGGAGGCGCTCACACTTTCTGGTCTCAGGATCTCTTTTTTTTTTTTTTTTTTGAGACGGAGTCTCGCTCTGTCACCCCGGCTGGAGTGCAGTGGCGCGATCTTGGCTCACTGCAAGCTCCGCCTCCCGAGTTCATGCCATTCTTCTGCCTCAGCCTCCCGAGTAGCTGGGACTACAGGCGCCCGCCACCATGCCCGGCTAATTTTTGTATTTTTAGTAGAGACAGGGTTTCACCGTGTTAGCCAGGATGGTCTCGATCTCCTGACCTCGTGATCCGCCTGCCTCGGCCTCCCAAAGTGCTTGGATTACAGGCGTGAGCCACCATGCCTAGCCTGGTCTCAGGATCTTAAAAATCACTGAGTTTTAAAAATCAAAGAGTTTGCCAGGTGCGGTGGCTCTCACGCCCATTATGCTAGCACTTTGGGAGGCCGAGGTGGGAGGATCACTTGAGGTCAGGAGTTCAGAACTAGTCTGGGCAACATGGTGAAACCCTGTCTCTACTAAAAAAATAAAAACAAAAAAAGCTGGGCGTGGGCGCCTGTTATCCCAGCTACTTGGGAGCCTGAGGCAGGAGAATTGCTTGAACCCAGGAGGTGGAGGTTGCAGATCGTGCCACTGCACTTCAGCCTGGGCAACACAGTAAGACTCCATCTCAAAAAAAAAAAAAAAGAAAAGAAAAAAGTTTAAATGTTCCCTCTGTAGCTGTTCCTCCCATTTTTGGAGGGAAACTGTTCCCATCTGTGTTGAAACCTCAGTTCTTGGCCACAAAACAGCCAGCAAGCTCATCTCTGGGAAAGCCAAGGTGCCTAGAGCCAAATACCGCAGAGAGTCAAGGGAGTTGACAACTAAGAATAGAGTGGGGAATGTGTCCCTGAGAAGGTCACCGTGACCTTCATGAGTAGCAGTTGTGGGGGCTGGGGAGCGGGTGGCAGGTGAGTGAGGGGAGGCAACAGGTGCTGGACGTTCACTGAGAAGCTTGGCGGTCAGGGGGAAGCCGGAGGAGGAGCCTGGCACGTGGAGGCGACCCTGGGTCAATTTGGGGTATTTGATCAAGGTCCCCTTCTGCAAGCAGCCCTGTCTGCCTCAAGGGGCACATTGATCACGAATGGGCGTGAGGGGGTATTTAGGGTTGTAGGAAGGTTCTGTATCTCCATAGGGTCCTGGTCACAAGGGTGTATACATTTGTCAAAACGCATCCAACTGTAAAGGTCTTTGCGTTGATTCTGTGTAAATATACATAAAACCCAAAGAGTGGCTTCTGAGAAGACGCCAGTAGGGGGAGAGAGAGCTCCATAGCTCCGAGAGGTTTGTGTTTCAAGTTTTGAATGGGAAAGGCAAGTTTCTCAAAACAACCAGAAGGGGGCGATAGAGATGAAGTTGCTTTTTACATGGGGGAGGGGGGGACCCTTGGTTGTGCTCCCCACCCCAACTTCTGGATCTTACTTGCAGCCTACTTGAGAGCAGGAGACAATCTTTCCTGAATACAACCAATATGTGTAATGTGGAGCCTTTTGTCTGCAAGTGTTCTTTATTTTTTATTCTTTATTTTTTGAGACTAGTCTCTGTCACCCAGGCTGGAGTGCATTGGCACAATCTCGGCTCACTGCAACCTCCGCCTCCTGGGTTCAAGTGATTCTCTTGCCTCAGCCTCCCAAGTAGCTGGGATTACGGGCACCCACCACACCCAGCTAATTTTTGTATTTTTGGTAGAGACAGGGTTTTACCATATTGGCCAGGCTGGTCTCAAACTCCTGACCTCAGGTTATCTACTGGCCTCAGGCGTGAGCCACCTCGCCCGACCCGCAAGTGTTTTTGTTGTTGTTTTTTGAGGCAAAGTCTTGCTTTTGTCCCCCAGGCTGGAGTGTGATGGCGCGATCTCAGCTCACAGCAACCTCCACCTCCTGGGTTCAAGCGGTTCTCTTGCCTCAGACTCCCGAGTAGCTGAGATTACAGGTGCCTGCCACCACACCCGGCTAATTTTTGTATTTTTAGTAGAGGCGGGGTTTCGCCATGTTGGCCAGGCGGGTCTCAAACTCCTGCCTCAGGTGATCCGCCTGCCTTGGCCTCCTAAAGTGCTGGGATTACAGGTGTGAGCCACCGCACCCGGCCAAGTGTTCTTTAAAATGTATCATTGTAGGCTGGGCACGGTGGCTCATGCCTGTAATCGCAGCACTTTGGGAGGCCGAGGCAGGCGGATCAAGAGGTCAGGAGATCGAGACCATCCTGGCTAACATGGTGAAACCCCGTGGTGAAACCCTGTCTCTACTAAAAAAAAAAATACAAAAAAATTAGCTGGGCGTGGTAGCAGGCACCTGTAGTCCCAGCTACTCCAGAGGCTGAGGCGGGAGAATGGCATGAACCCAGGAGGCGGAGCCTGCAGTGAGCCTAGATTGTGCCACTGCGATCCAGACTGGGCGACAGAGCAAGATTCCGTCTCAAAAAAAAAAAAAAGTATAATTGTCTGCACCTGTAGATTTCCTGTGCCTACATGGTATTGAGCTCTTGTTTTACTCTTTTCTCATCAAGCACTATGATTTAATGATCCTCCCAGGCTGGGCGCACTGGGCTCACAACTGTAATCCCAGCACTTTGGGAGTCCAAGGCGGGCAGATCACGAGGTCAGGAGTTCGAGACCAGTGTGACCAACATGGTGAAAGCCCATCTCTGCTAAAAACACAAAAATTAGCCGGGTATGGTGGTGCGCGCCTGTGGTCCCAGCTACTCAGGAGGCTGAGGCAGGCGAATTGCTTGAACCTGGGATGCGGAGGTTGCAGTGAGCCAAGAGGCTGCAGTGAGCCAAGATCATGCCACTGCACTCCAGCCTAGTGACAGAGCAAGACTCCTTCTCAAGAAAAAAATAATAAACTTTTTTTTTTTTTTTTTTTTTTTTTGAGAGATGGAGTCTAACTATATTGCCCAGGCTGGTCTTGAACTCCTGGCCTTAAGCAATCTTCCCGCCTTGGCCTCCCAAAGTGTTGGGATTACAGGCATGAGCTATGGCACCCAGCCTCTTTTACTCATCTTTCTATTGGAGTGGCTTTTATTTTCTTTTTGATTTGCTGAAGTTTCATGTACCATCAGTTCTACTATAATGCTTATTTTGAAAATGTGAATTTATTCCAATGCAGTTGATATATCAGGGAACAATTTGAGCATAACACCAATTTCACATTTGCTTACGTGCATCCAAGGTGGATCCAGGATCCAAGGTGGATCCAGGAAACTGCACTTTGCTATAAGTGTGTGTGTAGGAATACACAAAGCACACATACACGGCACTTCAAACAAATACCACCGCCGCAGTTCCCCGGGTGTTAGGAGCCACACCCATCCACATCTGGTACTAGGACTTTCCATCAGATCTCAGATAACCCTCCTTCCACCACATCACAGTAATTCACAAGCTGCTCCCTCCACCCCACACCCATTGCCACAACAAACTTCAAGTCTTTGTCAAGGTCAAGTGCCATATATTTTGGAGTATGTTGGTATGTCTTAACCACCTAGCCTGTGCAAAACTGTTCTCTCCTTTTGTATTCTGTTCTTGTCTTTTTCTTTAAGCATCACTGACAAAGTTTACAAGGATTGTGACACAATCCTGTTTTCTCTGTGAGCCCTGTGGTTTTGACTGCAGGATTTTGCATATTGCTGTGATTTTTATGAATGCATGCATTATAGTAGAACTGACCGTTCTAGATATTAGTCCCTTGTTGGCAGGGTGCAGTGGCTCATACCTGTAATCCCAGCACTTTGGGAAGCCAAGGCGACCGGATCACCTGAGGTCAGGAGTTCAAGACCAGCCTGGCCAACGTGGTGAAACCCCATCTCTACTAAAAAAAAAAAAAAAAAAAAAAAATTAGCCGGGCCTGGTGGCAGGCACCTGTAATCCTAGCTACTTGGGAGGCTGAGGCAGGAGAATCAATTGAACACAGGAGGCAGAGAGGTTTCAGTGAGCCAAGAATGTGCTACTGCACTCCAACCTGGGTGACAGAGCAAGACTCTGTCTCAAAATAAGTTAAATAAAAATAAAAATGATAAAAATAAAAAAGTCCCTTGTCGATTGTAGGCATTACAAATATCTTCTCCCAGTCTCTCACTGATGCCACATTTTCCACAGCACAGTGCAGGAGGTCGCTTGCTGACCCAGGCACAGCTCAGAGCCGGTCCCAGGAAGCCCTGTGGCAAAGTTTTGAGGAGTGACTCTCTCATGCTGTTGGAGGTATAGAGACCTGTGCAGTCTGTATGGAGAGCAACTAGTAAATTCTAGCAAAAAAAATTTTTTTGGCTGGGCATGGTGGCTCATGCCTGTAATTCCAGCACTTTGGGAGGCTGAGGCAGGTGGACCACCTGAGGTCAGGAGTTCAAGACCAGCCTGGCCAACATGGCGAAACCCTGTCTCTACTAAAAATACAAAAATTAGCTGGGCGTGGTGGCGCCTGCCTGTAATTCCAGCTACTCGGGAGGCTGAGGCAGGAGAATTTGCTTGAACCTGGGAGGCAGAGGTTGCAGTGAGCCAAGATCATGCCATTGTACTCCAGCCTGGGCGACAGTGAGACTCTGTCTCAAAAAAAAAAATATATATATATATATGTGTGTGTATATATATGTGTATATATGTATTATGTATATATGTGTATGTGTGTATATATGTATATGTGTATATATATGTTTTGGGCTGGTCAAGTGAAGCAGTGGAAGTGGAGAAGGAACAAAGAAATCTGTAACTGGTTGTGATCAATTAGTTGTAAACACCACTGCACTCAGCCCAGCCTCTAACCACATTTTAAATGCACACACCCTTTGAACCAGTGATTCCACTTTAAAAATTATCTTAAAAGCAGGGTTGGGTGCAGTGGCTCATACCCTGTCATCCTAGCACTTTGGGAGGCCAAAGCAGGAGGACTGCTTGAGCCCAGGAGTTCAAGACTAACCCGGACAACATAGCAAGACTCCGTCTGGATAAAAAGTTAGCTGGGCATGGTGGTACATGCCTGTATTCCCAGCTACTTGGGAGGCTATGGTGGGAGGATCACTTGAGCCCAGGAGTTTGGGGCTGCAGTAAGCTATGATTGCACCACTGCATTCAGCCTAGATGACAGAGTGAGACCCTGTCTTAAAAGAAAGAAAAGGCCGGGCGCGGTGGCTCATACCTGTAATCGCAGCACTTTGGGAAGCCGAGGTGGGCAGATCACGAGATCTGGAGATCGAGACCATCCTGGCTAACTCAGTGAAACCCTGTCTGCTCTAAAAAATACAAAAAATTAGCCGGGCGTGGTGGCGGGCGCCTGTAGTCCCAGCTATTCAGAAGGCTGAGGCAGGAGAACGGCGTGAACCCAGGAGGCAGAGGTTGCAGTGAGCAGAGATCATGCCACTGCACTCCAGCCTGGATGACAGAACGACACTCCGTCTCAAAAAAAAAAAAAAGGAAGAAAGAAAGAACAAAAGAATTTATCTGAAAAACATCCTTAGACACACACTAGACATTGGGTACCAAACTGCTTTGTCATAATGGACAAGGATGTCTGTCCACAGGTGTCAAATCCAAGAGTCGCACATGCAGGGACGAATCTGTAGCCACATAGAGACCAAGGACGTGCCTGGTGGGCTGAGGGGGAATGATGTCCAAGATGGAGCCACCATTGATTTCTTTCTTTCTTTTCTTTCTTTTTTTTTTTTTTTTTTGAGATGGAGTCTTTCTCTGTCGTCCAGGCTGGAGTGCTGTGGCGAGATCTCAGCTCACTGCAAGCTCAGCCTCCCGGGTTCACGCCATTCTCCTGCCTCAGCCTCCCGAGTGGCTGGGACTACAGGCGCCCGCCACCACGCCCGGCTAATTTTTTGTATTTTTTAGTGGAGACAGGGTTTCACTGAGTTGCCCAGGATGGTCTCGATCTCCTGACCTCATGATCCACCTGCCTCGGCCTCCCAAAGTGCTGGGATTACAGGCGCGAGCCACTGCGCCCACCTTATATATTTTTTTTGTAGAGATGGGGTCTCAATATGTTGCCCAGGCCAGTCTTGAACTCCTGAGCTCAAGTGATCTTCCAGCTTCAGCCTCCTGTGCTGAGATTATAGCCAAAGAAATTGGCTGGGCGTGCACCATGGTGCCCAGGCAATTTCTTTTTATAACATGTACCCAGAAGTACAGCAAGCATAACTGTCTAACCCAGCGAGTTTCAGAGCAAACACACCCATGTAACCAGCACCCAGATCAAGAAACAACATTCCCAGCCTCCCAGAGGCTACCTGTGCCCCTCCCAGTTACCCCACCTTCCGCCTCCCAGAGACACCTGACTTTTTTTTTTTTTTTTTTTTTTTTAAGACAGGGGCTCACTCTGACTCCCAGGCTGGAGTGCAGCAGCCCAATCATGGCTCACTGCAGCCTTGACCTCGCTGGGCTCAGGTGATCCATCTCAGACTCCCAAGTAGCTGCGACTACAGGCGTGTACCACCATGCCCAGCTAATTTTTCTATGTTTCATAGTGACAAGGGTTTGCTGTGTTGCTGAGGCGGGTCTCAAACTCCTGGGCTCAAATGATCCTCCTGCCTTGGCCTCCCCAAGTGCTTGTATTTCAGGTGCGAACCACCACACCCACCCACACATAACTTCTAATGTCATAATTACTTTGTGAGTTTTTGAATTTCACATGAATGGGACCATACAGTAAGTTTTCTTTTGCATGTCTGGTGTCTGGCCTGCACGGTGTCTGTGAGATTCAGCTATACTATGGGTATGACAGTAGGCTGTTGTGTCTGATTGCTGGGCGTTTCCATTATATGACTATGGCCCAGTTTCTTTATCTACTCTGTGCTGACAGGGGTTGGGTAGTTTCTAGTTTATGAGCCATTGAGAATAGGGCAGTATATGTGTCTTGTAAACAGGAGTACCCTTCTGTTAGGTGTATATGTGGGAGAGGAATTGCTGGCTCATAGGATTGGCATATACCTGGCTTCAGTAGATACTGACAGTTGCTTTCCAAAGTGGTTGTGCTTGTCTGCACTCCCCCAGCAGTGCATGAGGGTTCTAGTAGCTCCGTGTCCTTGCCTGCACCCCTCTGTCTAATTGCAGCCCTTGCGGTGTGTGGGGGGAGGTATCTCAGTGAAGTTTTGTTTTGTTTGAGATGGAGTCTCGCTCTGTCCCCCAGGCTAGAGTGCGGTGGTGCCATCTTGGCTCACTGTAACCGCCGCCTCCCGAGTTCAGGTGATTCTCATGCCTCAGCCTCCCCAGTAGCTGGGACTACAGGCGCGCACCACCGTGCCTGGCTAACTTTTTGTATTTTTAGTAGAGATGGGGTTTCGCCATGTTGGCCAGGTTGGTCTCAAACTCCTGACCTCAAGTGATCTGCCTGCCTCAGCCTCCAAAGTGCTGGGATTACAGGTGTGAGCCACTGCGCTCAGCCCTCAGTGAAGTTTTAATGTGCGTTTCCCTGGTGACTATATTAGTTTCCTATCATTGTTGTAACAAATTACTACTAATTTAGTGTTGCAGTATCACACCTCATGGAGCCTCTGGTGTACTTGTGAGAGAATGAGAATGAGAAAGGCAAATAATGTCTTAGTATTATTAAGATAACAGTTTTGACCTTGCAGACTCCCTAGAAATGTGTTGGGGGACCACTGGGTCCTAGGACTCACACTTTGAGAACCGCTGCTAGAAGAATATTGGACTCTTATAGCCTAGGAACGATGGGAAATGTTTAAAAGGATTTCCTATCCATATTTTTTTTTCTTGCAGAGATATATAACAGGGTGATCACTAAAGCAAGTATTTTCAGGCCAGGTGCAGTGCCTCACACCTGTAATCCCAGCACTTTGGGAGGCCAAGGCAGGTGGATCACCTGAGGTCAGGAGTTCAAGACCAGCCTGGCCAACATAGTGAAACCCCATTTTTGCTAAAAATACAAAAAATTAGCCAGGTGTGGTGGCGTGCACCTGTAATCCCAGCAACTTAGGAGGCTGAGGCAGGAGAACTGCTTGAACCCAAGAGGCGGAGGTTGCAGTGAGTTGAGATCACGCCATTGCACTCCAGCTTGGGCAACAAGAGCAAAAGTCCATCTCAAAACAAAAGAATTTCCAAGCACAAAAGATAGAATGTGCCAGGCGCGGTGGCTCACACCTATAATCCCAACATTTTGGGAGGCCAGGAGTTCACTTGAGTCCAGGAGTTTGAGGCCAACCTGGGCAACATGGCAAAACCCCCTCTCTACTAAAAATACAAAAATTAGTTGGGCGTGGTGGCACATGCCTGTAGTCCCAGCTACTCGGGAGGCTGAAGCAGGAGAATCACTTGAGCCCAGGAGGTCAAGGCTGCAGTGAGCTGTGATTGTACCACTGCACTCCAGCACAGAGCAGGTCCCGGTCTCAAAAAAAAAAAAAAAAGATGCTAGATTAAAAATGGGTGGCAGAGAGGGAAGTGGAACAGAAATACAAGTTCAAAGAGAAAAACAGGACATGTACAATTTTTTGCTGTTGAAGCAGAGCTTTTTCTTGCGTTTTTGAAATGGTCTCAAATCATTACAGTGTTTAGATTCCATTTAGCTACACATTTACATTGCTGGAAACTGTATCCTTTGCAACTGTTTCAGCTTGGGAGAATTTTTAGGTGGCAACTTAGAAATGAGTGAGACTAATATATGTTACTAGTTCCTTCCTTCCTTCCTTTGCTGCAACCTGCACCTCCTGGGTTCAAGCGATTCTCCTGCCTCAACCTCCCGAATAGCTGGGATTACAGGCATGTGCCACCACGCCGAGCTAATTTTTGTATTTTTAGTAGAGACAGGGTTTCACCATGTTGGTCAGGATGATCTTGATCTCTTGGCCTCGTGATCTGCCCCCACCTCGGCTTCCCAAAGTGTTGGGATTACAGGTGTCAGCCACTGCACCCGGCCATCAACTTATTTCTTTTTAAATTTAATAGAGATGGATCTTGCTGTGTTGCCTAGGCTCATCTCTATCTTGTGGACTCAAGCAGTCCTCTTGCTTCGGCCTCCCAAAATTTTGGGATTACAGGCGTGAGCCCTGAGCCTGGCTCTGAATCCTTTTAAGGGATAAAAAAGCATGCAGGGGCCAGGCACAGTGGCTCACGCCTGTAATCCCAGCACTTTGGGAGACTGAGGCGGGTGGATCATCTGAGGTCAGGAGTTCAAGACCAGCCTGGCCAACAGGGTGAAACCCCATCTCTACTAAAAATACAAAAAAATTAGCCAGGTGTGGTGGCAGGCACCTGTAATCCCTGCTATTTGGGAGGCTGAGGCAGGAGAATCGCTTGAACTTGGGAGGTGGAGGTTTCAGTGAGCCAAGACCATGCCATTGCACTCCAGTCTGGGCAACATGAGCAAAACTCCGTCTCAAAAAAAAAAAAAAAAAGAGGTTAATTTTATGGTATGTGAATTATGTCTCAATGAAGTCTTTTAAAAGGGTGGGGCTTGCACTCAAGTATGGGGAATGATTAAAGGTATCAAAGTAGGGTGGCAAAAATGTTGACAGCTGCTGGACCCCAGGACATGGGTACATGGGGGTTCCTTACACTATTCTGGTTTTGTATGTGTTTGAAAACTTACAGAATAAAAAAGTTTTGCTTTTTGAATTGAGCTCTAGGATTCTGGGGTCTTCTCTTCCTCCTTTACCCGCAGTGGGAGTGGAGGTAGCTCTTCCCCTAGACACAGAGCCCTACTCTGACCTGCCCTCTGATTGGTGGATCTGAGATAATCACAGACGCTAGATCCAATCGCTAGTGGACTGGCAGGCAGTGATTGGGTCAAGCCTTGGCTAAGTGCCAAGCCTTGAGCCAATCACTGGGCTGGTCCACGCCTTGGCCTCAGTCAGAGCCTACAGATAGGAGAGGGGAAGGGAAGGTGGAGCGGATTCATCAACAATAGTGGCCCCGTTGGTGTCTTTTTCTTCCACCTCTATTAAATGGCACAGCCACCACCCCAGCTAATCTGAAGTAGTAGGTAGAATTTGAAGCCTGATTCCCCGCCCTCTTCCCTCCAAACAAAGAATTCTGTTGGTAAAGGTGCTATTTTCCTATATAAATGAGTCTAGGTGAGTCTGGAAAGGGGACTTCCAGGAGGAGGCCTGGCGACCACGTGCCCTCCCTCTCCTCCACCTCACCCCGCTTCTCCACCTCCGCTTTCCCATCGAGGGGGCAGGTCAGCTCTGAGGGCTGTAGAGGTCTTCCCTGTGCTGCCTGCCTCCGGTCACCACAGCCCTGCCACTGTCCCTTCCTCCCTAGGATGACACGGCATGGCAAGAACTGCACCGCGGGGGCCGTCTACACCTACCACGAGAAGAAGAAGGACACAGGTGCAGGGCTAGGGCAGGGCGCGGCATGGATGTGTCTTGGAGTCACCATCTCCCCTCGTGCCGGATGTCTCTCTCCCGCCCCCGACATACACTGATGGCCATGACCATGTAAACAACAGCCGGGTGATCCCACGCCCCCATGTGGCCTGGCACTGTGTTCCCTGCCTTCTGCGTGTGAACTCACTCCTCCCAACAGAGTGTCAGGGATGGCGCTGTTGTTACCCTATGTTCCAGAGGAAGAAACTGAGGCCCAAAGAGGGACAGGCACTGGAGCTTGGTCACAGCCAGAAGGGTGGAGGGGAGTCAGCCGTCAGCCCCTCCACTGAGCTGCCACTCAGTGACCAGGCCTGTTTGCCTCTCACCCTCCAGGGTTGACACCTCCCTGTGGGTTCAGCCCATGGCCCCAGCACACAAACAGCGGCTCCCAACTGCCTGTTTCTCTCTGAGTCCCCCACTCCCACCACCACGTTGTCTCTCTGCCTCTCTCTCTGGGGCTTTGGAGATGGGCATATCTCCTGTCGCTCTGCCCCTCCATCACTCTGCCCATCTCTGTCCCCAGCGGCCTCAGGCTATGGGACCCAGAACATTCGACTGAGCCGGGATGCCGTGAAGGACTTCGACTGCTGTTGTCTGTCCCTGCAGCCTTGCCACGATCCTGTTGTCACGTGAGCTGGGAACAGGGATGGGTAGGTCTACGTGGGGAGGGCAAGGGAACCGCCAGGAGGAGGCTGTGTGTGTGGGCCTGGCCACCTGCTCAGCCAGGGAACCCTGGACGAGCAGTTTATCCTCAGAGCCTCTGTTTTCTTACCTGGGATATGGGCATGATCCTAGTGTCTGTTTCATAATGTGGAACAGATGGAAAGGAACATATTCCTAATGGGGTGTAGGGCTTTTAGAGCACTGCCAAGGCCATCAGAGCAGCTCACCTTCAGATACTTCCCATGACCTGCCTGTGATGGTAGGATAAAGGCTTAACAGGTGCTGAGTCCAGGCACTAAATACGTGCTCAATTAGTGGTATATTTTGTAGAAGACAGTAATGATCAGGGCCCCCAAGGCCACCTTCAGTTTCTTTCTTTCTTTCTTTTTTTTTTTTTTTTTTTTTTTTTGAGACAGAGTCTTTACTTTGTTGTCCAGGCTGGAGTACAATGAGATCTTGGCTCACCGATCTCCCAGGCTCAGGTGATCCTCCTGCCTCAGCCCCCTGAGTAGCTGGAACCACGGGTGTGCACTACCACATCTGGCTTTTTTTTGTTTGTTTTTTGTAGAGAGGGGAGCTCACTTTGTTGCCCAGGCTGGTCTCGAACTCCTGGCTGCAACAATATGTGGCACACATTGTTGCTGCGAGAATTAAGCACTTTCCCTGCAACTCTATTGAGAGGGGACAGCTGGAAGCTCAAATCTGGCCTCTACTAGATTCTGCCCCATGTGCTTTCTTCCTTTGCTGATTTTAGTCTGCATCCTTTCACTGCAGTGAACTATCACCATGAGTATAACAGCTTTGCTGAGTTCTGTGAATTCTAGCAAATAATTGAACTTGGGGCTGATCATGATGGCTCCTGCCTGTAATCCCAGCACTTCAGCAGTCCGAGGCGGGAGGATCACTTTCTTTCTTTCTCATTGCACCCTGTCTTTGCAGCCCAGATGGCTACCTGTATGAGCGTGAGGCCATCCTGGAGTACATTCTGCACCAGAAGAAGGAGATCGCCCGGCAGATGAAGGTGATGGGGATGGGGAGAAGGAGGCACAGGCAGGCAGGAGCTTTTGAGTCTGAGCTCACAGGCAGAGCCACTTGGAGCCCTCCAATCTCAGTTCCCTCTGCCTGGTACACCGTTCCCCTCCTGCTTCCGGCCAAATCCTCCTCACCAATTTCAGCCCGGGTGCTGCCTCCTCTGAGCTCCTGCCAGTCCCCTGGATCTGCCCCAGTCACCTCTTCTCTTAGCACTTGGCATAGTTGTAACTCTACATGTGGCTATCTGACACATGCCCACTTTCCCTTCTGGACTTCGAGTTTTCCCCCCTGTGGCTTAGGTCCTTAGTAAAGATGTGCTGGCCGGGCGCGGTGGCTCAAGCCTGTAATCCCAGCACTTTGGGAGGCCGAGACGGGCGGATCACGAGGTCAGGAGATCGAGACCATCCTGGCAAACACGGTGAAACCCCGTCTCTACTAAAAAATACAAAAAACTAGCCGGGCGAAGTGGTGGGCGCCTGTAGTCCCAGCTACTCGGGAGGCTGAGACGGGAGAATGGCGTAAACCCGGGAGGTGGAGCTTGCAGTGAGCTGAGATCCGGCCACTGCACTCCAGCCTGGGCGACAGAGCGAGACTCCGTCTCAAAAAAAAAAAAAAGTAAAGATGTGCTAAATGGGCCGGCGGTGGTGGCTCACACCTGTAATCCCAGCACTTTGGGAGGCTGAGGCAGGCGGATCACTTGAGGTCAGGAGTTAGAGGTCAGCCTGGCCAACATGGTGAAACCCTGTCTCTACTAAAAATACAAAAAAAAAAAAAAAAAAAAAATTAGCTGGGCATGGCGGGCGCCTGTAATCCCAGCTACTCAGGAAGCTGAGGCAGGAGAATCGCTTGAACCCGTGAGGTAGAGGTTGCAGTGAGCTGAGCTGGCACCACTGCACTTCAGCCTGGGCAACAAAGTGAGATTCTGTTAAAAAAAAAAAAAAAAAGATGTGCTAAATGAATCGACATCACCTCATTTTTCTGGGCCTCAGTTTCATCGTCTGTAAAATGGGCTGACGGGGCCAAATCAGAGGACACAGAGGGAACCTGGGAGGTCCAGGCAGATGAGCATTCTCAAGGCGTTTTACTGGGAACACAGCCTGGCCTTCCATGGACAAAGCCATTGATGGGTAGGAGGGGCCCTGTTTATCCCCGTTTGAGGCACAGTGGGTCTGTCCCCCTCTTCCCCTGCCTGTTTGTTGGCACTGAGGAAACACTACAGGTCACGTGCTTATTGGGCTTTTTGTCCTGAGCAAGTGGCTCCCCCGTGCCCGTGTCCTCCACAGAGTCTGGTGGTCATGTCGGAGGCCCTCCTGAGCATCCATCACTGTCACTGTTATCTCCTCACTCAGCTGGGTGGCCCAGGGTGGTCTCGAACTGCAGCACTGCCCAGGCACCTGCTGTGCGCCAGGCAGGGCTGAACTCAGGACGTGGCTTCACTCCTCCTGTCCTCACTCCCTGCCCGTCTGTAGACATGGGCTCCTCAGCATTCCCTTAGACCTGGAGTCTACATCCCCCATCCCAAACACGGTATGGGGCATGCACCGTATAGTAAACCTAATTGGCCAGCAGGTGACATTAATTAAACGCTTAGCTGAGTGCCAGGTGAGGCTCTCCATGCTTTAAACACTCACTTTCTGTAACCTTCAGTGAGCCGCCGAGGTGGGTCACCACTGTTAGCCTGTTTTACAGATGAAGAAACTGAGGCCAGGAGCGGTCATAGTGCTCACTCAGGCCACAGAGTGACATAGATGGGCTTTGAGTCTGGCGCTCTGGCTATACAACGCAGTAAGGTTCACACCCGCCCAGGCAGTTACCACCCTCTGCCAGATACTGCCTCCACTGTGTGGGCCTCAGTTTACCTACCTGTGAAATGAGAGGAAGATACCTCCAAACCCCCAGGGTGGTCCAAACCCACCCTCACGGGCAGATGCTCAGCCTACTTTCCGCCCCTCGCAGGCCTACGAGAAGCAGCGGGGCACCCGGCGGGAGGAGCAGAAGGAGCTTCAGCGGGCGGCCTCGCAGGACCATGTGCGGGGCTTCCTGGAGAAGGAGTCGGCCATCGTCAGCCGGCCTCTCAACCCTTTCACAGCCAAGGCCCTCTCCGGCACCAGCCCAGGTGACTCAGAGTGCGCTTGTGGTGGGTTGGGGGGCGGGGCGCCGCGGGCTGGGCGGGCCCAGGGGGCGGCATCTGAGTCCGTTTCTTCCCCCACAGATGATGCCCAACCTGGGCCCAGTGTGGGTCCTCCAAGTAAGGACAAGGACAAAGTGCTGCCCAGCTTCTGGATCCCGTCACTGACGCCCGAAGCCAAGGCCACCAAGCTGGAGAAGCCGGTGAGCCCCCACAGCGTCCCCGCACGCACTGTGCCAGGGCACCAGGGTCCCCCAGCGTCCTTCTCACGCACAGGGACCACCCGCTCTCCACCTGCGCCAGCCCTGCCTACTGAGCCTGCCTCTTTCTGCCCCTTGCAGTCCCGCACGGTGACCTGCCCCATGTCGGGAAAGCCCCTGCGCATGTCAGACCTGACGCCCGTGCACTTCACACCACTCGACAGCTCCGTGGACCGCGTGGGGCTCATCACGCGCAGCGAGCGCTATGTGTGCGCCGTGACCCGCGACAGCCTGAGCAACGCCACCCCTTGCGCTGTGCTGCGGCCCTCGTGAGTCACCTAGGAGGGGAGGGAAGGGACCACCTGGGAACCTGCGGGGCAGGCCGGCTTTGGGGCCGGTAGGTCTCCAGGACGGCCTCTGATCAGAGTCTCCCACCTTCGCCCTCACCGCAGTGGGGCTGTGGTCACCCTCGAATGCGTGGAGAAGCTGATTCGGAAGGATATGGTGGACCCTGTGACTGGAGACAAACTCACAGACCGCGACATCATCGTGCTGCAGCGGGTGAGAGTCCCACCCCTGCCCTTCCCGCAGCACTCCAAGGCCCCGCCCCTCCCGTTCACCCCCTCCAAGGCCTCGTCCCCTCCCCTTCCCCCAACTTTCCAAGGCCCCGCCTTCTTCTCTGCTCTGTAAGGCCCCCCTCGCTTTCCTCCTGCTCTCCCAGGCCCCGCCTTCTCCTTCCTTTTCCAAGGCCCCGTCCCCGCCCTATTTTTTAAGGCCCCGCCCCTCCCCTGCCGCCATCCCTCCAAGGCTCCACCCCTCTCCTTCACACGTCCCCTCCCAAGGCCCCTCCCCGCCACTCTCTACCCTCTTCTCTGTGCCCTGCGCCCTGTCCATCCATGCCCACTGCGGTCGCCTCACCCCCTCCCCAACTCCTACTCCTTAGCCAGCAACCCGCTTCACCTTGACCCGCTTAGGAATCCCCACTACCACCTGGAGCCCCACCGGTCACCCCCGGGCCGGCCTCCACCTCGCCCTTCTCTCTACCTCCCCCAGGGCGGTACCGGCTTCGCCGGCTCCGGAGTAAAGCTGCAAGCAGAGAAATCGCGGCCGGTGATGCAGGCCTGAGTGTATGCGGGAGACCAAATAAACCGGCTTGGGTGCTCAAGGACGTGGCGCCTTCATTCGCGGCGTGGGCGCCCGGGGGACAGGGCAGGCGAGAATGCCGGGCCGTGCAAACAGCGCTCCTACAGCGCACGCTGGAGTTTGAAAGAGCGGGCTAAGCATTTTGAATGTGGTCTCACATTAAGAACCAAATCTGGCCGGGCGCGGTGGCTCAAGCCTGTAATCCCGGCACTTTGGGAGGCCGAGACGGGCGGATCACGAGGTCAGGAGATTGAGACCATCCTGGCTAACACGGTGAAACCCCGTCTCTACTAAAAAATACAAAAAACTAGCTGGGCGAGGTGGCGGGCGCCTGTGGTCCCAGCTACTCCGGAGGCTGAGGCAGGAGAATGGCGTGAACCCGGGAGGCGGAGCTTGCAGTGAGCTGAGATCCGGCCACTGCGCTCCAGCCCGGGCGACAGAGCGAGACTCCGTCTCAAAAAAAAAAAAAAAAAAATCTGGCCAGGCACGGTGGCTCACGCCTGTAATCCCAGAACTTTGGGAGGCCGAGGCCAGCGTATCACTTGAGGTCAGGAGTTGAGACCAGCCCGGCCAACATGGTGAAACTCTGTCTCTATTAAAAATACAAAAATTAGCCGGGCATGGTGGTGCACGCCTGTAATCCCAGCTACCCGAGAGGCCAAGGCAGGAGAATCGCTTGAACCCAGGAGGCGGAGGTTGCAGTGAGCCAAGATCGCACCATTGCATTTCAGCCTGGGCAACAGAGCGAGACTCCATCTCAAAAGAAGAAAAAAAAAAAAGAAAAACCTGAATAGAACACAAATGCACAGCATTAAAATTGGTTGAGTGGCCGGAAGTCCAAGTCTAAGCCAAGACCCTGTGAGTGCGCCACTTTAATGAGCTACATAGAAATTCCTCGAGTTCTTTGTTAGGGTTCCCGGAGTTTTGGCAGGTTTGAAGAACAGGAAATGCCCAGGAGCGTGTCTTCCGGGCTGCAGTGTGATTAGACCCACAAAGGAAGTGCAGTTCTGTGAGAAAGTGCTGCGCAGCACCCGGACTAGGAAAGGCGGTCAGGAGCACCACGCCCCCACCTGTGGCTGCCTGAGGGGGAAAGGAAGAGGAAACCGTGAGTGCAAAGGCCCAGGAGCAGCAGTGTACTTTGCAGATGTAAGGAGCAGAGGGCAGAGCGGGGACCAGGAACCAGCCCGGTGACGTCAGACTTGACTGGGAATGTAGGGGCTGCCCTTAAGGCCTTGTGTTTAATAACCATCAAGTCACAAAAGCAGCTGCTGGGCAGTGTGAAAAACAGCATGGAGACAAGCAAAGATTAAAACAATAAAGACAGGCCAGGTGTGGTGACTCAGGTCTGTAGTCCCAGCACTTTTTGGGAGGCCGAGGCGGGTGGATCACCAGGTCAGGAGTTTGAGACCAGCCTGGCGAACACGGTGAAACCCCCGTCTCCACTAAAAATACAAAAATTAGCTGGACGTGGTGGCAGGTGCCTGTAGTCCCAGCTACTCGGGAGGCTGGGGCGGGAGAATTGCTTGAACCCGGAAGGCGGAGGTTGCAGTGAGCTGAGATCACACCACTGCACTCCAGCCTGCGCGACAGACTCCATCTCAAAAAACAACAACAATAACAACAGCAAAACCAACAATGACAGCATTCCTGCCTCACAGAGTGATGCCACCTAGGTTCTGTCCTTCCTTGTCTTTATGTAAGAGTACACATAAGGTTTCAACCAAAGTAAGATCGCAGTTGCACGCACCATCCTGTTCAGTGAGTAATACTTTTCCACTCCCCAGGCTGGAGTGCAGTGGCATGATCAAGAAGGCACAACTTGAGCAAAGTCACATGTGCTTGAGGGAGTGACAGAAACCAGGTTCCCCCAGGAGCCAGTTGCCTCTGAGACCCCCCAGACTTTGTCCTGGACTTCCCCCATCCTTCATGCCCCTCCCTTCCCTAGAGACCCACTGGCCTCTCCACCTCCACAAGCTCCCACCCCATGCCTCCATACCCAGAGTTCCATGTCATGCCCTTTCCTTCAGCATCCTTAATCTAATCCTTGTCCTCTTTCCCAAGACCTCTCAACCAACCGAGTCCTTCCAGCTTTCTCAGCCCTTTAAGACCCCCCATCTTGTTCACATGTTGAACAGATCACCCTTGCCCCCAGTAATAATCTGAAGGGTTCTAATCTTGCACCAGTGTTTTCCCAGAGGAACCTAAACACCACTGTGTTCACAGACACTTTGTGCAGTGCAGGGTGGGGAGGTCAAAGACCTGGCTCCAATCTGTTCTCTTTTTTTTAAAAAAAGATGGAGCCTTGCTCTGTTGCCCAGGCTGGAGTGCACTGGCGTGATCTCAGCTCCTGCCTCAGCCTCCTGAGTAGCTGGGGCTACAGGTGCTGCCAGCACACCCAGCTTGTTTGTTTTGTATTGTTAGTAGAGATGGACTTTTGCCATGTTGGCCAGGCAGGTCTTGAACTCCTGACCTCAAGTGACCCACCCGCCTCAGACTCCCAAAGTGCTGGGATTACAGGCTTGAGTCACCTCGCCCTGTTCTGTCATTTAAGGTTCTAAAGTACTTCGAGAGGAAGCAAGAGCAGAACCACAGCTTCAGCTGTAGCAGAAGAGACAGGAAGTGAGACAAATCTTGTCTTTTTTGAGCAGGGTTTCCTTAGACAGTGGTCTAAAGTTTAGCGCAAGACCTGGGCTTGGTGGCACTGATGGCAGGTGCCTGCCAAGGGCTCCAGCTTCAAGAAGCTCACAGACAGCTCTTCCAGAAAATTGTAGTTACTTGTAAAGATTTAAAAATGAGCCGGGCGCAGTGGCTCACACCTGTAATCTCAACACTTTGGGAGGCCGAGGCGGGCGGATCATGAGATCAGGAGATTGAGACCATCCTGGCTAACAGGGTGAAACCCCATCTCTACTGAAAATATAAAAAATTAGCCGGGCGTCGTGGCATATACCTGTAGTTCCAGCTACTCAGGAGGCTGAGGCAGGAGAATTGCTTGAACCTGGAGGTGGAGGTTGCAGTGAGCTGAGATCGCGCCGCTGCACTCCAGCCTGGGCGACAGAGAGACTCTGTTCCAAAATAAAAATTAAAATAAAATAATATATAAAAATAGGCCAGGCACAGTGGTGCACATCTGTAATCCCAGCATTTTGGGAGGCCAAGGTGGGTGGATCACTTCAGGTCAGGTATTTGAGACCACCCTGGCCAACATGGTGAAACCTTGTCTCTACTAAAAAAATACAAACTTAACTGGGTGTGGTGGCACAGGCCTGTTATCCCAGCTACTTGGAAGGCTGAGGCAGGAGAATTGCTTGAACCTGGAGGCGGAGGTTGCAGTGAACTGAGATCACACCACTGCACTCCAGCCTGGGCAACGAGCAAAACTCCATCTCAAAAAAAAAAAAAAAAGAAAAAAGAATTTAAAACAGGAAGATGGCTGGGTGTGGTGACTCACACCTGTAATCCCAGCACTTTGGGAGGCCAAAGCAGGTGGATCGCCCCAGGTCAGGAGTTCAAGACCACCCTGGCCAACATGGTGAATCCCCGTCTCCACTAAAAATACAAAAATTAGCTGGGTGTGGTGGAGCACCCCCATAATCCCAGCTACTCGGGAGGCTGAGGTGGGAGAAATGCTCGAACCCAGGAGGCGGAGGCTGCAGTGAGCTGAGATGGCACCACTGCATTCCAGCCTGGGCTACAGAGCAAGACCCCATCTCAAAACAATTAAAAACAGGAAGATTTATTCTGACACTGCAAAGGCGAAACTATACGAACCAGGAACAAAGCTTTGGTTGCCAGGGTAGGAAAAGGAATTGACTCCAAAGTGGGGAGTAGTAAGAGAGATTCTAGGTGGGGTGTGAAGGAACAGTTCCGGATTTTGATTGTGGTGGTTACATGACTCTGGTTTATGAGAATTCAGAAGTGTTCACCAAAAGGAGTGGATTTTACCGTATGAAGTTTTCAAATGCAAAAAAGGAGCTGGGAGATTTCATGTGAAAAACTACATTTCTATTTCTTTTTTTTTGTTTTTGAGACGGAGTCTTGCCCTGTCACCCAGGCTGGAGTGCAGTGGCGAGATCTCGGCTCACTGCAACCTCTGCCTCCCAGGTTCAAGCGATTCTTCTGCCTCAGCCTCTTGCCAAGTAGCTGGGATTACAGGTATGTGCCACCACACCCGGCTAATTTTTATATTTCTCATAGAGATGGGATTTTGCCATGTTGGTCATGCTGGTCTCAAACTCCTGACCTCAGGTGACCCGTCCACCTTGGCCTCCCAAAGTGGCATAACAGGCATGAGCCACCATACCCAACACTTCCATTTCTTGTCTTTTGAGATGGAATCTCACTCTGTCACCCGGGCTGGAGTGCAGTGGCGCCATCTCGGCTCACTGCAAGCTCCGCCTCCTGGGTTCACGCCATTCTCCTGCCTCAGCCGCCTGAGTAGCTGGGACTACAGGCGCCCACCACCAGGCCCGGCTAATTTTTTTTTTGTATTTTTTTGTATTTTTTTAGTAGAGATGGGGTTTCACCGTGTTATCCAGGATGGTCTCCATCTCCTGACCTCATGATTCGCCCGCCTTGGCATCCCAAAGTGCTGGGATTACAGGCGTGAGCCACCGCGCCCGGCCAATTTTTGTATTTTTTAAGTAGAGAAGGGGTTTCACCACATTGGCCAGGCTGGTCTCAAACTCCTTACCTCAAGTGATCCACCCGCCTCATCCTCCCAAAGCTCAGGGATTACAGGCTCCACTTCTCTTTTTAAAAATCAGCGCATGGCCAGGCACGGTGGCTCACACCTGTAATCCTAGCACTTTGGACAGCTGAGGCGGGGGCAGATCACGAGGTCAAGAGATGGAGACCATCCTAGCCAACATGGTGAAACCCCGTCTCTACTAAAAATACAAAAATTAACTGGGCGTGGTGTCACCTCCTGTAGTCCCAGCTACTCAGGAGGCTGAGGCAGGAGAATCGCTTGAACCTGGGAGGTGGAAGTTGCAGTGAGCCGAGATCACACCACTGCACTCCAGCCTGGCGACACAGCAAGAGTCTGTCTAAAAAATAAAATCAGCCCAAGCAAGGTGGTTCACGCCTATACTCCCAACACTTTGGGAGCCCGAGTCAGGAGGATTGCTTGAACCCAGGAGTTGGCGACCAGCCTGGCCACTGTAGCAAGACCCCATCTCTACAAAAAAGAATAAATTAGCTGGGCATGGTGGTGCCCACCTGTAGTCCCAGCTGCATGGGAGACTGAAGCCAGAAGATGCTGTGAGCCCAGGAGGTCCAGCTATGATCCCACCTCTTTATTCCAGCCTGGGTGACAAAGTCAGACATGTATAAAAGAAAAAAATCAGCTCCACAATTCCCCTCCTAGTTATTTACTCAAGAAAACTGAAAATGGGTCCACACAAAAATATGTACATGATTTGCGAGGCCGAGGTGGGCGGATCACGAGGTCATGAGTTCGAGACCAGCCTGGCCAGCACGGTGGAACCCCATCTCTACCAAAAGTACAAAAATTAGCCAGGTGTGGTGGTGGATGCCTGTAATCCCAGCTACTCGGGAGGCTGAGGCAAAACAAATGTACGTGAATGACCCTAACAGCACGATTCACCATAGCCCAGCAGTGGAAACAGCCCAGAAGCCCGTCAGCTGATGAGTGGAGACAAAATGTGGTCTAGCCCGTGCCATGGAATGTTACTCAGTCCTAAAAAGGAATGACGTCCTGACACGGGCTACAGTGTGGATGGATCTGGAAAACATGCTTAAAGAAGGCCAGCACGAAAGGTCACACGTACAATTGCGTTTATAATGAGATGCCCAGAATAGGCAAATCCATAGCAACAGAAAGTAGTTAGTGGCTGTCCAGAGCTGGGAGTGCAGAGAGTGAGGGGACAGTGACTGCCGATGGGGTGTGGGTTTCGTTTTTTTTGAGACAGTCTGGTTCTGTCCCCCAGGCTGGAGTGCAGTGGCACGATCTTGGCTCACTGCAACCTCCGCCTTCCGGGTTCAAGTGATTCTCCTGCCCCAGCCTCCTGAGTAGCTGGGATTACAGGTATGTGCCACCATGCCCAGCTAATTTTTGTGTTTTTAGTAGAGACAGAGTTTCGTCATGTTGGCCAGGCTGGTCTTGAACTCCTGGCCTCAAGTGATCTGCCCACCTTGGCGTCCTAAAGTGCTAGGATTACAAGTGTGAACCACCATGCCCAACCAAGGGTTAATTTTATGGCCTGTGAATTGTATCTTAGCTTTTAAAATATCAGAAGATCTGACTTCGTTAGAAGCTCCACCTGGCTCTCTGCTCCCAGCGTGTTGTCAACAGCATGGGGATTTGATCTGCTGATGTGAAAGTGGGAAGGTCACCAACGGAAGAACTAAAAGCAAAAACAGTTCAAAAGTTTCTTCTAATAAGCGTCGGTCAGGATGTAGAGATGCTGGAACTTGTCTACCACGCTGGTGGGCACATAAACTGGGGAAATGAATTGGTAATATTGATTAATGCTAAAAATGTGCCTAGCTGGTACTCCAGTACCTCACTCCCACCCCAAAGACATGCAAAGATGCTCAGCAAAACACGAGCTAGAATGGCTGGGCACAGTGGCTCCTACCCATCATTTCAGCACTTTGTGGGGCTGAGGTAGGAAGACTGCTTGAGCTTAGGAGTTTGAGACCAGCCTGGACAACATGGTGAAACCCCATCTCTATTAAAAATACAAAAACTGGGCCAGGCGCGGTGGCTCAAGCCTGTAATCCCAGCACTTTGGGAGGCCAAGACGGGTGGATCACGAGGTCAGGAGATCGAGACCATCCTGGCTAACACGGTGAAACCCCGTCTCTACTAAAAAATACAAAAAAAAACCTAGCCGGGCGAGGTGGCAGGCGCCTGTAGTCCCAGCTACTCGGGAGGCTGAGGCAGGAGAATGGCGTGAACCTGGGAGGCGGAGCTTGCAGTGAGCTGAGATCCGGCCACTGCACTCCAGCTTGGGCGACAGCCAGACTCCGTCTCAAAAAAAAAAAAAAAAAAAAAAAAAACTGGGTTGGGCGCAGTGGCTCACGCCTGTAATCCCAGCACTTTGGGAGGCCGAGGCGGGTGGATCACGAGGTCAGGAGATCGAGACCATCCTAACACAGTAAAACCCTGTCTTTATTAAAAATACAAAAAATTAGCCAGGCGTGGTGGCGGGTGCCTGTAGTCCCAGCTACTCGGGAGGCTGAGGCAGGAGAATGGCATGAACCCAAGAGGCAGAGCTTGCAGTGAGCCGAGATTGCGCCACTGCACTCCAGCCTGGGTGACAGAGCAAGACTCTGTCTCAAAAGAAAAAAAAAAAAAAAAAATTAGCTAGGCGTGGTGTCACATGCCTGTAACCCCAGCTACTAGGGAGGCTGAAGCATAAGAATCACTTGCAGCTAGCTGAGATCAGTGGAGTGCAATGGCACAATGTTGGCTCTCTGCAACCGGAGTGCCCCAGTACTCTGGCCTGGGTGGCAAAGCAAGACTGGGTCTTTAAACACACGGGCCGGGGCCAGGTGCAGTGGCTCAGGCTTGTAATCCCAGCACTTAGGGAGGCCGAGGCGGGTGGATCACCTGAGGTCAGGAGTTTGAGACCAGCCTGGCCAACATGGCAAAACCCTGTCTCTACTAAAAACGCAAAAAGTAGCCAAGCACGGTGACCAGCACCAGTAATCTCAACTACTAGGGAGGCTGAGGCAGGAGAATCACTTGAACCCAGGAGGCGGAAGTTGCAGTGAGCCCAGATTGAACCACTGCACTCCAGTCTGGGCGACAGAGGAAGACTCCATCTCAAAACAAAACAAAACAAAAAAATACGGGCCAGGCGGGGTGGCTCACACCTGTAGTCCCAGCACTTTGGGGGGCTGAGGAGGGCAGATCTCCAGGTCAGGAGTTCGAGACCGGACTGACCAACAAGGTGAAACGCCGTCTCTGCGAAAATCACAAAAATTAGCCAGACATAGTGGTTCACACCTGTAATCCTAGCACTTTGGGAGACCAAGGCAGGCGGATCACCTGAGATCAGGAGTTTGAGACCAGCCTGGCCAACATGGCAAAACTCCGTCTCCATTAATAACACAAAATATTAGCTGCACGTGGTGGCGGGCGCCTGTAATCCCAGCTACTTGGGAGGCTGAGGCAGGAGAATCGCTTGAACCCGGGAGGTGGAGGTTGCAGTGAGACAAGATTGCACCACTGCACTCCAGCCTGGGAGATAGACGGAGACTTGTCTAAAAAAAAACAAACAAAAAAAACCCCAAAAAACTATTTGTACTTATTTGCTTAAATCTGTGTAAATTCTCCTTGGAAGGAAACACTGGCTGTCTGTGAACAGTTGAACTTAGTGGAAGGTGGTGTTTTTAGCCTGTAGCATCCTGTATATTTAGGGTTTTGTATCCTGTGAGAGTATGGCCATTATTTTAAAATAAAATATGCAAGAGTATTTTAAAACCAAAAAAATTCTGGAGAGAAGCACTAAGTGTGACAAGATGCTGGGCAGTTTTTCACCATAAACTGTTCTTTGCAAGTAATTTGTTGCTATGTGTGGGTATTGTTTTAGATACACAGTGTTTCCAAACACGCAGCCCTCAGAGATTTACCAATACGCCCTTCCTCCCACATAAACCAGTTCTCCACGTCCAGCCACTAGAGGGCAGTATGTTATCATACTGAAATGCTTGGAGTCAGACGCGCTTGGATTCAAATTCCAGTCCTCCCACACAGATAACAGTTACAAACCCTGGAAAAAACATAGGAAACAATTACCCAAAGGCAAGGCACTGGATGGTAAACAAAAGCAGATAGAGCAACTGGAGGGGACTTGACACTCAGAAAAAAGAAAGAAACTGGGCAAGTTTCTTATTTGTACAACTTTTACTTGGGGGTGAGTTCTAGTCCATACCATGACTGGCGGCTAAAACATCAGGAGAGATCCAGTCTTCCCAGCTTGAAGAACTACAGCAAAAGGAAGGTGAGGAGATAAATCTTGGAGAGAGAAGCTGGAGAGAGGGTACCCGGAATGATTTCTATAAACTCTACTCAAGTATCTTTTTTTTTTTTTTTCAGATGGAGTCTCACTCTGTCGCCCAGTTTGGAGTGCAGTGGTGCAAGCTCCGCCTCCCGGGTTCACGCCATTCTCCTGCCTCAGCCTCCTGAGTAGCTGGGACTACAGGCCCCCACCACCACGCCCAGCTAATTTTTTGTGTTTTCAGTAGAGACGGGGTTTCACCGTGTTAGCCAGGATGGTCTCGATTTCCTGACCTTGTGATCTGCCTGCCTCAGCCTCCCAAAGTGCTGGGATTACAGGCGTGAGCCACCACACCCGGCCCAACTCTACTCAAATATCTAGCTGACCTTGAGCCCTGGCTGCGTGGGTACACTCCAAAAAGCCCAGCTAAACCTAAAAAAAAACAAAACAAAACAGTGAACTGGCTGGGCGCGGTGGCTCATGCCTATAATTGCAGCAATTTGGGAGATCGGGGCAGGCAGATCACCTGCGGTCGGGAGTTCGAGACCAGCCTGGCCAACACGGTGAAACCCCGTCTCTACTAAAAATACAAAAATTTGCTGGGCGTGGTGGTCCATGCCTGTAATCCCAGCTACTTGGGAGGCTGAGACTGGAGAATCTCTTGAGCCAGGGAGGTGGAGGTTGCAGTGATTCAAGATCGCGCCATTGCACTCCAGCCTGGGCGACAAGAGCAAGACTCCACCTAAAACAAACAAACAAACAAACAAACAAACAAACAAACAAAAAAGTAGCTATTGGCTAGGCATAATGGTTCAAGCCAGTAATCCCAGCACTTTTGGGAGGTTGAGGCAGGAGGATCATTTGAGCCCAGGAGTTCAAGACTAGCTTGGCAACATGACAAACCTTGTCTCTATAAAAAAAAAAAAAAAAAAAATGCAAAAAATTAGCTGCCTCTAATGGCCCATGCCTGTAGTCCCAGCTACTCAGGAGGCTGAGGTGGGAGTATCACCTGAGCCCAGGAGGTTGAGGCTGCAGTGAACCATAATTTTGCCACTGCACTCCAACCTGGGTGACAGAGTGAGACCCTGTCTCAAAAAACAAAAAGAATTTTTTTTTAATTTAAAAATAAAAATAGCCATTGATAGGGTGGCTGCAGAGGCTCACACCTGTAATTCCAGTACTTGGGGAGGCTGAGGCTGGAAAAACACTTGAGTCCAGGAGTTCCAAGAGCATCCTGGCCAACATAGTAAAATGTCTTCTCCACAAAAAATTTAACATTAACCCAGCATGGCCGGGCACAGTGGCTCACTCCTGTAATCCCAGCACTTTGGGAGGCCAAGACAGGTGGATCACTTGAGGCCAGGAGTTCAAGACAGCCTGGCCAACATGGCAAAACTCTGTTTCTGCCAAAAAAATACAAAAAACTGGCTAAGTGTGGTGGTGGGTTCCTACGGTCCCGGCTTCTTGGGAGGCTGAGACACAAGAATTGCCTTAACCCGGGAGGTGGAAGTTGCAGTGATCTGAGATCATGCCACTGCACTCCAGCCTGGATGACAGAGCAAGACTCTGTCTCAAAAAAAAAAAAAAAAAAAAAAAAAAAAGCCCAGCTTGGTGATACACACCTATAGTCCCAGCTACTCTGGAGGCTGAGGTGGGAGGATAGCTAGAGCTCGGGAGATCAAAGCTACAATGAGCTGTGATCTCACCACTGCATGAGGCCTCATACACGCACTGGGGCCTCACACACACAAAAAAAGCTATTGTAATAGCTATTAAAACTATACTCAAGAGTCTAAATGTTTATAATGCATAAAACGACAGGAAATGTCAGTGAATAAATAATAAAAAAGAATAACATGGAAATTCTAGAACTAGTAAGCACATTTGGCAAGTTCACAGCATATGAATATCAATTCTATTTTATATATTGGAAGCAAAATCTTGAAATATGAAGTTAAAAAGCATTTTAATTTGCTATAGCAGAGGAAAAAAACCATGATACTTAGGGATTAATTTAACAACAACAACAAAAAACTGAAAACTACAAAACATTGATGAGATAAGTAAAAGACTTACAGCAATGTGGAGATATACCATGTTTGTTTATTTATTTATTTTTTTGAGACGGAGTCTCACTCTGTCACCCAGGCTGGAGTGCAGTGGCGGGATCTCAGCTCACTGCAAGCTCCGCCTCCCGCGTTTACGCCATTCTCCTGCCTCAGTCTCCCCAGTAGCTGGGACTACAGGCGTCCGCCACCTCACCCGGCTGGTTTTTTGTATTTTTTAGTAGAGACGGGGTTTCACTATGTTAGCCAGGATGGTCTCGATCTCCTGACCTCGTGATCCTTCCGTCTCGGCCTCCCAAAGTGCTGGGATTACAGGCTTGAGCCACCGCGCCCGGCCTATACCATGTTTATAGATTGGTAAACTTAATATTATTAAGATGTTGGCCGGGCGCAGTAGCTCAAGCCTGTAATCCCAGCACTTTGGGAGGCCGAGACGGGCGGATCACGAGGTCAGGAGATCGAGACCATCCTGGCTAACACGGTGAAACCCTGTCTCTACTAAAACACACACACAAAAAAAAACTAGCCGGGCGAGGTGGCGGGCGCCTGTAGTCCCAGCTACTCCGGCGGCTGAGGCAGGAGAATGGCGTGAACCCGGGAGGCGGAGCTTGTAGTGAGCTGAGATCCGGCCACTGCACTCCAGCCTGGGCGACAGAGCGAGACTCCGTCTCAAAAAAAAAAAAAAAAAAAAAAAAAAAAAGATGTCAGTTCTCTCCAAACCGTCTACAGGTTTACAATCTAACCCTGGGTTACGTCTATCTCCTTTCCCAAGAGGGAAAACAAAATCTATTAAATATGAGGGGATGGAGCTATGGGACTTTAGTCTTATAAAGGAGATATTTTTTCTTAGTTCCTTATGAGTTTTTAAATTAAAGAGCCTTAGTTTTAGACCAGTTTTAGGTTAACGAAGAAGTGAGTGCAAAGTACAGAGAATTTCCATATGCCCCTTCACCCCACCCTCAGTTTTCCTTACTAACATCTTGCATTAGTGTGGTACATTTGTTCCAATCAATAAGCCAATATTGATATATTAACTCAAGCCCATGGTTTATATTAGAATTAATTCTTTGTGTTGTACATACTGTGAGTTTTGTGTAATATATAATGACATACATCTATCATTACAGTATCATACAGAATGGTTTCACTACCCCAAAAAATCAGGGTTTTTTTTTTAATGTAATTTTTTTGGTTTTGTTTTTTTTAGACAGAGTCTCGCTTTCTCGCCAAGCTGGAGTGCAGTGGCACGATCTTGGCTCACTGCGCCTGGCTTAATTTTTTTTTTTTTTTTTTTTTTTTTTAAAGACAGGGCTGGTGGCGAGGCGCGGTGGCTCATGCCTGTAATCCTAGCACGTTGGGAGGCCGAGGTGGGTGGATCACGAGGTCAAGAGATCAAGACCATCCTGACCAATATGGTGAAACCCCATCTCTACTAAAAATACAAAAACTAGCTGGGCGTGGTGGCGCGTGTCTGTAATCCCAGCTACTCAGGAGGCTGAGGCAGGAGGCTGAGGCTTGAACCCAGGAGGTGGAGGGTGCAGTGAGCCAAGATCCCGCCACTGCACTCCAGCCTGGGCAACAGAGCGAGACTCCGTCTCAAAAAAAAAGAAAAGAAAGAAAAAGAGAGATGCCGTCTTCATGAAAGATCATCCCAGGCTGAGTCTTGAACTCCTGGGCTCAAGCAATCCTTGATTAATCCTTGGGATCACCGGCGTGAACCACTGCGCCCAACCTGACTCTTAAATAACTCAAAGCTGTTTATAATCCCTCCTCTGCTCATTACACTCCAGCGGCTCTCATTTCACTCAGAATAAATTCTGTCTGTCTCTCTGGGTCTCTGTCCCCCTCTCTCTGGTTCTCTATCCCCCTCTCTCTGGGTCTCTGTCTTCCTCTCTCTGGGTCGCTGTCCCCTCTCTCTGGGTCTCTGTTTCCCTCTCTCTTTCTGCCCCCTCTCTCTGGGTCTCTGTCCCTCTCTCTCTGAGTCCCCATCCCCTTCTCTCTGGGTCTCTGTCCATCTCTGTCTTGTCCCACCAAACAGGGACCACCATGACCTCCCTGCAGGGACCTGTAGAGTCTGGCCGCATGCCCCATCTGCTTTCAGTTGACCTTCTTCCCCTGGCTCATGCCCTTCCAGTCACTCTAGCCTCCTTGCTGCCACACCAGGCCCACTCCTGCCTCAGTGCCATTTTACTTGCTCTTCTCGCTCCCTGGAATGCTCTCCCTCCACATCTCTCCATGGCTCCCTCCTTCACTCTATTTATCATTGAGACTTTTACCAGCCACTCAGTCCTCAGAACATTGCCACACTGCTACACACTTCCCCTGCCACAGCGTCTGTCACGCCGTGCCATATTTTAGGTCGCTGTGTCTCTTCTTACCCACAGAACTGGGGCTCTGTGAGGGCAGGGCTTCCTGTCTGGTTTGTGTGCTGCAGAGTCCAGACTTTTTTTCCTTTTTTTTTTGAGACAGAGTCTTGCTCTGTCACCCAGGCTGGAGTGCAGCGGCACCATCTCGGCTCACTACAACCTCCAGCTCCCGGGTTCAAGCGATTCTCCTGCTTCAGCCTCCTGAGTAGCTGGGACTACAGGTGCCCAGCTAATTTTTGTATTTCTAGTAGAGATAGGATTTCACCATGTTGGCCAGGCTGGTCTCGAACTCCTGACCTCAGGAGTTTGGAACGCCCGCCTCGGCCTCCCAAATTGCTGGAACTATAGGCGTGAGCCACTGGGCCAGGTCCAATTTTGTTTGTTTGTTTGTTTTTATACCCAGAACACCCTCCAATCCCTCCAACACCCAGCTTCAAATGCCTGGTCCCCTATTGCATGCCTCAGCCCCCAACTCCCAGTCACAGCCCCCAAACCGTCTCCAGAGACCCTTTCCCCTTCATAGAGACAGGCAGACAACAGACAGACACAGACACACAGGGTCCCGGCGCTGGCTTTTATTGGCTCCTGGCAGGGAGGCGGTGTCCCAGGCCGGGCCAGGCAGGAGAGAGCTGGGGCCAGGGGAGCTTCAGTCTGTTTGGTGGAGGCTCAGATTTGGAGCTGGAGGGGTTGGTGGCGGATTTTAGAGGCTGAGCTTGGGGCCAGGGTCCCTGGGTCTGGGCTGGGAGACTCAGTCAGAAATAGGTGTTGCTTATCCTCTGGGACTGTGACGGCCCCTCCCTGGGGCTGGGGGTATGACAGGGACAGAAGCTGACCCAGGGGGTTCCTGAGAGCCCATGAGCAGGAGGATGCCAGGGACTGCATCTGCCTCCTGCAGGGCCTGGACAGGGAGGGGGCTAGACCACGGCGGCCCCTCCTTGGGTCACTGTGTGGGGCCTTGAGGTTGTGGCAGGTGCACGGGGCTCGGGTCACTGTGCCCGGCCCCTGAGGCCGTGGCAGGTGCACGGAGCTCACAGCTCATCGTGGTGCCGGGTCAGGTCCTCGCCATAGTTGGTGGCCTGACTGCCCACAAACATGTTCCAATTACCCAGGATCTCCGCTTTGCTCAGCCGCCCGTCCTGGAGGGAGGGTCAGGGTTCAGAGGGGACAACACGACCCTGCTTTCTTTTTTTTTCTTTTTTTTTGAGACGGAGTCTCGCTCTGCCGCCCAGGCTGGAGTGCA